>NC_136067.1:122353945-122671445 GCF_964261635.1 Lissotriton helveticus
GGCGGAGGGTGAAGATCCCAGGATGAGGACTTCCGTCTTGTCCGAGTTCAGTTTCAGGCGGCTGTTCTTCATCCATTCGGCTACTTCTTTCATCCCTTCGTGAAGGTTGGCTCTGGCGGTGGCGGTGGCGGGGTCATTGGTGATGGAGAGGATCAGCTGGGTGTCGTCGGCGTAGGAGATGATGTTGAGGTTGCGCTGGCGTGCGAGGTCTGCGAGGGGGCTCATGTAGACGTTGAAGAGGGTTGGACTGAGCGAGGAGCCTTGAGGAACGCCGCAGATGACTTCGGTGGCTTCTGATCTGAACGGGGGGAGGCGGACTCTCTGTGTCCTTCCGGCGAGGAAGGAGATGATCCACTCCAGTGCCTTCTCCTGGATTCCGATGTTGCTGAGGCGCTGTACTAGTGTACGGTGGCAGACAGTGTTGAAGGCCGCGGAGAGGTCTAGGAGGATGAGGGCTGCTGTTTCTCCATTGTCAAGCAGGGCTCGGATGTCATTGGTGGCTGCGATCAGGGCGGTCTCGGTGCTGTGGTTGGCCCGGAAGCCAGACTGCGAGAGGTCGAGGGATCCGTTCGTCTCGAGGAAGGCGGCCAGCTGCTTGTTGACGGTCTTCTCGATGACTTTTGCAGGGAACAGGAGCAACGAGATGGGGCGGTAGTTCTTGAGGTCGGTGGGGTCGGCTGATGGCTTCTTGAGTAGAGCGCTGAGTTCGGCGTGCTTCCAGCTCTCCGGGAAGGTGGCGGTGTCGAAGGAGGTGTTGATGATGTCCCGCAGGTGGGGTGCGATGACAGCGTCGGCCTTGTTGAAGACGTGGTGAGGGCAGGGGTCGGTCGGAGATCCGGAGTGGATGGAGTTCATCGTGCGGACGGTGTCTTCGGTGCTGATCGGGGTCCAGGCGCGGAGGGTGGTGGTGGGGGGCGGTGGTTCGGTCGTGGCTAGCGTCGGTTGAGTGCTGAAGCTGTTGTGTATGTCCGTGATCTTGTTGTAGAAGTAGGAGGCGAGGGAGTTGCAGAGGTCTTGCGACGGGGTGATGTCGTTGTTTCCGGCGTTGGGGTTGGAGAGCTCTTTAACGATGTTGAAGAGTTCCTTGCTGTTGTGTGCGTTGTTGTCCAGTCGTTCCTTGAATGCAGTTTTCTTGGTGGCGTGGATCAGTTGGTGGTGTTTTCGGGTGGCGAGCTTGAGGGCAGTCATGTTGTCCGGTGTTGGGTCTCTGCGCCAGGCTCTCTCAAGGGCTCGGCAGCTCTTCTTGGAGCTCTTGAGTTCGTCGGTGAACCATGGGGCTTTCTTGCTGCCGGGTCTGCTAGGCGGGGTCCTCAGGGGGGCGAGGTCGTCTGCGCAGTCGCTGATCCACTTCATGAGGTTGGTGGCCGCTTGGCTGGGGTTTGTTGCGTTGGTGGGTGGGTTCTTGCTCAGGGAAGTTGCGAGCTGGTCGGCTGTGATCTTGTTCCAGCTTCTGCGAGCACCCTGTTGCTGGTGGTGGTGGATCGTGGTCCTTCTGAAGCTGAAGTGGACGCAGCTGTGGTCCGTCCAGTGGAGTCCGGTGGCGTGGCTGAAGGTGATGTCCTTGCTGGATGAGAAGACGGGGTCGAGTGTGTGTCCGGCGTAGTGGGTGGGGGTGGTCACCAGCTGCTTGAGACCGATGGTGGCGAGGTTGTCCAGCAGGGTGGTGGTGTTGCTGTCGTTGTTGTTCTCCATGTGGAAGTTGAGGTCCCCGAGGAGGATGTAGTCAGCGGAGGGGAGGGCGTGCGGGCTGGCGAAGTCGGCTTTGCTAAGTTGACTAACACTTATTTCACCAAGATTATATTGAGCCCTAACCCTACCCATAATACTAATCACTCTTGGTATGATAAAGGATGTAGAGATGCAAACACCTTCCTGGTTAAATATCTCAAAGTGGCCCACAATCAATAATCCAGGAAGCAAGAGCTAGGTATAAAGTTATCCTTAATTACAATAAGTGATCCTGGGGCTCTTTAATGTGGAAGGAAGCTCTGGATTCCATTCAGACCAAAAACCAGGCAACTTTCTGGCACATGTTAAGCTATGGAGGGAAATCGGCCACAATGAGACCTGAATCAAACATGTTAACTTCGGACTGCGTAGCCCATTTTCAATATTTATATAGTGAGGTTAAGCCAACTCACATCAAACAGGACCTGGCTTCCCAGGAGACGTTGCTTGTTGATCCACACTGCATGGAGGGAAACTCTCCCAGACCTCGTCAAGAGTCTTTTAACGCCAACATGGCATTTACTTTGGCTGAAACACAGCAAGCTATTTGTGAGCTGAAAGCTCGGAAGGCTCCTAGCCCATACAAGATTCTTGGGGACTTGTTTAAATCTGCGACAGAGGTCTGGAAGCCATACTTAAATCATATTTCTAATGCTATTCTGGTACGTGCATCTATCCCTGATTCCTGGAGGGGAGCAGAAATAGTCCCATGCACAAGAAGGGCTAGAGCTTAGCTCCGGCAAACTAGCAGCCTAGGAGCCTGATAGATATAGCCCAGACGATTTTTAGTAAACAGGTCTTGGCTAGAATGAATACTTGGATAGAAGATAACAACATACTGTCCCCATTTCAGGCAGGTTTTTGTGCTAAAATAAGCACCATTGACCAAGTATTTAGGTTTCTGATGTTGATGTTGAAAATAGCAGATCTTAATGCAGGGAGTCTTTATGTAGCATTTGTGGACCTCAAGGCTGCATTTGATATGGTTCCCAGAGCCACACTCTGCGTGTTTTGGGGATTCGGATCCTCCTTCTGTGTTACTTGAAATTATTGTTCTACTCTTTATTGGTAAATTCGCCCAAGTAAGATTGGGCCCCAATGGCGCACTAACAGATCATATGCTAGTTGACAAGGGCATCAGGCAAGGATGTGTACTCACCCCAACACTTTTCCTATTAAGTGTGTTGATTTTTTAATGGGCTCTGCAAACAATGCTCCGGTCCTGGAAGATGTTAAGATCTCAGCACTATTATTTGCGGCCGACACCCATTTGGGGTGGAAAACTCCCAAGGGCCTTAAAGTGCTACTAGATAGATTAAACTTGTTTTGCAAAAGTCATGAGTTAGCCATAAATGCTGATGAAACCAAATGTATGGCTATACACCCCCTTAAACAATTATACAGAACAGCTGGATTTAGGGGAATTAACCTGGAGAGAGTTGCAGATTTTGACTACCTGTTATACATCTATCTAGCACCAGTTCATGGAATATTGAGGTTGTTAAGAGTGGGCTTCTTCTAAACTATAGGGCTGCTGTCACATTGAATTTTGCAAAAGGCAAAACTTTTTGCCTCCTGTCCCCATTATTGGAAATTTGGAGTACCCAAGCTGTGGCCACAGCCACCTATGGCTCTGAACTTTGGGGTCACAGTAATGTTAAATCCTTGGGGATAGCTTAAAACAAGTTCCTGAGGGCAGCGCTTACACTCCCCCAAGGTTCACGCCTGGTTGTTTTCAGAGCGATTTTCCAATCAGCACCATAGTGAGACTAAAACCTGTTTTATACTGGCTTAGATTATGGCTGGTCCCTGAGTTAGAATACTTTAGGAAAAGGCTTAAGGATAACCTTTTAATTCCCAGGCGTGCTGCTACTCTGCAATGGTTAAGTCATGTAAAACAGTCCCTTTTTGTGTTGGGGCTCATTGACCTGTGGCAATGTCTGGAGTCTGGAGTCTATCGTCGCCTCTTCCGTTAAAAAAAGTTAAAGATGTCTCCTGGGCATACTAGTGGAGGAAATTGTCATCATCAACTAGTTGCACTAGTGTAGTTGAGTATTTGTTGAACCACAAATACGAGCCAAAGTTTGAGACCTTTTTGGACAGGATCGACTTGCATTTACAAGATCGGTGTATATAAGATTCAGGCTTGGGACTTTCCCAATTGCATCATTTAGTTGTAAGTGAAGGGCCCTCTGAGAGGGTAGTGCAGCTTGTCCTGCCTGTGGGGCAGATCTGGAAACAGATGTCCACCTACTGTTCTTCTGCCCAACATTCGCCAGACAACTGCACTGGATTGTGCCTTTGTGCAGATATCTTGTAGTACATCTCCATAAACAAGCTCTGCACATCTGCAGGTCAGATACTGGGTCAAGTGTTGTTTTCTCTATTGCTAAATTTCTAGAAGCAATTAGCCCTATGCGTGCCAGGATTGCTAAGCAAGCAACAGTTGTTAGCTCAGAACCTAGGAAGTAGCTAGTATCAACTATAGTTGTAAATGTCAGTTTTGCCAAGTTGGACGGCTGGGTAGTAAGCCTAACCCACAAAGGTACTCCTGTGCTTTTGTTTCCTTAGGGCCTGTTTACGACTTTGGCGGTCCTACAGCCGATGGTGCAATGTGCCAGCCGCTGTGGGACCACCAAACTTGTGTTGCTGCTTCCTGCTAGTTTGGAAACTTCAATCCTTGTCTTGTGGGCTCTCCTACGGCGGTCTGACAGCGACAGTGTTTTAGGCTCACAGAAGAGATTATCATGCAGACCACCGCTCTCAGAGCGCCAACTACACTTTCCTGCATGGTATGGATACCTGACACACTGTGCAGGAACTGGGGGTGCAAAACCAGGGAGGCCCTACATGTAACCCCCTGCATGGGCCCACAGTCCCAGAGATGGCAGGATCCATCTCTGCCACCCTTTTTATGGCAGGCTCACCACCCTGAGCAGGGCGTGGAGTGGCAACTTGAAATAAGCTCAGCGGTGCCACTTTGGCATGCCGAGCATATTTCAGCCTCTGCCTGTTGTGCGATCGACCGCCGTGGGACCCTGGATTCCTGGCGGTGGCAGTGGTCCTGTGATGGTCCAACCGCCACACATGTAATCCTGTGGGCAGTTTCGTAGTGTGTTGGTTGTCAGACCGCCACCGCGGGTTCAAACTCATAATAAAGCTCCAGTTCTTGCACCATGCAAGAAGGAGCAGGTCGGCGCTCTGAGGGTGGCGGTCTGCATCTTAGGGTATTCTATGAGCCTTTTAGATCGCCACAGTCAGACCAACGTAGGACCTCCTGCCAGACCAGCACTGAAGTCCTAATCTGTCGCGTGGCAGCACCACAGCTTTGGCGGTCCTACAGTGGATGGTGCTTTGCACCGTCCGCAGTAGGACTGCCAAAGTTTTATTAAGGCCCTAACTGTCTGATTATCTTAAAATTCAATGTGAAATCTTTTTATAATGTTTTTTATTATTCATAATGTTGTGTTCCCACTTTTAAGATTGATTATGTATGGCAATTTTATCTAAACATACTTTTTAAGGATTTTGGATATCTACTTATAAAACCGCCTGTACAATGTTTCAGTTTTAGCTTGTAGCACTGCAATATATTTTAATTTTGTGTTGCTTTTAACATCTCTGAACAAAATAAAGTATTTAAACTCGAACTCGAATTACTCAAAAGAGCCTATCTAGCCAGAATCTAAATGAAAACATTTTCTTTACAAGATTTTGAAACCCTCCGGAATGCATCATATTTGTGTGAATGTGGACCCTTCAATGTCTTCAACCTTCCCGTCCAATTTCGATAATTTTGAGAACATGTATTACCCTTATCCCACCACAATTTCGACATAGGTGCTTGATTACCCAACTCTTAAGGTAATTTCTCATTGGCTGTGTCAGGTTTCACTACTACTAGTACCGATTGCACTATCATTCTATGCATTTGAATTCAAACCATTGTATGACTGCTTGTTTAAACTACCTGAAAAGAACTAAGTAATGTAATTATTATCCAACTGAAGTGCAATTGTAATGGAGGCAAAGAACCAGTATCCATGACAGATAGTACTAAAGTACCCACAAACAAGCACCAATGTTTATAATCATTAAGTTTAAAGTCACATATTGTCAGGAACTTCAAAGTCGGACTAAGTTTTTAAAACATTAAGGGCCCCATTATAAGTTTGACGGTCTTACCACCAGACCAACGCAGAGGCTCCCCAAGAAGGCTGTGGTGTGGGCGCTCTTCCGCCCACTGCATTAGGATGTTCCAGATGTGCTGGCAGACTCTTGGTGACTGACTGAGTCCTGATGGAATGACTTTTCGCTGCTGTAAAGAAAGGTAAGTACTACTTGTTAACATCAGAATATGCATTTGTATATGTCGTAATGTATGTGTAGCTCATGTGTAATATCTGTTTTGTTGCATGTAGCATAACACAAGCCTAAAGTACCTGTTATCTTACACCAGATAGAAGAAGGAAGAGAGAAGCCTAACTTCGATTTTCGTCAACAACGGGTTGCTGGGCATCATGATCTAGGGGCAGCAGTACAGAACAATGGCGTCCAACATGGTTTCTGAAGTAGGGCCCTGAAAAAAGGTGACTATTCACCTCTTTTCCTATGTTTCCGGTGAGTCGCGCATGGCGGCATCCTTGCCATGAACAGTTCGACGGAAAGGCTGATCGCAATCTGCAGGGTGGAGAGCTTGGTAGGATGCCCTCCAATGCCCACCTCTGGCTCTCCCACCATCGACACAGTAGCAGGAGTCTCAATCGTGGAAAAGGTCTAGCAGCGGTCTTGTAGCCGGGGTCCCGCCAGTATCGGGATCAGGCGGGTGGACTGCCAAGCCAGCAGACGGGAAACCGCCGATAAAGCAATAGCAGTTTCATTCCGCAAAACTCGTATTTGGCCCCTAAGTTAGTCTATCTACTTTTGAACCGTATTCAGCATGTCATCATCTTTCACAGAACTTGTGAAATGATTTCTTATAACATGAAGAGACACACACTATGTAATATGTATTTCTCAAAGTTTGACAGTGGGCTTGTAAGTTAAACATGTAGTCCAAGTTGACATCTTTTCATCTTGCTGGTTTAGATCGATTACATCTCAGAATTTAGACAGACTCTCAAAAGGTCTTGCAATGTAGGCTAAAAGTCATTGGTTAATATCCTATATAAACCCCTTGAATTGACCCCTGAATTAAAGAGGTCTCTGCACCAGTTTATAACGAGAGGTCCTGCCAGAGCATCTACTCCTATGCCAAGAGTGATGAGAGGAGCTGAGCCTAGCAGGTTGTATTTGAGAAACACAGCTGATCTGCAGGGAACAGGCATGTGGTGCACAGGGCCCCAAGAAAATCTAGAGTCAAATTAGATATTCAAAGTTTTAATTGAGTAACGCACAGCAGAAGCTTTAAGGTTGCTGGCTGATAGCAGCATTCGAAATATATTAGAACTCTTCATTTTTTTGTCGTTGCTAGGAACATGCTGTTATGATTACATTCTGTGTGGTTCATATTCATGTACTAAGCACCATAATGAGACAGTTGAAATTAACTCTTTTAAATATAGTGTCTTTTCATAGTGCTGTCAGTGAGTGTGCTATTCTAAGTACAACATTTGGTTTGAATGACCTCTGAATCCTTTAAGGGACTGTTAGTAACCCAGAAATCACAATTACACACCTACAGGACAGCTCAGTGAGTTGTGTGGGGCTACAGTAACCTGGACTTTTTTCCTCAATGATGGTGCAATGAGCTAAGTCTGGAACCCATGAGTTAGGAATCCAAACCTTGTAGACCTGTGGCGTAGATGCCAGTATACGTAACAGTGCTTCCCCAAGAATGATTGGAGGAGTCCTAAGCACAGAATATGGGTTGGATTTAAAAATGATTCCACACAGAGTGACTCTGTTTGAGAGCAGCTGTTTTACAACTCAAAAGGCCTAGGTGTATGATTAATTAAAGAGCAGACCTTAAACTAAATCTGAGCATCGTCCACACAGGGATGTTAGACTAGAATATCCTACAATGAGTCCTGCTGTGATCGGAACTAGTGCAATCATTTAGGAATTGAAGATCACAGTAGATATTGGATATCCTTCAGCCACCATACATACCAGTAATGTCTTCAAGGAATAAAAAAAAAGAGTACAGATTCTCCCAACTATTTTGCTAGTGACAAGTAGGAAAAAAACATGCAAAAGTGGCACCCTCGAGTATGTGCTTTGGCAGGATGAGATCATGAAAAAAGAACAATTGCTGAACAGAATGCAGAACAATGTCATACATTCACCCAAGTACAGAAATCTGGGCCTAAATCCATTGTTTTTTTGATCACCATGCCATTCCAGATTGAATCTAGCCATATGCAAAGCAGCCTTGAACTTGCGCCCAATGGGAATAGTCCAACCCGCACTGCCAGGCCAGGTCCTCCCTGGACTGGAAAAAAGCATCCTAGGACTGGTTTTGGGGTGTCACCCCTCATCAGCTAGGACTCCAGAGGCATGGGGTGCAGGGGACCCACGTCTGAGCATACCCATCCCACTCAGGGTGACAAATGCAAAAAGATCAATTGATGGACAGAATGCAGAACAATGTCATACATTCACCCCAGTACAGAGATCTGTTGTTTCTTTGCTCACCATGCCATTCCAGTTTGAACCCAGCCATATGCAAAGCAGCCTTGACCCTTGTTTCTGGATCAGTGAGGACCTGGCTTGGCAGTTCAGGCTGGACTGTTCCCACAAGGAACAGGGTCAAGACTGATTTGCATATGGCTGGGTCCAAACTGGGGTGGTGTGGAGAGCAAAAGAATGATGGATTTAACCCAGATGCTTGTGACTGGGGGTGAATGTTTGCATTGTCCAGCATTCCATCCATCAATTGCTTCTTTTGCATATGTTGCCCTAAGTGGGAAGGGTATGCCCTGACGTGGGTCCCGTGCTCACTACACCCGTGGGTTCGAGCCAGCCTGGCTGATGAAGGGTGATGCCCTGAAACTGGTCCCAGGATGCTTGTTTCCGGTCCAGGGAGGGTCTGGCTTGGCATTTCAGGCTGGACTGTTCCCACGAGGAACATGGGTAAGACTGATTTGCATATGGCTGGGTCCAAACTGGGGTTGTGTGGTGAGCAGAAAAATGATGGATTTTACCCAGATCCTTTTGAGTGGGGGTGAATGTTTGCATTTTCCAGCATTCCGTTCTGAAATTGTTTCTATTGCATATGATGAGATCATGTGCAATGTTGAACGTGGCAGAGATCGAAAGAACAGATGGAGATTGATTTAGGGCTGCCTGTTAGTAGGATGCCAACTTGCCCCATGGATGTCTTGCTGAAATGACTTACCTATGTACAATAGAAAAAGATTTCTACTACCCTGCTAAGAAATATGAGAAGATTGGTAGGTATCCCACCTAAATATAATATTTGACCATAGAACTATGATCAAAATACCATGACTACAAAAGTATCATGGAGTGGGAATAGAAATGTTTACCCCTGCGCTATCCAACGCTTTCACTACTGTTGCACTCACTGGAGTGGGAATAGTAATTTTTACCCCTATGTTATCCAATGCTTTCCCTACTGTTGCACTCACTGGAGTGGGAATAGTAATGTTTACCCCTACGCTATCCAACGCTTTCCCTACTATTGCACTTACTGGAGTGGGAATAGTAATTTTTACCCCTACGCTATCCAACGCTTTCCCAACTGTTGCACTCACTGGAGTGGGAATAGTAATTTTTACTCCTACGCTATCCAGCGCTTTCCCTTCTGTTGCACTCTTTGGAGTGGGAATAGAAATTTTTACCCCTACGCCATCCAACGCTTTCCCTACGGTTGCACTCACTGGAGCGGGCATAGTAATCTTTACCCCTATGCTATCCAACGCATTCCCTACTGTTGCACTCTCTGGAGTTGGAATAGTAATTTTTACCCCTACGCTATCAAGCGCTTTCCCTACTGTTGCACTCACTGAAGTTAGAATAGTAATTTTTACCCCTACGCTATCCAACGCTTTCCCTACTGTTGCACTCACTGGAGTGGGAATAGTAATTTTTACCCTCCCGCTATCCAACACTTTCCCTACTGTTGCACTCACCAGAGTGGGAATAGTAATTTTTACCCATACGCTACCAACACTTTCCCTACTGTTGCACTCTCTGGAGTTGGAATAGTAATTTATACCCCTACGCTATCCAGCGCTTTCCCTACTGTTGCACTCACTGAAGTCAGAATAATAATTTACCCTAAGCTATCCAACGGTTTTCCCTACTGTTGCACTCACTGGAGTGGGAATAATAATTTTTACCCTCCTGCTATCCAGTGCTTTCCCTACTGTTGCACTACTGGAGTGGGAATAGTAATTTTTACCCTGACACTATCCAATGCTTTCCCTAATGTTGCATATGTGGAGTAAGTATATATATTAATTTAGAAGTAGATGTTTAATTAATTTTAAAATTATAAATAATAGTTAATTTTTAAAAAATATTGTTTAATATTTATATCTATAATTTTTTTAATTATATGTATTATTTACTTATTTTTACATTATTGTTGAAACATTTAAAAAAACGATATTTTCAACATCTATATTTTTGAAAACGATATAGTTTTTCAATATTTTTGTATGAAGATAGGACTTTGATATTTTTGCCTTCGATATTTCTGTGTCGATATTATTGTATGTCGATGTTCTGTCTGTCGATATTTTGCCAGACATTCAACAAAGTGATGGGTAGGATGCTTGAATTAAACTCAGTCACTGATAATTACTCAGACCACATCCCAGCCCATTGTTTTTATGCCCACAATGCCACATAAGATTTAGATCCAGCCATATGCAAATTAGCCTTGATCCTACTCCAATAGGAACAGTCCAGCCTGAACTGCGAAACCAGGTCCTCTCTGAAACAGAAGAAAAGCAACACAAGATCACCTTGGTTAAGGTTCATCTGTCAGTGTGTTTCATACAAATATATCTTAGAAAAGAATATTGAAGGTACGTAATTCGTTTTCTTATTGTTTTACAATAATATCAAACCTTAAAATGTTGTTTTCTATAATATTGTTTTTATTCATTTTGTATTTTTTTATCAGGTTTTTATTTCTTTGTGTATGTTTTTGTGAAATTTATTTGTAACTCTTTCTTGCCATTTGCTTTGCTGGTTCAAAAATTTCAAGACCAATAACTAACACTGAGCCTACTTACTTGCTCTTTGATGACAACTGAATGGAGTATTAGGTAAGGGGGCCAAGAACCTATAATTTATGTGGTAATGAAGAATGGAGGCTTGAGACTGGGATAGAGCATTGACAAGACAATTTCTTCTCTGTGAATGTGACCTGCAAGCACACCGCAGAATGATCTAACAAAGGAAAAAGGAAAACTTCAACATATTTAATATTCATATTGATGGAGGATAGCACATCAAGTGTAAGACCCTCAAAGAGGGGGAACTCTCAAGATATTCTGGTGAAACAGGAACATTTCCTTAGCCAAACATGGCAAAAAGCTGGACAATCACGATGAATTTGTGTATTTAATGTATTTTATGATCTCTCTCTCGTATAGATATGTTTTAGTGATTGAGTATTGGTGAATCTTGAATTGTAAGATTTTAATTAATCATGCAATAAATAATAATTATTATTATTAGAACTTTCCCAGGGATAACTAGAGCGAACTGACGTTGCCGACTGGATGACAGCCAACCGCCTCGAACTCAACGCCGACTAAACCATCTTGTGAGTTTCCCCCAATTTAGCATAACCAGATAACAGCGAGTGGTGCTTTTTTCTTTTGGGTACTATACTTACATAAAAACTTTTAAATTACATAACTTGTAGACTCATTTTATTTATTAAATTATGCTCTAATGTTCTGAATTGGTATGGGATTTTGCTTGTGTTGTGTTTTGATTACTATTTGTATGCTGCATAAATACTTTACCCACTGTCTCTTACTAAATTAAGCCTGACTGCTTTTGTCTCCAACTACCAGAGGGTTAAGCACAAGTTAAGTTAGTGAGTTTGTAGATCACCCTGACAAAGATTGTGACTGTTGCTTGAGATGGGCTCACATCCCCTTCAACCAACAACCCAATTTCTCCCACGTTACTTGCTGAAAAGCATGAAGCAGAATTCTAGACTATTTAATTTCACAAAACAAATGACCTGGGTACCTACTGTTAGAGTAATTATTTCACTGTAAGATGAAAGTGTGTGTGTGAATATGCATGTGCATTGCAGTCACCCTGTTAAGAAAGATTAGATGGTTCAACATCAGCTGGGTGGGCAGAAGTGGGTGATGTTTGTTTCAGCCTAGGTGATTGCAGATTTGCTAAATGGCCAAGGGTATTTGTAAGTTATGATGAATGATTAGATTAGCAAATTCCAGACTTCAGTAGCATGCTTATACAAAGATCTAACATTGCTCAAAAAGCATTTCCACATCTGAGCGGGTTTGATAAGCAGGATGGCGGTTGGAGTCCATCTCGAGACCAAGATGGTGTCCCACAGTCTCTCAATTCAGGTGATAGGTTTGACTTTATCCTAGAGGGATTCTTGGCTTTATACCTACATACATGATAGGTATACCTAGGTACATCTAGTTCGGGTTGCATCGTAGGAGTACGCATTTATTATTGTCATGTATTTTATATACTTGCCTGTATTTATTGTTTTAGCACAATGGTAGTAATCTACCATCCTGTTCCTCAGTTGGTGTTTCTAATCATTGATATCTGTTTCTGTCTAGTGGTTGTTTCAGCACACCTATTTTACACTAGAATGACTCTGGTTCAATAAATGCTTATTGGAAAACGTCCCCACCGACTCTCTTAGGCAAGATGGCGGCGGCGTTTAGTCTGCTGAGAAATGGGTCCCGACCAGTGCTGGCAGTGACGACCGTGCGGGGGAGAAATATGCTGAATGAGGCGGAGATTGAAACCCGTAATCGTTATGGCTTAAACACTACTGCTATAAGTTTGCTATAAGATTTTAGCTACTAGTTTGCGAATCCTATCACGCCTCCCGGAGTGATTAAAAGCGGAGCGGCTGATAATTGACATGGAAGCGGCGGCGGCGTTGGAATCCACAGAGTTGTTAAACGAGAAGAGGGCTGTATTACTATCTCAGCTCTCTCTCGTTATCTCGTTAATTGGTGTTGCCGTGTTAACCCCTTCTATGCTAATGACAAGGTCAGCTCGTCATGCAGTACCACTGGACCTGTGCTTATGACGAGCTGACCTTGTCATGAACAATGGGAAAAAAGAGGACCCAGCGCAGCAGAAAAATACCCTGTAGCATTGAAGGTGTTAAGGATACTACGGTCTGCCAAACCTGTGTTTGTGAGCACAATACCGACGGACACCCACCTGATTACAAGGCTGGTTATGGCCCCGAAAAATTCTGCGGCTGTGGCAGCCGCAGCAGCGAAAACGAGGGCAGCAAGACAGGCTCTTAGAGACAAGGAGCTAATTTTGAAACGAGGCGGTCCCGCTGGTTTCAACGATGAAGATGCGGGAGGTTTAGCCGCGGGACACTCGTCTAAACTCACCAAACAGCCAGGAGTACCACCCGGACCCTCGGTTGTTGAGCTGCTTCGGAGAACACCGAGTGCTTTATCATCTAAAACAACGCCGTAGCTCACTTTGGCCCGTAAGGAGAATGCACAGCTGGGTGTTCACTCGGGCTTGGTTCAGGACGCGGTAGCCGGAGGCGGTATGCTGGAGCACAGTGGTCGGATTGAGGTTGGTGCTGCATCTGACCCTGCTCCTTCCAGGGTTCCATCAGCTGGGATATCTCCGGATGATGTGATGACCGCTGACACTGTACCCGATGGCGTAGACGCTACGGATCGGCGTGAGATGAACTCTGAGTCAAAAGGTATGACCCCGCAATCGATTTCTGCTAATCACTCAGAAACTCCATTAGTAGTGGATATATTAGCTAGCTTGACGTCTACACCCTCTGAACAGGACTTAACATCAATAACATCAATAACAATGGATAGTGCAGCAGCATGTGATTCTGAGGAGGCATTTGTTGTACCACCCGTAGTGGATGCCCGGGGGTCCCAGGACTTTATTCAAATAACGCCATTGTTATGTGAAGTAGGGGGGACTATGTCTACTAGCCAGGCAGTGACTGGCAATACAGATTTGCCTGTAGGAAATACTGAAGGGAAACTATCAGATATAACAAATACAATAATTGCTGTTGGGGCTGTCCCTGCTATTCTGATCTCGACTCCGACTAATATTATAGACATGCCTGAGAAGAATCTTGAAGGAAATGATTCAGAGGCAATAAATGCTACAAACTCCTCTGGGGTATTGGCTGCAGAGACAGTTGTAGAGACAGTAGAAACTGATAGGGATCCCACTGACTTCTATTCCTTTTCTGAGGATGCTGGCTGGTCAAATGAAACTGAGGAAGATGTTGATGGTGACACTGAGTCCAATGCTACTACAGACAGTGACCAGGTCTTGAAAACTAACGACCCTAAGGCTAGCCGTAGAACTGTACTCAAAAATAAAAGGAGTCATCATGTAATACCAGATCTAACTTGGGATTACTCACCTTCAGTCCAGACCTTAAGTCAAAACCAAAATCAGAATCTTCCTCTTTGTACCACACGACCCGTATCACTAGCCCACCCTGAAAACTCAGGGGCTACTCTTACTACAGTCAGGGACACAGTGCTCCAGGCTAGTGCCTCTCATCGGGAGGAGACCTCAAAAGATGGCCGTAAGGCACAGGTAGCCATTCATAAAATTCAGGGGGTTGTACGTAAGCTAACCTAAACAGTGAGCACCTTTAATGATCGAATGACGGAAATGGAAACTCGTATTGTGTCTAACGAGACAGAAGCTACTACAACTCGAGAACGTGTTGAATCCCACGAGGCTGAGCTAGAGGATGTCAGGTGGAAACTAGAAGACTGCGAAAATCGGCTGCGGCGAAATAATCTCCGCGTTCTAGACATTTCCGGAGAAACCCGAAGGTGCAGACATCCGTGCCTTTATCATACAGCTCTTCTGTGATACATTGCCAGAACTTTCCACCTGGAACTGGGACCTTAAGGTACAACGTGCTCATAGAGTACCATTGACATTGAAGCCAACATCTAAGCAGGGTGGCTATCCTCGAGCAGTTTTAGTTTATTTTGGAAATTTTCTTTTAAGACCGGCTATCTCAGATAAAGTAAGGCCTGAAGCACGGCGTAATAGAGACTCTATTTCATACTTTGTGCGACCAGACTTCTGCCACGTAACAGTGGAAATTGATGAAGCCCTTTTTGGATAAGAAGGCACAGGCTTATCTCAATAACCCTGCCAAATTAAAAATCATAATTGGGGGGCAAACAAGATTTTTTACATCAGAAATTAAAGCGAAAGAATTACTAGATAGCTTGAATTAATTTGATATAGAATTAAAGGTTTTTGCAGGGAAAATATGATAGTACCTTTTATTATTATTATACTTTTTTTTCTTTTTTTTCCCTATTGGTATGCTCAAGACATAGCTTATAGCCAGGATACAAGTTACATATAAGCTATACTGATGAAAGAACAAAAGTACTCTGATTCTTATTGAGATATGAAGATTGTTATCTAAAACAGTGGGAAAGAGTGGTGGTATATGATGTTGTTTATTAATTGCTTGGTGCACTATGTTAAAAATTCATCTGATTTCAGTTTTCTTTCCATTGTCCCATTTTCTTTTCTTTTCTTTCCTTCTTTCTAGAATGTAACTCTTTACTTCATCTCTTCCTCTTTTTTCTCTCCTCCTTCTTTGGTTCATTCTTTTTCTTATCATTGCTCTTCTGATTTTCTTTTTCTCCCTATCTGCACTGAAACGTTTCGTCTTTTCTTTACTCTATTTTATATAAGGTCAGACCTGCACGGCACGGGTCGGGAAACATCTCACCATCGCTATAGACTCTCACAGAGTCTAATTGCCTTTTTTTGGGGTGTGTGTAGGGGGGGTAAGGTGGGAGGGGGGGTGGGTGTGTTTAATAAAATTAAAAAGAGCAAGCTCAAACACTTAAAAGATATATTGAATGTTATAACTCATAATGTACATTTAATGACCAAAGATTTGGAACAATGGATATATTTACTTACGCAAATAATGATTTATATAAGCATGGTGGATATATATACTGAATTGATATGATGGGGATGTTAAAGCTTTGCTGTTGGAATATAGCTGGCCTCAATGATAGGGGTAAAAGGGCTCAATTTTATCAGGCACTTCATCAAGATTCATATGATTTTGTGTGTCTACAAGAGACCCACATTGCAGCGGGGGATAAAGAGCTATTAAAGATACCTGGGTATAACATCCTGGCTATAAATATTCAAACCTCTAAAACACGAGGCCATTTTGGCAAAGACATTTTTGGGACAACCAACACGGAAGTTAGAAGACCCTCATGGTAGATCGGTCATAGTACACCTTGATCTAGGCTTTACCATCTGCTCGGTTTACGGGTCAAATTTAGATGATCCCCAGGTATTCCATGATCTAGAGCTAGAACTGGCATCCTGGATCGGTCCATTGATTCTCTGTGGGGATTTCAATGTGGTGCTAGGTGCTACATTGAATACTCAAATAGAGCAGACCTATAATGGGCGTAAACCCAAGGTATATAGTGCTATAAGACAACTTATGGCCAGTTATAATGTAACTGATGTCTGGGGTCTGAAAAACTATAAATGATCCCGGCTTCACCTATTTTTCCTTTCCCCATAATAAATATGTCAGGATAGATTACGTAATGGTATCTAATGAAAATATAGCAGATTCTAGGATAGCTAAATTACCTAAAACTATATCAGACCACAATGCCCTAGCCTTCACTTTTGATGTTGCCAGCTATAGGAGGCCACCTTCTCAATCAACATTTGACCGTAAGCTCCTGGTCAATAGGGATTATATAACATATATAACTATCTGGGCCCAGGAATTTTTTGATTATAATCAATATAGTGCCCCTAGATTCGTGGTCTGGGACTGCTTCAAGGCTGCACTCCGAGGTGAGACTCTAACATTTGTGGCCAAGCAAAAAAAGAACCAGAACAACCTAAATCAACAACTTAACTTAGAGCTAGCAAATCTAGAGACTCTGCACGCTACCCAGATACAGCTTGGAGAAGAAAGTCCGAACACTCTGCAGAAAATACTAGTTCTTAAGACAGAGATTAATACTGGCCTCACACAAAAAGCGGCCGAGACCTTTCAGGCAAACCAAAGAAATACCTACGAGAATGGAGAAAAAATTGGTAAACAGCTTGCCCTACGAACACGCCAGAAGCAATCCCATAGAGCTATCCAAACAATTGAGTTTGAGGGGCAGGAATATACCTCCCCTGCTGATATCGCAGGTGCTTTCCAACGCTATTACCAAAAAACTTTATCAAATGAAGATCAACCGCATGTAGCAGATACCAAAAATTTCTTACATCATTGGCTGCTACACACGGAAACTTGATCAATTGACGATCTAGTTAGGGAAGATCTTGATTAGGAAATTACGAGAATCGAACTTGAATTAGCATTATTAGAACTTGCTAATGGTAAGGCAGCAGGCCCCGATAAGATCCCTTTGGACCTCTATAAAATTCTTGGGAAGCAGATTATCCCCTATTTATTGGATTTGTTTCTTGGAGTACAATATAGTGGCACACCACCTGAATCCTGGAAAAATACAAATAGTGTTATTTTTCCTAAAAAAGGGAAGCCTGCCAAGTTACTATCTTCATATCGTCCCATATCACTTACAAACTCTGATTCGAAACTTTATGCCAAGATACTCGCAAATCGACTGAGCAGGGTCGTTGAGCGTCTGGTTTCCCCGTGGCAGCATGGCTTTATTCCCGGTAAGGGTACAACAGATCATACCCGGAGAGATATTTCCCTTTTTGACATCATGGGAGCCACGGGGGGCCGGATGTCAATGATCCTGCTCGACGCCGAGAAGGCCTTTGATCGGGTTTCTTGGCAGTTCCTGTGGGAAGTATTGGAATCAAATAACTTTGGAAAGGCCTATATTAAATCTATCAAGGCTCTTTATGTAGAACTCAAGGTCAAACTTTCCATAGGTGGTATCGAATCAGAGTTTATTAACATCCAAAGGGGCACGAGGCAGGGGTGTCCGTGCTCCCCAATTCTATTCGCCCTTTATATTAACCCTTTAATATTAAAATTACTCATATCTGCTGTAATAGAACCTATAATTACAAGAACATCTAGCACTAAAATCTTAGCCTATGCCGATAACGTGGCGGTATTAACTTCTAACCCCACCGAGGCCATCCAAGAGATAGAGCAAATTACCCAGACTTTTGGTTCCTACTCAGGGTATTCCCTGAATAGGGATAAAACAATGGTGCTGTGCACTGAAAATATTGTTTTAAGGAGTCCTTATAGAACTGGTCAGGCTACGTATCTAGGTGTGGTTTTATCTCCTAAAGTTAAAGAAATTACTCAGATTAATTATGACCCCCTGATTAAGAAAATGAAAACTGATCTCATCAGAGTTAATAATCTCCGGCTGTCAATAATAGGTAAAGGGAATTATCTTAAAATGAATGTTTTTCCAAAAATATTATATTTATTTCGAGCAATTCCCTTGATTGTTGAGGACAATATCATCAAGGCCCTCGATGCTAGTATGTGAAAGTTTATTTGGAATTATGGAAAAATCAGGAGAGCGTTACCATTCTTATCGCTACCTCAACATAGGGGAGGGCTAGCCATCCCAAACTTGACACTGTATCTATGGGCAACTCTTATTCAGCAAATGGCTCCCCTATTTAACACCAAACCCACAGCTGCTACCATAACAGACCATCATATACCTTCAATCTATGAACTAATATTGGGGGATACTGCTAGAGGGTTGTTACTAAGACAGGTAGAACCTTCATATTTTAAAAAGATCAAATGTAAGGTTATTGTTGATGCGTGGAAGGTCTGGAAACAGATATCAAAACATCTAGCCATACCAAAGTACACCAAATATACCCCTCTTTGGCATGGCTCGATCTTACCATCGTATCTCAATGATAATACTTCCAAAAGATGGGAACAATCAGGTGTTATTACCTTGGGTAATTTTGTTGGCCAGGGACTTACAGCAACATTTGAGGCCTTACAACAGAATTTTCAGATACCCCCAACCGAGTTTTTAAAATGTATTCAAATCCATTCATGTATTCGGCTTAGCTTACCACAGATTGAACTAGACAACATTCCCTTTTTTGAAATTATAGATAAGCAAACCACTAGGATAGGGACCATTAATGAAATATTGATGAAAAATCTTAGCGATGATATGGAGCGAGTTGAGACAGGGTGGGCTACTAAACTAGATAACCCAAATATAGACATTGACACCTCTTTGATCCTGTCATCTAAAATATTTATAGCTTCTAATCTTAAAGCCCAGTACTATAGAACTGTTTATGATCTTTATTTTACACCTTCCAAATTATTCTCATGGGGTCTCCGAACAAACGACAACTGTCCAAGATGTGGTCAATCACCAGCGAATCTTACCCATATGTTTGCCGAATGCCCTAAGTTAGATTTAATTAAAAAGATGATTTCAGAATACTGGACTGAAATTTTCGGGCATGAATTAAGAACTTCATTGACGATATATGTTTTGGGTCATGATGAATCCATGGGATATAGTAGGGAAAAACTGACGTCAGTATTTTTGGGTATGGCAGTGCTCCGAATCATACTGGCTGGCCGCTGGAAAGTTTCAGAAGCCCCCACTTTTCAAATGTGGCTATGTCGGTTCTTAGGAACTTATAAGCATGAGATAGCCATCTATAAAACCAGAGGAAGGAAATCAAGAACACTTGGGACTCAGATTTGGGCTCCTATCACTAGATGGTATGATAACAAAATAAACCCTTAGAAATTTCAATTTCAATGGAAAGAATTATATATTACTTATTTCTTTTGTGCATATAAATATGTGAATTGATTCTTTCTTCTTTTGTAAATTTCCGTTTATTTTTCCTTTTTCTTTGCTGTATTCGCATAGTTTGCGATGACTATTCTTTTTCTCTTAATCTGTGATGTATATATAGACGATTTAGTTTCCTCCATGGTTGTTTACTGCTATATGTATTTTGTCATTGCTCAAATAAAGACAAAAAAAAAAGGAAAACGTCCCCAACGTTTATTTTTTGTATCTCTCTGAGACAAAGTGAGCGTGAGTGAATGAGCAAGCTAGAATCTCTTTCCTGCTGCATAAACAACTGGCTCCCTCTATATACACAATACTTAATCTCTCTATGAGGGAGGGCCAACTTCTAACAGAGTGGAAAGTTGCACAAAAAATACCCATCCGAAAAAAGGCAAATGCCCCAGTAGCAGATTTATCCAACTACCGCCCGATCTCCCTCCTTCTTCTAGTGAGTAAACTCTTGGAAAAACACATCAACAAATTACTCTCCGAATATACTGAGTGCACTGGATGCCTTGATTCCTCACAGTCTGGTTTCAGACCAATGTACAGCACGGAGTCAGCACTGATTGCTGTCACAGACAATATAATAGACACTCCTTCGATAACGGGCAGGTGGTTCTGTTGGTGCTGCTGGATTTTTTGGCAGCTTTCTATACTGTATCCCATCCTATTCTGCTCTGGAGCCTTAAAGAGATTGGGATTTGGGGACAAGTCCTATCATGGTTCTCGAGTTCCTAACCCATCATACACAGACTATCAATCTTGGACACTTTCACTCATGAATTATGGAATTTACCAAAGGAGTGCCACAGGGATCTTGCCACAGCCCCACTTTATTTAATCTTTATGTGGCACCACTGGCAAAATTACTAAGAAACTTGGCATCACCCCAATTTCATATGCTGATGACATTCAGCTCTTAATATCGTTTGATAAAATATTTAAAAACACTCAGGAGGTATGACAGCAATTGTTTTTGGATGACAGAGAAATTTCTCCAGCTGAATTCTGGGAAAACAGAGATCATGCTTCTTGGTGATGCTCTTTTGCTATGGTCTCCAGAGTGGTGGCCCCTGAGTTAGGTGCTAACCCTGCCCCTAAGACAGTGGTCAAGAACCTGGGCATATTTCTAGAATAGAAACTTACTATGAAAGATCAGGTGGCGGCCACAGCGGGTTCCTGTTTTCATATGTTGAACCTTCTATGCAAAGTATTTTCTTTCCTTCCTCTCTCTGTGCAAAAACACTTGTTTAGGCACTAGTGATTAGCCGCCTGGATAACTGTAATGCCCTCCTGATTGCAGCAAGCAATTCTTCACTAAATAGACTCCGGGTGGTACAAAATACTGCAGCCGTCTCATTAGGAACTTACCAACCAGAACAGCCTTCCTCCCCCTCTTACCACAACTTTATTGGCTACAGATACGCAAGAAGATTAGGTTCAAGATATGGTGCATAGTACACCAAGCTTTAAATGGCAGAGGACTTGGTTAATTAACCGGAAAACGTATCCCATGTCATCCAAATAGATTTCTATGATCAGGAGAGGAATCTCTGCTTTTTACACCCCGTTTTAGAAAAGCTTGCTAGGTGGTATAGCTTTCTTCTATCAAGCCCCCTACTATTGGAATCAATTCCAGATCCATCTTCGTAAATGCTCAGAATATCTCCCTTTTAGAAAACTTCTTAAGACTAAGCTCTTGTGAGTCTTCCTTATCTGGTCTGCACCAACTGCTACGTTTACTACAGTGCCGAGCTACCCCTTCGGGGGCGATTCAGGTGCTTTATAAGTAAATAAATAAAAAAGGGGCCTGCATGGTCTTATCAAACAGAAACAAATGTATTTAATTCAGAACATTACCCCTTGTTCCAGTGCATGAAGGTTTATTAGAAAGGGCAGATGATCCAAAAGTCTTCTAAGACAGATACAAGAACAGACACAGATCCACTCACTGGGAGAAATTCTACTTCATTAAGGGAATGATAAGTCTTGACAAACCGTTGTAGCTGAGTTATGAACACACACTCCAAGAGTTTAATAGGGAAAGATTGGTTGATGCGAGGGATTCAGATTTTGGGCCAGTTAGCTTAGGTAAGATCATTGATGAAGTGTCACAAGGTGCGGCACCTTGCTGTAGTGAGGAGTACAACACATGCTGTTTTCTTGAGTGTGTGAGTAAGCCATTTCAGGGCGGTACCGGTAGGGGAAGATAAGCATCAGTTGCTACGCAAGTGATGAGTGGTTTGAACTAGTCTGTCTGTGGGAAGTATTGTTGAAGAATGTTGATGTCTTTGGTGATGCAATTGTTGAGTGCATGTGGTGATGGGACCAAGGAGTGGCGGTTTGGAATGTGCAGTGCTGTTGCAGATGGGTGCTATTTCATGGAGATCTTGTGAAAAAAGGCAGCAAGAGCCGGGGTCGGACCTTGTGCTGCTCACTCTGCACTTTTTAGATATTAGACTTTACCAGGATTCATGTGGTGTAGTGAACCACTGTAAAGGAATATTCAGTCTTCCTATGACCAATAATCAAACATCATGTGTGTGAGTGTATGAGTGTGTGTGTGTGTGTGAATCTGTGTGTGCAATTGTGTTTGTGTATGGGGCATGCATATATGTGCGTGCGTTTCCGTGTAGTGTAAGTGTGTGAGTAAAGGGTGTTTGTGTAGGTGCAAGTGTCTGTGCCTGTGTGTGTGATGCACTGTTGTGTGTATCAGTGCAGTGTTTAAATAGAATATCGGAACTAAAATATTGTGTCAAGAATATTGTGAAGGTAAGTTTCTATAGGTAATAAAATCTTTACTATATATAACTCCACATATATGTACCTTGACCATATTTATATATACATTTAAGGAAAGTAGATATGGAGTCAAGTATAGTAAATATATACCTAAATATTTGCACTTACTTTCCCAATAATTTTGGTCCTCAATATTTTTGACACAATATTTTGTTCACACAATTTTTTTGGTACCTATTATATTCTGTCAGTGATCCATCAGTGTGTGTGTGTGTTTGGTATACGTATTGCTTTATAACCAAATATGTTGGCAATTTACAAGAATACTGCTTCTCATAATACTTTGCTTATCATTTTCATGATGGCATAGAAGGCAGTGAGCTGTGGAACAGAGCTGAAAACCAATATCTGCCTCACAGCCTTACCTGCAGCAGATCCAGCCGGATTTTGCCATTTAATTGATCAACTGCAAAATTACATCTTGCTCATCAGATATAGGAGCCTTGAGGAAGGAAGGGTTACAGAAAGCAATAGATTGAAACAGGCTTCTTTGTAATGCAAATGTATCTCTGGGCCTTTTATCTTCAGACAAGTGCAGCTGCCTTAGATGCCATTTATTTCAGGCTTGCATCCTCGGTATTAAAAAGGGAAATGAAAATAAAACAGGCTTTAATGAATTGGTTCTGTTTTTATTGTAATCTTCCTAAGAACCTACAAAATGATATACCTTGCCTTCTTTAACATTCTTTATAGTTGTACAATCAGTGTTATAGGGGTCGTGTCAAAGACTAGGAGTATGGGTGCAGTTCATTCCAAAGGCTTGCTATAATGAGATGAACCCAACCCATAACATCACCAGTCCCTATTTCATATATCAGTTTCAATCTTAACTTACAGTACCAATCATCTAATTGTGGGGCTGTATGAATGAAAAACATGCAATGGTGTTTATTCTTCAGCATTCAGATGAACACATTACTCTTAACCTAATGTTTAAACATTAAAATTCTGTCACCCGTACGCACTCTGGCAAGAATACTGCTAGAAAGTCATCTTTTTGCCCTGTTCAACCCCATTTTCTTACTGACACTGGTGGTAACTGACTCTGACTTTGCCCTGTTAACCAGGCCCAGGGACAGGGCTCTAATGAAAAAATGTAGATGGAAATTTGGTATAAATACAATTGGCAATGACATACCCCTGTAAGTTCTAGTATATAATAAGGCAAGATGGATCCAAACTACCTATAAGTCTCTAGTATATAATATGGCAGGGAAGTTCAGAGGCCCAGTAAATTTCTTGCACTGAAGTGTGCACTACTGTGTTCCCTGCTGTCATTTTTAAAGGCAGCTCTCTTTTCCAGACTGTCTTTAAAAAATAAATTATATGCAAATTCGACTTTGGAATTAAATGTACTTCCAAAGTTGTAATCTACCTCATTTATAGTTATTAGTCCTCCATAAGGTTTTCCCTAGGTGCCCCGGGGATGGGGTACCATAAAACTATAACAGGGACATTATAAAAGATGTTTTACATACCCTAGTGAGGAAAAACTACCAAGTTCATTTTCCCCATTGTAGTTTATTAGCTCCGTAGGCTAACATTGGAATATTTTATGTGATAGAAAGGAGTAAGAGATGTCATTCAAAGACTTACAAGATTCGTAATGATAAATCCAACAACGTGCCACTATTTAATTTATCATGACTGTTTCAGAAAAGAAGTTATAGAACTTTCCTTTTCAAGAGCCAAAATCAAGCCTTCAAGCAACCTCTCCTGATTGGGCAGACTTAATAGGCTTAGCCAAGCTGCTTTGATCAGGGGATAAAGGGCCACATAGATCAGAAGTTTTCTGATGGGGGAACCCTGCAGCTGCACTGAACAGGCAAGCACAGGGGCTGGGTAAATCAAACTGGGCTTCAATGAGAGAGCAGGACAGTAAGGATGTAAGCCAGGCCTAGCCTCTGTCCTTGGATCCCAGACAGGAGAGTTAGAAAGGGATTGTTCATGGAAATGAGCCACACCAGTAGGTTGGTTTAGCCAGCTCTTACTCTAAAGGAGAACAAATCTCTGTCTTGAATGTTAAATGCAGTGCTTTGTGTGAAAAGAATATGCCACACTTTAGGGGAAACTGTCATGCTCTAACTCATTGGACAGATCATTAAAATATGAGAGTGCTGCATAACAACTTGAATTTGCTGCCTGAAACTACCAGAAGAAGGATTGCACCCCAAAGGATTGCAACCTGAATGACTGCTACTGTTGCACACATAGCGCCAAGAAACTGTTTAGTGTACGTTGCGCTTTATAAATGCCTTTCACATCACATCACACACTTGGAGCTGCAGCCCTGAGAATGTTATCTTGTTTCAAAATGGATTAAGAAGGTTAATAGATTAATCCTACACCATCTCCCTCAAGACGTCCCCAGCCTAGACTGCATCCAGTGGACATTTAATGATTTGGCCAGGTGCATTGTGGGTATTGTGGTCTAAAACTTCCAAGAACAATCACAGAGCATCTAGACCCTTGGATTTGCAGTATGGACACCTGGAACCCTAAAGAGGAACTTCAGGAAGACATTCCAGAAGTTTGGAGAAGTTTAGAACAACTTTTGGAAAAAGGTCCATAAGTGGACCAACTGGACATCAGGAATCAAGTTGACTACCTTCAACCGTGACTTGGCTGGTATTTCAGTCTTGTCCAGCTGAAAGCTCTTGAGCTGAAGACTTTCAAGAGTTGACTAGGAGCTCCAGCTGATCTAAGCCGCAAACCCGCTGTGAATCTGGCCTAATGAAATGCCTTGCTTGACATCGAGAGAAAATCCTCTAGAAAAGTGTGAAGGCAAAGTTTTGACCAGGGCGTCCCACTTAGTGTATCCGACCAGAGCTCCATCGCGGTCAGCCTCAAAC
Source organism: Lissotriton helveticus (assembly GCF_964261635.1). Classification (NCBI taxonomy): domain Eukaryota; kingdom Metazoa; phylum Chordata; class Amphibia; order Caudata; family Salamandridae; genus Lissotriton; species Lissotriton helveticus. The sequence goes on from NC_136067.1 coordinate 122,379,324, forward strand.
TTTCATTTTGTCCAAGTCACGCACAACCACCAGATATCCCAAGGTGGCGCTATCTGTTTTTAAGCAATAGAAAGTGATTACTCTTTAAAAATTCATATCTCCAGTTTGCCTATATTGGATTTTTGTTGTTTTGGTGTAATTTTAAATATAAAAATATTTCCTATTTTATAAATTGGTGTGGGATTTTTATTGTGTGTTGTGTCTTACTTATTTAATGTGTTGGTGTTTTTAAATGCTTTACATACATGTCTCCTAAGTTAAGCCTTCCTACTCGCAGCCAGCCACAAAGTGTTGAGCCACGGGGCTAATGCTTGAGACATTGACTGATCCTTATATTGCGCTAGTAGCCTTATTGCTAGTGGTGGGTCCCTGCATGCACCTACTAATATACCACCTTCCAACATGTACTTATTCAAACACACACGCCTCTGATTCAAATGATAAATTATGTATTTCCTTGTTGAACTATTGTACTTCATTAGCATCTGGGCAGTGAGTAGGGAAGGCAACCAGAATGCTTCCCATGCGGCTTTACCTCCTATTTGTGGCCCGCTCAGTCATCATTCAGTTGCCCTGGCTTAGCCCTCACCTCGCAAAGGCTCAATTTCACCTCTAGCAAAGGGAGGATTCAGAACACAGTGTCAGCTCTATCAATCAGCTTCTCGCTCTTTTCCAAGGCATGCAGACCCCCCGTATGCACCAGAACTCAGATCTCCTCTCTTCTAGGAGCCTGTGAAACCAAGCTTGTTTAGCCTGAAGAAATAATGAGCCAAACAATTTGTAATTTATAACTGCATGATGCAGGATGAGGATATTACCATGTCTAGTAGGATGAAATAGTAGCCCAAACTATTTAGGCCCTCATTATGATTTCCAGAATCCCCAATAGCAAATTAATTCTACCATGGACATGTAAAACCTAAGAGTACATGTCCAACATTTTAAATACAATGCACCTTACCCTATGAGCGGTTTGGGCCATAAATGTATTAAAAAGGGAGTTTTAGGCTTGGCGATGGGGCTATTTTGCCAATTTTAAATGGCAGGTGTAAGAAATTAGGTTCCTGGTTGAGGGGAGTGACACCTATCTGAAGCAGAAACCACAATTCTTCTCATGGTAAATTCACAAGCAAATCCTAAATTAACCTCTGTTCAACCCCCTGGTAGCTAGGCACAGAGCAGTCAGGCTTAATTCATAGACAATGTGTAAAGTGTTTGCAAAAAACCTCTAACAGTAACATAGTGAACACACACCACAAAAGGAGCCCACAATAGAGTTAGAAAATAGAGTAGCTTTTAATAAATAAAACTGGACCCAAAAATATTAAAAAATCTAATCCTCCGGGGATATGTAATTTGATAGATTTTGGTAACAATTACCCAAAAAGCTTTAAGTGCCAGCTGTAAATATCTGGTTGCGTTGGACCGGGACAAAGTCACAAGTTTAAGCCAACTGTGATGGAGCTTGGGCCGGCTACAGGCACCCAGTTAGGCCCTCTGAACAAAGTACCTTTAAACCTGGTTTGAGGAGCGTTGAGAGGATCTGCGTCAAAGATGCACAGTGCAGCAGAAACAATGCGTTGGTTCTGAAATGCAGCTAGGCTGCATTGCGAGGTCCTGTTGCATGTAGTTGTAGTTGAGCTTATATATCTACATCAAAGACCCCATCAACAAGGGCTTGCGATGCAATATCCGGAGTCGGGGAAGCATCGATCAGTCAGCTGTGAGGCTGCAATAGGGAGTCAGACAACAATGGCAAGGCTGCAGTCAATGCGAGATGCGAAGGCCTTTGTAGGGATCCGTTGCGCAGCAACACTCTGAAGTTGATGCCGGCTGTGGCACTGATGCGAGTCTTTCAGGTGCAGGAGCAAGTTTGTTGGAGCCTTTTGACCCTGAGGCTCAAGTCAGGAGGCCAACCAGCTAGCCCTGGCAGTCACTCTAGGGTTCTGGCTTCAAGAGATGTTGGCCCAGTCCTCACCCAGACCGGGGGGCAGCAGGTCAGTACATCAAAGCAGAAGTCCAGCAGAGTGTAGTTCATGGCAGAATATCCACAGGTGCAGAAGTGTACTGAAGAGTTGGTGTCTAAGGTCCAGTATGTATACCCAGTTATGCCTTTAAAGTAGGGTAGAGGTTTCTAGAGCTTTCACTTTGAAATCCACAGTCATCCTGGCTGCCCTCTCCTGGCAACAGACTAACTACAGGAGTATGCAGCCCTTTGTGGTGAGGCAGGGCATGCCTATTCAGGTAAAAGTAGGGCTTTGCCCAGCTCCCCACTCCCATCATGCCAGCAATGGCTCAGCCAGGCACCCCTAAACTCCCTATTGTGGTTGGCTGTCTAGGAGGAGTACACAAAACTCAACTGTTAGCTACACACCGTCATTTGACCACAGACAAGCTACAGACACTGAATGGCTTTGGTAGGAAAATATCAACTGTCTAAAAGTGGAATTGTAAGAACTACAATTTAAAATTCGTCTTTACCACTAGTTAGGATTTTAAATTGTGATTCCAGAGACACCAAACATGAAGTAAACACATGTTCCCATTTGGAAATTCCAATTATAAAATGTAATCAGGAAACTCCAAAGTTATCCTATGGGAGAGAAAGGCCTGACAGTAGTGAAAAACACATTAAAGATTGTTTCACTACTAACATATGTAAAATTTAAGAGTACAAGTCGTACTTTTTACATACAGTGCATCCTGCCTTCTGGGACTAAATATGTCAATTGGGTACAAGCCAATGTTACCATATTTAGAGGATAGCGCACAAGCACTTTAGCCACAAAATTGAATTCGGCAATAAATAGGAAGAGGAAGGCAAAACATTTGGGAGTGACCATGTAGGGAGGTTTAGGTCCAACAGCAGTTTAAACTGCACAGCGGGCTACAAATGAGACACCTGAGACATGTTTCAAAGGCTACTTCAGGGGGAGGCACAGTAAGTGATGCAGGCCCACTAGTAGCATTTATTTTACCATCCATGGGTGTATGGTATACACTTTACAAGGGACTTATAAGTAAATTTAATAGGCCAATCAGGTGTAAGCCAATATTACCATCTTTTAGGGAGTGAGCACAAACTCTTTAGTCCTGGTTAGCAGTAGTAAAGTGCCCATAGAAGAGTCCTAACGGCAGCAAAAAACTATTTCAGCAAAAATAGGAAGGAACTAGGCAAAATGTTTGGAGAAGATCACCCTAAGGCTGGCAGATCTAACACTCGGTAAATCAAAAGTTTGGTGCAAACTGTATTTATGAGTATTTGTGCAGGGAAAAATGTTTTGTAATGCCATAAAAGTGTGCTTTCCAAAAACTTGCAAGAGGACAATAAAATCATCTGGGGGTTTATCAGCAAGGAATTGTAAAGGACTTATTACCTGGTAATTGCCACTACTTTTAAATGAAAGCCTAAGTGGCAACCACCACTCCCTGTTTCCTAGCTGTGCATGTGCACTAACTCATAGTTTTAAGAATTTAGGGTCCTAGTCATAAAAATACTAAGTCAGCACCTACAAATTTACTTTGATGGGTGTGCGTAGAATTTACCAATTCCTATTCAAATCAGCATAGATAGCTGCACCTGGTGCAGGTTTCCATATGGATTCCATTGGGAATCACATGAAACTGTGCTTACATTTCCAAAGTGGCAATGGTTCAGCTCATGGTTTGTAAAGGGCAATAAACTTGCAAGTTTGAGAGTGTTGACAAACACTCAATGAACTCCATGCTCTGAAAACCTGGGACCTCTGCACTTGTGAAGGAAATCTTCACCCCTGTAAATAGGCTTCTGCCTGCCAGGAATCTCTTTAGAATTCGTAGTTGGAATAGGCAAGGTAGATTTTGGTGAACCTTTTGATTGTGCGGACACATTCACTCTTTTGAGTATGCCTTAGTGTATGTGCTACATGATTCAATGAACACAGATATGCAAAATCCTGCTGTGCAGCTGTGGCCCAAGTTCACCATATGGCTCCTTAAGTTTTTACATGAAACTTTTTAAAAAAGTTTAAATAATTATGTATATTTCATAACCCATACTTCTGTCTATGCTATCTGCACTATAAAATATGCATGACATATAAATATTGCAGTCTGGCAGAGTCATGGTGCCACATTATGAATACAACATTGTCAAGGTTACTCATATGATGGTTTGAGTTTCACAGATCTTTGCAGAAGCTAGAAAGATAAAAATTTTAAATACTGTTTATCATGAAGCGATACTGCTTTAATATTTATTAACTCAAAATGCGCTATTGATGCAGACAGAGGAATAATCCACATTCGAAAACCTAGGAGTCAAACTTCCCCCGGATAGTAAGAACCCAACAATCTTTCATATCATCTACTACCCACCAGGGGACAACAATCTCTTCACAAAACAATGTATCACTGACATAATATCGATCAATTAAATTTTTAAAAATAAAGATAAAGCAAATTAAATATTGATTACAATAATATTGACTCCATATACTTGACTATAAAAACCACAGATATCGAGAACAAAAATATTGTGTTTAGAAATAGCTATTTTTACATATATTGAAACAGAAATATCGGAAACAAAAATATAGTTACCTTTCAATAAACATATAATATGTGTCAAAAATATTGATTCACACAATCTCAACTACAATATTATCACCAAAATAATTGATAATTGTTAATAAACATATTTAAAAACACTAACACTTTTCACTTAAAACAATAACTTTTAATAAACCCAAAATGTATTATGTTATGTTATACACATATTTAAATTAAATAAAAATAACATTCACTCTAAAAAATTATAAATTTTCAATATATACAATAAATCAACCCAAACAAATGTGCATTAACTACAAACATTTAAACGGCAATCTAAATTTTACTATTATCTACTTGCGGTCGCCAGTAGGTAGTTATAGTTGGAACCTAGTTTCCATAGGAAAAGCATTTTTTGATTTGCTAATAACTTTCTCGTCATTTGACAAATCTTTGCGAAATTCTCCCCAAAAAAAGTCTATCCAGGTCAGCTCCTATACTGAAAGTTTGGGTGTGATTCGTCAAGTGAGGGCAGAGAAAAAAGGGGGTCCCCAAATGCGTTTTCCCAATGTTAATTTCCATATGACATTTTGCAACAAGCTACAGCCCGAACTGCTGAACGGAATTACCCCAAATTTGGAAGAAAGGTATAGCTTGGCTCAGAAAGTGACCTTTTTTTTAAATGGTGTAAATCTGTTCAGTAGTTTTTGAGAAATTCAAAAAATAAAAGTCAAATAATCATTTTCCCATTGGAAACTTTGTGCAAGGCTACAGCCAAAACTACTGAACGGAATTACCCCAAATTTGCTACAAAGGTAGTGTGTGGGTCAGAAAGCTACATTTTTTTAAATGGTGTGAATCTGTTCAGTAGTTGCTGAGAAATTAGAAAAGTAAAAGTTTTGATATCTGGGTGGAGCCTAAGTCGCGTCTGTGAGCTTCACTGTGATTGGCTGCTAGTAGTCTAAACCAGGAACTGTTGTCAGCCATCTTGTGGCTCGGTTGAAGCGAGTCACCCAAAAATTGAGAAACAAAGGTATGAAACAAGGGATGGGGGCAGGGTAGAGACACCCTGACCCGCTAGGCCTGCTCAGGGGGTCCTAGAAGGAACCCCAGGGTCTAAAAAAGTATTTAAAAAAATATATTAATTGGTGGAATTTGCGCTGGGGTCGCACGTTTTAATTTATTAAGGCCCTTGGGTTAGCTAGGTTCCGAGGGCATTTCTTAAAAAATAATAGCAGGCCTCGCAGGGGTTGCGGTGGCCTGCTGGGGTTCGCGCAGCCCCGGGGCTTCACTTGTGTTGGGAGGGGGGTTGTGTGGCCCCGCCTCCTGAAGGCCTGTATGTGCTCATAACTTTGGCGTCGTTTGACAAATCTTTATGGAATTATCCAAAAAGTTTCTCTTTTTTGATTAGGTCCTATATTGAAAGTTTGGGGGTCAATAGTGTAGGATGGGCTGAGAAAAAAGGGGTCCCAAAACGTATTTTCTCCATGCAGTCTCGAAACAAAACTTTACAGAAGGCTACAGGTGAATCTGCTAAACGGAAGTACGGCATATTTGGCAGGGAGAAAGGTGATGGTCCAGAAAGTAGGCTTTTGTTTAAATGGTGTGATTCTGTTCAGTAGTTTTTAAGAAATATCAAATTTTAAAAATATCGATATTTGAGAATTCAGACATGTGATTGGCTGAGGGGTTACAAGCACAATTGTGCGGCTCATTGGCTGTGAACTGTTGAAACCAGGAAGTGTTGGCAGCCATTTTGTGATTTACTCCATTACCTCACATGTCTCCGTTTAGAAGTCATCGGGTCCACAGTTTTACCTCTGCGAGGCAACACTGGCATCTGTGTGAAATATGCCTTTCACGCTGCCTCTCCTGATATCACTAGGTCATGGATATGGCTTTAGAAGCTGGTTTGTCGGCTCCCACCTCGTTACGTTTGCAAGCTAGTATGTTGCTGTGGGGCACAGGTGTCCCTTTGCGAGACTCAGTGCGGACTGTTGATAAGTATCGCTATATGAGCATTGAAAAGCCATTTTGTGATTGAGCCAGTCGGCTCGCATCTGTCCGAGGCAACTCTGAAAACGTACCGGAGCTCTGTCTGTGAGAGATACCCCTTTCACGCTGCTTCTCCCCACATCAGCAGGTAACACGCCCTGTTCCCGTATCGCAGCATACCCCCATCAACCTTATTGGGCCCGCAAGTCTGCCTCTGCGAACTAGTGGTGGGCTCGCAGGTGTTCCGGTGGGACTTCTCAGGCTGCAGTTGTATCTGTGAAGTCAAGACTGGAAATATACTGCAGATACCGAAGCGAAGCGGTATCTCTCTCTGCGAGATACCGCTTCGCAGCTATGCCTTCAGAAGCCAGTGCATTGGCTCACAGCTCTCTACCTTTGCGAGCTACTACGCTGCTGTGTCTCTACCTCTGGGAGCTACTACGCTGCTGTTCTTTTGGGAGCGGACGGCCCGTAGTTTTCCCTCTGCGAGTCGAGCCCACAGGCCGCAGCTGTCCCTTTGCGAGCCTTTGCGAACTGTTCATAAGTCACACTACATGAGCATTGAAAAGTCATTCTGTGATTTAATCCGTCAGCTGGCATCTGTCCGAGGCATTTCTGAAAACATACCGGAGTTCTTTCTCTGAGAGATACTCCTTGGGACAATGTCTGTAGCCAAACTGAACCCACACAACCAATGATTAATTGCAGAGGCATTGTGATGGCACACAGATACTATGGTCCACCTCATGAACATCATCCAAAAACATCTTTCAGAACCCCAAAATATTACCATGACGCCAACTCCAGGGCCCTCATATCCAACAGCAAGTACCTGAAATGCAATAGTGTAGAATGCAAAATAAAAGGCTTTATTCAGCTTTAACAGAAAAGAAGTGCAGAAATTAGTCCCAGCTCAAATAAGGCCAATGGCCAGTCCACAACAATGTCTTGTAGGGGGACGTTGGGTAGGTCGTCTACCCCAAACTTGCCTGCACAGGAAGGATCTAATGGTCAGGGCCAGGCACCGCAGGGACAGTAGTGGGAAGGATAGGTGTGGTGGGTGCAGGGGGGATGTATCGTCCTCAGTGGCTTGTGCAGCGCCAAAGGTGGAAAGATACTCAGCGCTGCACACTGCAGCCAGTTCCTTCAGACCAAGCCCTGCACCGAGGACACTATGGGAGTGGAGGTAGAGGGCTGTGACGGTTGCGGACTGTGTCTTTGGCGGCGTGTCTGTGGTCTGATCCCAGTCCCTGTGGGTGTGCCTGCATCCCTCTGAGCTTGCGTGCCAGGAGGTGTGCGCTTAGACTTTTGTGGTGGTGTGCTGCTTGTGTCTGTTGGTGTGCGTGATCGTGCCTTCCTGCGTGTGCTTTGGACAGGTATGGGAGAGGGGAGTGTGGATGGGTCTGAAGGAGGGGGGGAACGGACTGCTGCAGGAGGGAAACTGCTGCCGTCAGTGAGGATTCCATGAACGTGAGATGTTGGTCAGACATCGTAGCTGACATACCTTCCATGAACGACAACAACTGGGTCAGTATTTGAGTCTGGCCATAGAGGACATTCAGCATTGATGTCTGACCAACCCGAATCAGGCGGACCAGGTCCACAGACTCCGCACTGAGGGCAGCCGGGGAGACAGGGGCAGGGCCTGCGGTGCTGGGGGCGAAGGAGACATGGGGGGCTATACGGACAGAAGGGACCGGAGCTACTGGGAGGGTGGAGATGGTACTGGAGGAGGCGTGGACAGACACAGTGATGCTGCCCGGTGTTGCAGCATATTCCCCCTCCTGCTGGGAGTCAGAAGCAGATCCATCTGCGTAGTAGGATAAGTCCCCTTCCAAGAGGTCCGCAGGCTGACTCCCCTCACCCTCCGTGCCGTGCAACTGGATCCCTCCAAATCCTCAGCGATGGTGGCACTGTGGCTGGGTCCCTCCTCTTGGTCCGTGTTAATGTCTCCTTCTGTTTCTGTTGATGATGCTCTGGGCAAGGAGAAGAAACAGAAATGCATCAGTCACCTGTACACATCTGACACATGAGCACCAAATCAGTAGGTCACACTGCAAATCATGGCATTCATCATGAGTAACAGCCAGATAGCTCTGCACAGATTTGAGACTTGTACTGCCCAGATGGTATAGAAACAATGCTACTTGGACACAAGGATCGAAAAAACACGCCAGGCCACAACTTGAATGAGAATGACACTGAGAAGCTACTGTTTGTTTACAGGAGAGCAGATCAATACAATGAAGTGATACCACCTCAAGTTCACAAAGAAATAAACAGTAGTGGTGCCCCTCAGGGCAAACTAACCTACATCACTGCCCAAGGTGACACCACACTCAGAGCCCTGTAAGTACATTGGGCAAAAAATAAATGTAAATAAATGTTGCCATCTTGGGACTTACCACACTTTACACAATCAACATGTATTGAATGTGCTAATTCGCCACCTTGTTAAGACAACACGTATGTGCCTGCATGACAGATGTCTCACAATGAAATGCACACAAAAAAGATTTACACATTCTTTGAAACAGCTGGCACCCTTTAAGATAAAACACTGTTAGAAACAAATGGCATTGCAGATTTGACAAATACATGGTCCAACTGAGGTATTGATGGCTTGACACTCATTAGTTTGTACAATTGACAACAAAGGAGTTTCAAGACCTCAAGACCACTGTGGGGACATGTATATGGAGATCAAGGCACACCATTAATCACAAACACTGGCCTCTTTCAAAAGGTGCCTGCTTCTTTCAAAAGATTGTAAATGTCGTTTTGTGTGCACTACCTTGTGAGACAACTATCATGCAGGCACATAAGTGTCCTTTACACAATTCATCATATTAACACATTCAAAACATGAACAACTTTTAACAAGTGTTGTGAGTACCAAGGTACAATCATTTATGAGACAACTTGAAATATGTCAGTCCACACAGGGGCATCCATTCCCTGATGACACAGTAGCTTGCACATAAGACCTACTGGCTGTCATGTGAAGTCACCCACATGTCCCAAATCATGACAATGCTTAAGCTAATGGGCCTGCAATTGTGATGAACAAAATCATTGTTGCATTGTGGACACACCATTATCCCCAGGCAAAATGTCAACACAGAAGTGTGCACACTAAGACAAAACAGCGTTGCATCAGAACTACATACATGCGGCAAAAATGTATGAGGCACAATCATGTCTGGAACCAAATGACCAAGCTGAAAGCACTGGCCACCATCACAGGGGCAGTGCATGGTGAAACATTGATCAGCCAATTCTCACCCACACGTCAGACCTGGCAAGGCTAAATCAGGCAGGCCCATGTAGACCTCTCCTGCACAACACCCCCATTCCTCACTCAATGTGATTGATACAGCTCAAGAAGTAGGAACTTAGAATCGGGGTAACAAAAACTGTGCAGCAACAATTCCAAAAGTAACCCAAGCTCACCTCATGGGGCAGGCAATACATATTAGTCACAAACAACCAACAGCAGATTGTTGTGAATAGGCACTAAGGCACTGCCCAGTGTGAGTATGCACAAGCCAAATCTTGTATCCATGTCCAGTGGACACATGTAGCAGACACAGGAAAAATACAAACTATGCCAGGGACCAATGCCACAGAGGCAGACCCATGCTGAACCCACATAGAATGGGCACAGTGTAGGATGACACATATGATAGGAGGCCAGGGTGTCTCAGGGGACTGTAGTGGGCACACTGATGGGAAACACCCATTACATCGATGTTCACACATCGCAAATCCATCGCACCGCGACTTATACATCGCCGGCTCATTTACATCGCATGCATTCACTACGCATGCGACAACGGCGCTATGCCATTAATTTCGCATGCGATTACAACGAACCAAACTAAAATGCGGTGTCACACAAGCACAAGACTTGAAAAGGTTTTTGGGAAATGCCCAAAATTATTGTCCTTAAAATACATCAACAGTACATTTTTGCAAAATTAGACAGAACACGAGACTAGTTAATCCATGATTCAGTATTTGTATTGGGATTATGTGGGTAGTCTAGCGGCACAAAAAGGGTTCTGACCTCAACGTAATGAGATGTCACGGCGACAAAGTGCTGCGGAGTGACTCGTGATGAGAAAGGAAACTAATAAAACGTCTGAGGAGTAACTTAAGGGTGTGAACTTCACCCACTCCAATCCCCTTGATTTGTATTGCAGTCCGCGTCGGAAGCATAATTTAAATGCTTATTGGCACACACGAAAAATGAGGTGGCATTATACGAGAGTTCACATCATCCAGCGCGCTGGATCTTGTACTGCTAACGATCTGCTTTCATGGTTCTGATCTTTAAAAACATGTGGTTTATTCAAGTGGGCAATAGCTGAGCTGAGCTGAGCTCAGGCATCTAACTTGAATATTGTGTTTTGCCAGTATCTGTAAATCTTCTAGGTTTATGCACCACATAGCTATGGGTGTGGTTCATAAAATGTTGAATTAATTTCTTTACAGCACCCAGCATCAATGGAGTAATTTTATAGAATGCTTCATGCTTTCCACAGTGCTGCTGTCCAGCACCCAAAATAAAATTCCAGAATCCTGTTCATGTCAAGGTTCAAATAATAACGGTCTGATATCTACATTCTATTACAACCTGAATGCACCTAAATTAATCTGATGAATTTGTAAAATTAACCATGAAAATTGAAAATATAATAAAATATTTGTAGCTTTCGCATTATGACAGCAATAACTGGAAACAACTTAAAATGGCAGTATCCTCTTTGCTTTAGGTCTCCATTATTAAAATTCTACATAGTGTTTTACATTACATCGAACTCCAAACTCATCCATGATCTATTAGATTTAAATGCAAATGTTGTACAACACCTTCATGAACCAAAAATAGCATAAAATCACAGATTTATTTCTAAGGCTAAGTTAACACCCAGTAATACTTTTCACTGTTATTCAAAAAATCTAATTGTAAGTCTTCAGAAATAGATTAACATACCCATTCCACAGCAAGGATGGCTAGGAGATCAATCTTCCCACACTCCACTGGATACTTATAGTAATCCACTCTTTATTCCACAATGCATATCCAGGTTATTGCTGTTGTATGGGACCATTTACATAGCACACAAGCACAAGGCTTTATTATACAATTACAACACGCAATCACGAGCGGTGTCAAATTAATTATTGAAAACACAAGCACGAGGCTATGCGGTGTCACACAAGCATGCGGCTTTATTATACAATTACAACACACAAGCACGAGGGGTGTCAAATTAATTATTAAAAAGGTAAAATACGCAGAATTTATTGACAAGAAAAGCACGATAATTTATTTTTGTAAACCTAAGGAGGAGGGAGCTCCGAGGGACCGGTGCCCCTTCCGTGGAGGGAGGGAGTTCCGAGGGACCTGTTGAGGGCGGGAGCTCAGAGAGCCCGGTGCCCAGACTGCACCGGGTGCGCATGGTGGCTGGGAATGGTCGTCACTAGGGGACCGGTGCTCCTGCAGAGGGAGGGAGGAGGGAGCTCTGAGGGACCTGTGCTCCTGCAGAGGGTGGGAGGAGGGAGCTCCAAGGGACCGGTGCTCCTGCAGAGGGTGGGAGGAGGGAGCTCTGAGGGACTGGTGCTCCTGCAGAGGGTGGGAGGAGGGAGCTCCGAGGGACCGGTGCTCCTGCAGAGGGTGGGAGGAGGGAGCTCCGAGGGACCGGTGCTCCTGCAGAGGGTGGGAATTCCAGACTGTGCCGGGTGCGCACAGTGGCTGGGAATGGTCGTCACTAGGGGACCGGTGCTCCTGCAGAGGGAGGGAGGAGGGAGCTCCGAGGGAACTGTGCTCCTGCAGAGGGTGGGAGGAGGGAGCTCCGAGGGACCTGCGCTCCTGCAGAGGGTGGGAGGAGGGAGCTCCGAGGGACCGATGCTCCTGCAGAGGGCGGGAGGAGGGAGCTCCAAGGGACCGGTGCTCCTGCAGAGGGTGGGAGTTCCGATGGCCCGGTGTCCAGACTGTGCCGGGTGCGCACGGTGGCTTGGAACGGTCATCACTAGGGGACCGGCGGTGCTCCTGCCGGGGAAGGGAGCTCTGAGGGACCGGTGCTCCTGCCGGGGAAGGGAGGGAGCTCCGGCTTGGAATCAGTTTTTTTTTTCATTATTCTCGGCACATTCATGAATGTGTCTGCGTCGAGAGAGAGCTGGCCATTCTCAGAGTTAGCATCCTTTGCGCGCTTGGCATTCCCGTGGGCTTTGGCTTGGCGGGACTCAGTTTGAGAGAGTCTGCGCCTGATGTGATGTCCATTGCGATGTTAGTGCCGCAATGTAAACGCCTGCGATATGAGTGTGGGCGATGTGACACGTTACCCAATGACATGGCCGCATTTGCGTCGCGACAACGTGCGAAGAAAAAATTGCCTCTGTGATGTCCGTTGCGATGTTAGTGCCGCGATGTAAACGCCCACGATATCAGTGTGGGCGATGGATCGTCATACAACCCACACTGATCCGTGGGTCTGGAATGTCTGTACCGTGAGTAACCGTAATGGCACTATGCATATCTCCCAACTGATGTACATCATGTCTGAGAACACAACATGGGTCATGCATGTTGCAAGGGTGTGCAGTTGAAGCCTCACACTCCTATGTTGAGACTCATCATCAGTGCAAACAAATATGAAGCCCAAAACACAGTGCACAGGTCATGGCACAGGCAAGGTCCCAACACATGTCCCAGATCACCCTCCCACATGATGCGCAAATCAATGTGCAGTCTAATTATCTTGCACCCTACATGAACATGTGCAAATGTGATTACACACACACCAGGGGGCACATGTGAAGGAGGGGAAGGGATGAAAATGAGCACGAGGTGGCTATGAAGAATCAAAAATACACTGCACATATAACCTGTCTGATCAGACACCCCAACTGTGGGAGTGTAGCCAGGCTTCAGAGCACCTCAAGAAGCAGGTGACACACAACACAACAAACAGCCATGCACCTACCCCCTCCTTGCTGCTGTCTCTCCTGCAACTGCCTATCGAGGTCTGGAAACACCACTGCCAGAACCTGGAGCATGTGGGGGGTGAGGTGACGGCTTTCGCCATGCCGGCGTGGAGTTGACAGCTTCAGCTTGACCCGGGCGATACGCCGGGTCCAGCAGCGGATGTCTTGCCACCTCTTCTGGACGTTGCGCAGCCGCCGGTGTTGGCCCCCCGCAGACCTGACAGCCCTGACAATGTCCATCCAGATTTCCCCCTTCTTGTAGGCAGTTACCTGTCAGGAAGACAAAGTGAAACAACATCACTACACCTGCTCCATGTCCCAGAGACACACACTTGCACACCATTGATAATGTCAACAGGGCATAGGATACTGACAGGATTTGCATCATTGTACATGTGAATTAGGCCTGGGGCAAACCCCAATGCACTACATGGCATTGAAAAGCAACAGATGGCGTAATGGGTGTCACACACTCACTGATCATGGCACACACTGGCTAACACATGCAACTGCAGGGTTTGGGACAGCACGTGGCAAGAAGTCACATATACCACTCCACTTAGGAACCCTCAACAGACCAGACAGACACACACTGGCACAGATCACTCGCCTATCACTGACAACAGTGGATACAACCCTCACTTTGCACATGTGTCACTTGACAATGGGGTGTCACAGGTGTCGTGCTAACTTTGCAAGTCAGGCACACAGCACTGCTTACTTGTCACATCCGATGGGTAGAGCTGCTGCATACGCCATGCAGTAGTGGTGCAACACATCACATACACACTCACCCAGATGACAAGGAACATTCACACTTCAATGTCCATGAGGTTAAACACATCATTTGGACAATCTCACCACAGGTCCCCTCAAGTAATAAACATCTGTGAGTACAGTCACCTGTCACTCTGGGGTAATCACTGTTCTACCTCAGGACATTTAGGAATAAAGCCACCAAGGTATGGCACGGCTGAATGTGTCATTCACTATGCAGTGAATGTCACAGGAAGCACAATGCAAGTGAGGAGTGAACACATATGAACTACAGCATGCTCTGCATGGGAGACAACCCCTGGACTCACTCACAACCACATTGCATGTCTGTCCCACCTGTACACAATGCCTGTTGTGACACTCACACAACAGGTGCACAGTCAAAGGTTGTGGAGTCAGCACTCACCTGCTCCCCTGGTCTCCCATACAGCCAGCTGTACTGTGGGAGGAGGCTGTCCAGCAGGGCCTGGTTTTCCTCCTCAGTGAAGGCTGGTTTCCTGTCCATAGTACGAGCCATAAAATACCAGAGGATGCAGAGACAGCAGCAGGGTGGTCCACTCCAAAGTTGTGCAGGCAAGTGCCCTCTCAGGGCTTCATGCTGCCTTAAATCAGTGCTGCTGAGGGGCTTTCAGCTTGAGGAGTACAGAGTGATAGGTCAGATTCCTTTGCATCCTACGTTTCCTCCAATCCCTTTAAACATAAAGCTCTGACACACATTTAAAATGTGAGCTTCAGCTCAACAATCATTTTGCAACATTGTATAATTTTGACCAACTGACTTTTGCAGGGCACCTGTAGCACACACTCAAATCTAAGTATCCATGACAACCAGGATGCTTTCAGAGCCTACTACTTGTCCCCTAGGTGTCCCCTAAGTTTTTTTGAGATCCACACACATGTACGGTGCGTTTCACGCGCTCACGTATGGCACGATTACAATAGTGATACGAGGCACACGCATGGAAAGTAGGGGTACGGTGCGCTCTCGCATATGGCACGATTACAATAGTGAGACGATGCGCACACACGCACGGAAAGTAGGGGTACGGTGCGTTTTACACGGTGCGTTTCACACGCTGCTGTGAATGCAGGGGTACGGTGTGTTTCACACGGTGCATTTCACATGCTGCTGCGAATGCAGGGCTATGGAGCATTTCACACGCTGCTGCGAATGCAGGGGTACGGTGTGTTGCACACGGTGTGTTTCACACGCTGCTGCGAATGCAGGGGTATGGTGCATTTCACACACTGCTGGGAATGCAGGTGTACGGTGCGTTTCACACGCTGCTGCGAATGCAGGGGTACGGTGCGTTTCACACGGTGCGTTTCAGACGCTGATGTGAATGTAGGGGTACGGTGCGTTTCACATGGTGCGTTTCACACGCTGCTGCGAATGCAGGGGTACGGTGCGTTTCACACGGTGCGTTTCACACGCCGATGTGAATGCAGGGGTACAGTGCGTTTCACACGGTGCGTTTCACACGCTCACGTATGGCACCATTACAATAGTGATACGAGGCACACACATAGCAGGGATGTAGGGGTACGGTTCAAACAAGGATGTCTATCAAGTTCTTGTCATTGCATACTTACATCTGCAGGCCCTAGGTGTGGCAGGCAGTGATATAGCACAGGGCATCTGATCTTGTTGCAAAATCGATGTGTGATGACCTGTTGACACATGTCATGTGTGATGGGCACTATGTGTTACACATCACCTTTACACTTGTCCCATAGGTATCATTATGCAGATGTTGTCATGCACATCAACACTGGGATGGCACAGTCATCACCACGGGCACCTGTCTCATGATGCCAGGGACGGGCCACTTTGTCACTTGATGTTTCACGCTTAACATGACCCTATGTGACTGTGTCCGGTGTGTGTCATGTTAAACATTGAGCTTGCTGTTTGTGTTCTGTAAACTGCATCTGCTGTTGGTGCATGTAACATGGGTCTGTGTTGAGATGGTAATGGTTTCATATGTACGCACACCATGCCACATGTGCATTCCCACGGCTTTTGGGTCTGATGGCATCAGACATAATTTTTCCCCAGGCATACATGTCGGCATCGTGACAATGGCTGTGTTGTTTTGTTGTCACATGCAGCCCTTAATCGCAATGTTTTTGATATGTACATTTGCCATTCCATGTGACCTGTGCGTGTGCCTTACAGTCAGCTGTCTGGATGGGTTGACAACCTTGCACTGCAGGTTTGGTGACATGTGTCACCCCAGTGATATCTCGAGTTGTTCACTAAGACCAGACCAGCAGCTCATTTGAGGGCATGTTATGTTTATCTGTCAATCAACAGGTGTATCTGGGTTTTCGTAGGAATGCCAGCAAGCTGGCATATGTGTCCTGGATGTATTGCACACGCCAGACTCCATAGTGACCTGATGTGTAGTAGAAGTTTTCCATGTGCTATGTACATTGATATCGATGTTGGCTGACAGTTATTCTCCATTCTTCCCAAATATGTCCTGCAGGGCACCGCCTCTACCAAGGCCATTTCCAGACTTGGCTACCATGAGGGAACGTGCCTGCATCCGACGTTACAGATTCACTCGACAGTTGATTCAAGACTTGACGAACAGGCTGGAACCACATCTCCAACCAAAACACAGGTATCCTACTGCGCTGACCCCCAAGCTAAAGGTGATGGCAGCCCTCCATTTGTTTGCTACAGGTACGTTTCAATTAACCATAGCTGATGTTCGTGGAATGTCACAAACCATGTTCAGCCGTGTCCTGTGATGGAGCAAGGATTCGCACGTATAGCGACTTGCTTGTATCAAGAACCTCAAATAATGTTAATAAGAATAAACAACCTGTTCGTGTTACCAATATTGCACATTTCTACACTACACGGGGTGTCCCAGTGATGCTTGCCTATGTGTTTACTTATCCTAAAACGCTTGCCACTAAAATGGCTGCTGCTAAGCGGGAATTTCTTCTGCGCATGCGCCGGTCACACTCACGTGACGTGACGTACTTGCAGTTCTGGTGGGAAATCTTTGCGCCTGCGCACTAGCTTTAAAATGGCTGCTCTGTGTTCTCACATGTCCGATGCTTGCACTGCAGCTCTTTGCTATATTGTTTGTCTGCACTAATCCTAATGCTATAGTTAATATAAAGTAAGGGGAGTCATATAGGGATTCCTGGTATACAGTGTAATCAATTTTTCTGTATTTCTAAATAGTTTTTCTTTACTTTCCATGTATCGAGTCTTTTGGGCCGGGGAGATGCTTCACACTCCATCTTAGAAGTCCCTACTGCGCATGTCATCCTAGCAGAGGGAAGAAAACCTTATACCAGTGGAAACCAGCCAGCTGGCAGCCACAGTCTAGATGCTTCTGGGAATCGACCTGTGACCCAGCAGGACGAAGCTGAACTGTACTACATTTGAAACAGTTGTATATAAATTTGTATAATCCTTTGTTAGGAGAAGAGCACATATCATGGGAACCCCAAATTCAATAGGCGGTCCCAAAAGATGTAAATTGGGACTTGTGAAAGTGAAATCCTGGTTGGTGTGTTGACCTGTCCTACTTGTGGACCAATCGAAATTGGGGATTCTTACACTTGCAACATTTGGGGGGTGGTACACTGACCCGAAAACAGTATAACTAGCCTAGGTTTAGCTAGAGAATTTGTCCGACTTGTCCTAATAGCTGACCTGTCACTGACTCTACGCACTCAATAGCTGATCCAGAAACAGAGGTGCTGCGAAGCACTCTGTCTGACTGTCTCACAGACCCATTGGAGGTTTTGAGAACCTTAAGTGCTGGCGGAGCACTTTGCTGGGGAATTCGATAACCCAATCGGGGTTTTGATCGATAACTGCAGAGAGGGTGTAGCGCAGGCGTTGCAGCTGAACTGCGGGTGCTGGTCTTACCTTGGTGGTCCTGTCCTGATCCTAATCTGGTTTTCCTGTCCTGGGTTTCCATTCTGCACCTGTTGGCCTACTGGCGACCGTATTTCCTTGGGTTTCTCCTGTCCTAAATCTGACCTGTGGCCAGGGTTGGGGGAACCTATTCTGCATCCTTCATTCTTTTTCTTTGCTTTAATAAAGATGTGTTCTTGCATATTGATTTTCCAAATTTTCTTATTTTTGGCTGACAAATGATAAAGTCTTTCATTATAGTTGTTATATTAGCATGTTCCATTTTTCCCCTCCTATAAGAGAAATTGTGACGTATAGTTCATGAAATATAGATGTTCCTTTAGCCAAAGTAACGTGATTGCTCTGGAATATTAGCGCGTTCCACTTTTACCTTCCTATAGTTACATGTTACCTCTGAGTCTTCTATAAATTTATTCAAGTCTTCATGTTTGCTCACTTTTGAAGGGTATCCAAGCTGTGACATTCTAGCATGTTCCTTATTTTTCCCGTCCTTTTAGTTACTCCACGCCAAGTATAAAATTCCTGAAAATTCTTACTAGCATGTTCCCTGTTCTTACCTTCCTTTAGAGTCGTTGGTCTTATTTACTTCCTACATGGATATGTGCTCTTTGTAATCTTAGTTATTGACAGTTTACTTGCTGTGAACCTTATGCTTTCTGATCTTGATGAAAACTAGATGAAGGTTTAAAAAAACTTCCTGAGTTTGTGATTATTATATGAGTGCAAATAGAGTAAAGACTATTTTGTATTTTGGTATCTACCTTTCTTTTACAGCTAGCTCCCTGATCTATTGTGATCATAGGTACCCATAACGTGGATTGGTAAGTTGGGTACATTGGTAACAAATAGGAAGGAACTGGGTTACTGATAGTGGAGTGTAAGGTTACCCAATTGATAAATATGGTGAATTGAATTTATGGGCCCAAAATATGCATATGGTAAACTTGTTGGTCGGGTGACCTGCGCGCTCTATCAGTGATTTTCTGGTAGCAGAGCTATGGTTAGGGACTAGTTAAAGTTAGGTAGGAGTAGTTAAGATAGGTAGATAGGTTATTTGCTGCTAATTGTGAAAATGTGGCTGCTAAAAGTATCGATCGATCAAATATTGATGTTTATTGCTTTGAAAATTTATGAAATGTTTTAAATTGTTTTTCTTGCTGCTATATTGATGTATGTACTAATAATTCGTTAGTGATTGTTATATGTTTGTCTGGAATCCCGGGGAAAGAATAGCGGGTGGTGAGGAGAATCCACGCCGTAGTGAGGTCACTTACTCCAGGAAAATTGGTGCAGGTTAGGTAGAACTGGAAGCACTAATTAGGGTATTCTGTATAAATGTATGAATAAATGGTAGCAAGGAGTTCACTGGCAATACTTCTATTGTGATATAACCTAGTAAGGGTCACACGGAAGGAGTAGCAGGTCCGTCTGAGCTTGATTGATAGCAAAGGGGTTCACTGGTGAAACTTTTGGCTTAGTATATATCCCAGAGTGGATGAGTCAAAGGAGTAGCAGGTTCACTAATGCTTGTGTGAAGAGTAGGCAGAAGGGTTCTACTCGCAGTATTTGAAAAGTAAAATAGAAGACGTTTACTTGCAGTGAAACAAATCTTTTTCTTTCTAGACACTCAAGTACAGTGGCGAATATGTTTGTGTTGAAAATTAAACAGAGCACTTGCACTTTAAAGGGTAAAAAAATTGAAGGGTTTCTTACCTTGTGAAGGAGGGAGTCAGTTGCGGAGCTGCACTGACGTCACTCGGTGCCGCGCTGGTATTGGTTGAAACAGCGGGCGATTAGCTGAGGCGGAATTGTAAAGGAGGGGTGAGCACAGGAGCGTGAGAACTCGTTTACGAGAAACGCCGCTCACCCATTGGTTGAATTATTTTGAAATCTCGTAGGTGATTGGTTGCAGAAAAAATAAAAAGACGCTTTTTGATTGGAAGTGATTTTGTAAACAAAGTCGCTTGTGGAAAAGTATATGTGGCATCCGTCTAATCCAGAGACTAGACCTGATCCAAAATATATAGGATTCGGAAAAGATAAGTGGAAAGGTCGTAAATATAAGATTATGTACGGAAATAAGAGAAAAATGACCTTAGTAAGCAAGGTGAAAAATTATTTCAAGAAAGACAAACCTATCAAAACTAGAGAAGGAGTTGTCATTCCACCACCTAATACTCCCGCATCTTTTATGATGTTTGACAGGGGTTGGAAAATTGGGTGGAATATACTAAAAATGATGGGATTTTGGCATTTCCGTTAGATGGTACCTTTAATAGTAGGATTCTATTTAAGTTAAGAACCCGAATGAATGATTTACATCCCAGACCCAGACTAACGCAATATGAGGCCTTAGAAGAATGGGAGATAGAGGCTTTTGAGCGAGACAGACCCAGAATGGACAAGGGGGTTGACTAAATGGTATCCAAAAGTAAATAAAGAGACCCGAGAAAAAAGAATGAAAGAGTGGAGACAGAACATGATAGTAGAAGGACTGTACCCTGTAATAGCACTAGAAGCGCCAATGGGAGAGAAAAGGGCAGAGAAAACAAAACATTTGATGACCAGTGGGGATTCAGATTATGATTATTTGGAGGAATTGTTAATGAAGAATCCACCTCCTTATAATGAAGGATCAAGACCAGTAAGTGCGAGAGACACCTGTTAAGACCTCCTTATCAGGAGGAGCCAAGACCTTTAAGTACAGGGAATCCCTTCCTGAAACCTAACTATGGTGAGGGACCAAGTATGACACACCCAACTGCCCCGAATTATACTCCTACCCTAACTCCGCAAATAGTGCATGAAACCAGCACGGAAAGGGTATTGCAGGAGAGGGAATGAGAGGCTCTAGCTAAACAAAGAATAGAATTAATTCAGAAAATCTCCCAATTGAATACAAGTCCAGATGCTGTGACAACCCCAGTGACTATTGGACCAGTTGTTCCTTTGTACGGGGATAAGCAGAATAGCCCGAAGACTCCTATGATTACCCCATCTGTAGTACAGCCGAGAAAAGAGCCCTTAATTGTAGATGATCAGGCAAGTGAATGTGAATCTGTGAATTCCTTGATGGATTTACCGATAAGGGAACAAGAAGGGGGTTCACGGAGGAAGAACACTCTTTTCAATTCAGGAGAAGTGTAGATTGAGTCAGCTTCTGGGACTAGAAGTGCCACCGTAGTGACTCCTGAAGAATTTGAAAGATGGAGTCGAGAATTAGAGAAACAAAATCCTCAGTCGAAACCATTAGATATTTACAAATTAAGAATAGAATTGGAAGAACTGATAGCTGGGAATGTGGCTTTCAAAATGGGTGGAAGCTTTCCCTGCCCGTAGAAATGACAGTATCACAGTAGCAAAATTATTGCTTAGGGAACTTATACCTCGGTACGGTTGCTTAGGGAGCTTATACCTCGGTACGGTTTCCCAGTCTTAATTGAATCTGACAGAGGAAGTCATTTCCAGAATTAAATAATAAAGCAAATCTGTTAAGCTTTCAAGATCACGCAAAAACTGCACTGTGCATATCGCCCAGAGGCTTCTGGATTGGTAGAACAGATAAATGGCACAATCAAATCAAGATTGGGAAAGATGTGTGAATACACTCAATTTGAATGGCCAGATGCTCTGCCTCTTGTGTTGATGGGACTCAGAAGTATTCCAGACCGGAACACGGGCTTGAGTCCCCACGAGATCTTGATGGGAAGAGCAATGCGGCAAGCATGGGTGCCAGGATACAAAATAATAAGCATATCTGATGATTTGGTACTGGAATACTGTAAAGAGCTGGCTGACCAAGTACGTTCTATCTCTTGCCAGGTTGGGGGAGAAGACGTCGCCAGGCCAACGACTCCAGCACATGACCTGAATCCAGGTGACTGGGTCGTAATAAAGAAGCACACTCGGAAAAGTTGCCTTGAACCAAGGTGGGGAAAGTCACGACAGGTGATCCTGGTAACCACCACAGCTGTAAAGTGTGCAGGAGTACCTCGCTGGATCCATGCCAGCCATACGAGGAAAGTGACTGAACCTGACGAAACTGAGGGTGAAGGTTGCGCAGCTGAAGGATCCCAAGAAGTCGGTCCTGAAGTAGCTGAAGAAGAACAACCGAGCTCCAGTCCAGAAGATTGGGTACCGATAATCGATCTAACAATCGACCCTATACGAACTAGAAGTAAGGCCCATTTAGATAGACAGTGGGATAGGGAGGACGAGACAGGTGAAGAAGAAGCTACTCAGATCATCGAAATCCACGTTAAATCTGATTCTGAGGAGGACCAGATAGGGAAAGAGCAGGTAATTGACACTCCTCCAAGAACACCTGCGTCAGAGGAGGGACAGATAGAAACTAGGGCGGAAGTTCAAGCGGAAGAAAATCAAGAGCTCGAAGAGCTTGAACAGGAACAGATAGGATTAGACAATTGTGTTCAGGAAGAAGAGATCGAAACAGATCAAAGCCAAAATCAGCACACACCTGAACAAGGCCAGTTTAGGGACCAGGCAGAAGAAACAGATGAAAGACTTGGACCTAGTCAGTTAGGGAACAAAATACAGAGGACGAACTTGATCCCAATGTGCCACAACTGAATGAAAACAAAAGGGTGTTTGACGAAGGCCAAGACACAGTGCCCGTTAAAAGACTCAGAAAAGGTGACTCAGTATCTAGATTTGTGAAAAGGCTGAGATTGCGTCTAAAGACGATAAACGAGGAGCCTGAACAGATAAATGAGGTCTTGAGTCAAACTGACCCAGTAGTGACAAAGCCAAAGAGAAGAAGTGCTCGTATCAAGAAGCTTAACAACAAATATGCCAGTCCTGAATGGACTTATTTTGTGTTGGAGGAATTTGAGAATCTGGAAATAAGTACGAAAGTGACGAATGTGATGAAGAATTGATTGCTGAACACACCAGTGAAGAAGCAAACCCAACCTGAAAAGTTACTCGAGTAAGCAAGCTGTGCAGAGTTACAAAGAGAGGTTGAAGCTTCTTTTGAGCCAAAATGTCTGATTCTTCTGAGAATGGGAGACCGAGACGTGGTTGTTTTAAAAACATGCTGCCAAGTATGTTTATGTAGTGTAGCAATAGTACTGATACTTTGGATAGGACTAACAATAACTATTCCTTCTATGATGAGTAAAAACCCAAGTCTTTACCCAAATAATAACCTACCTGATGACACTGTAGAATCACATACTAGAAGTACACCACAAAGAGTAGACGCATTAGACAAACCACTTAGCCTGAAACAGACACAATTAGATTTAGAAGTACCAGATGAGGAAGGACTACACTTTAACAGAATTAAGAACAAGACTCATTTAAACGTTTTCGCAAACCTGTTAGTACATTATGTAGAAACAATGGAGATAGACGACTGTTATGTCTGCATGAAGCTACCCACTTCAGTAGCTGAAGGTGTGACTTACCACCACTTGCCCTTAACCTATGGAATTTCCTGTAGTATTCTAACTGGTTTATTTTTTAAAAGAGGACCTTTACAGTATTACTAGTCAAACTCTGACGTGACGTTTTCTGAACTTCCTGTTCGAAGAAATCTGAACCCTGTACATACAACTAGAGACGTAGCTAAGTACATGAGTTAGTATTTTCTAACAGTAGGTAAGATAGATATAGATGACGCACACAAAAATAACTTGACCTGTTCTTTACATAAAGAAGAAAACGATTTTCTAGATATGATAGAGAAAAGAAGAGAAAGTTTTCAAAAGAAAGCCAAAGACAAGAACCAGAAAGTTCCCAAATGGGCAGAAACTATAGGGAGCACCTCAAATGGTGGAGCTAACGCTGCAATGTTGCTGGATTTCGAAAAGAAGGGGAAATCTTGTCTTAAAAGAGAGAAAACTAGTTATTATAACAATATCTTCATTGGTTCCAGTGAATGTGAACATAATTATAAGGTAATTGGAGTTTGGGGTTTCAAAGATGGGTCAGAGCCTGTGTTTCCTGGAATTTATTTTATATGTGGAAATAAGGCTTATTTCAAATTGCCCGACCATTGGTACGGGAGTTGTTACTTTGGTATTGTCTTCCCTAAGATATACCATGTGGGGAAAATCACTGGAAGCACTGAAAAAACGAATGAATTAGTACGTAGTAAACAAGAAAGTGCTGGTGAAATAGTAGGAGATATTTTTAGTGCACTGATACCTGCAGTGGGAGTGACTCTGAACACACACAGAATTTGCAAACTATCAACAGTAGTGGATCGGTTATCTACTGACACTGCTGGAGGTTTCCTGATGGTCAATACCGAAGTGGTTGTGATCAGATCAATGGTTTTACAGAATAGACTTGCTCTTGATACCCTATTGGCAAAAGAGGGCGGAGTCTGCAGAATGTTGAAAACGCAACATTGTTGCACTTACATACCTGACAAAAGTGTGGAAATTAAAAGGTATGTGAGGAACATTACTAATTTGGAAAAGGAGCTTAAACCACTGGAGGTTGACAGTGCCTGGAAGAGACTTACTGATGGTCTCTCTGCTATAGGTAATTGGTTTGCTAACTTAGGTAAAAGTTTTTTGATTAAAGTACTGATGCCAATTGCGGGAATATTATTAGTAGTATTCATCATATTCATTTGTTGTAAATGTCGAAAGCACCAAAAGAAGTACACTGTGAACAAGAGAGGAGTAAAGAGAAATGTGGATGAACTTGAATTAGAGGAACTGAATAATCAGATTTATAAAAGGGTGAAAAATTCGCACCCTAATAAAGAAACTAAAGAAAAACTGAACAGAATGTTTGAAGAAATTGAACTTGGGAAAATGTGAGAAGTTGGCATCTGGTTCCATGAATTTGTGATGATATAAAATATCATCAAAGAGGGGATTGATGGAGCAAGGATTCGCACGTATAGCGACTTACTTGTATCAAGAACCTCAAATAATGTTAATAAGAATAAACAACCTGTTTGTGTTACTAATATTGCACATTTCTATACTACACGGGGTGTCCCAGTGATGCTTGCCTATGTGTTTACTTATCCTAAAATGCTTGCCACTAAAATGGCTGCTGCTAAGCGGGAATTTCTTCTTCGCATGCGTCGGTCACACTCACGTGACGTGACGTACTTGCAGTTCTGGTGGGAAATCTTTGCGCCTGCGCACTAGCTTTAAAATGGCTGCTCTGTGTTCTCACATGTCCAATGCTTGCACCGCAGCTCTTTGCTATATTGTTTGTCTGCACTAATCCTAATGCTATACTTAATATAAAGTAAGGGGAGTCATATAGGGATTCCTGGTATACAGTGTAATCAATTTTTCTGTATTTCTAAATAGTTTTTCTTTACTTTCCATGTATCGAGTCTTTTGGGCCGGGGAGATGCTTCACACTCCATCTTAGAAGTCCCTACTGCGCATGTCATCCTAGCAGAGGGAAGAAAACCTTGTACCAGTGGAAACCAGCCAGCTGGCAGCCACAGTCAAGATGCTCCTGGGAATCGACCTGTGACCCAGCAGGACGAAGCTGAACTGTACTATATTTGAAACAATTGTATATACATTTGTATAATCCTTTTGTTAGGAGAAGAGCACATATCATGGGAACCCCAAATTCAATAGGCGGTCCCAAAAGATGTAAATTGGGGCTTGTGAAAGTCAAATCCTGGTTGGTGTATTGACCTGTCCTACTTGTGGACCAATCGAAATTGGGGATTCTTACACTTGCAACATTTGGGGGGTGGTACACTGACCCGAAAACAGTATAACTAGCCTAGGTTTAGCTAGAGTATTTGTCCGACTTGTCCGAATAGCTGACCTGTCACTGACCCTACGCCTCAATAGCTGATCCAGAAACAGAGGTGCTGCGAAGCACTCTGTCGACTGTCTCACAGACCCGTTGGAGGTTTTGAGAACCTTATGTGCTGGCGGAGCACTTTGCTGGGGAATTCGATAACCCAATCGAGGTTTTGATCGATAATTGCAGAGAGGGTGTAGCGCAGGCGTTGCAGCTGAACTGTGGGTGCTGGTCTTACCTTGGTGGTCCTGTCCTGATCCTAATTTGGTTTTCCTGTCCTTGGTTTCCATTCTGCACCTGTTGGCCTACTGGCGACCGTATTTCCTTGGGTTTCTCCTGTCCTAAATCTGACCTGTGGCCAGGGTTGGTCTTCACACCGTTCTCGGTAAATATAGCGCTGGGGGAACCTATTCTGCATCCTTCATTCTTTTTCTTTGCTTTAATAAAGACGTGTTCTTGCATATTGATTTTCCATACTTTCTTTTTTTTGGCTGACAAATGATAAAGTCTTTCCTTATAGTTGTTATATTAGCATGTTCCTTTTTCCCCTCCTATAAGAGAAATTGTGACGTATATTCATGAAATATAGATGTTCCTTCTCTTTACCTTCCTTTAGCCAAAGTAACGTGATTGCTCTGGAATATTAGTGTGTTCCACTTTTACCTTCCGTATAGTTACATGTTACCTCTGAGTCTTCTATAAATGTATTCAAGTCTTCATGTTTGCTCACTTTTGAAGGGTATTCAAGCTGTGACATTCTAGCATGTTCCTTATTTTTCCCGTCCTTTTAGTTACTCCACGCCAAGTATAAAATTCCTGAAAATTCTTACTAGCATGTTCCCTGTTCTTACCTTCCTTTAGAGTCCTAAATGGTTGGCCTTATTTACTTCCTATATGGATATGTGCTCTTTGTAATCTTAGTTATTGACAGTTTACTTGCTGTGAACCTTATGCTTTCTGATCTTGATGAAAACTAGATAAAGGTTTAAAAAACTTCCTGAGTTTGTGATTATTATATGAGTGCAAATAGAGGAAAGAGTATTTTGTATTTTGGTATCTAACTTTCTTTTACAGCTAGCTCCCTGATCTATTGTGATCATAGGTACCCATAACGTGGAATGGTAAGTTGGGTACATTGGTAACAAATAGGAAGGAAATGGGTTACTGATAGTGGAGTGTAAGGTTACCCGATTGATAAATATGGTGAATTGAATTTATGGGCCCAAAATGTGCATATGGTAAAATTGTTGGTCGGGTGACCTGCGCGCTCTATCCCCTGCGTGATTTTTTAGCAGCCATGTTGGAGCACATTTATGAATTCATCAAATTTCCAACTCCTGTAGAGTTGAGAGATATCAAGGGTGAATACTTTGCCCTGGGAGGGATGCCACATGTCATTGGGTCCATTGATGGGACACATGTGCCTTTAGTGCTCACTACAGGCTCAGTAGCAGGCTGGCGCCTGTCCACGCCAGACCGCCGCCAGCTGCCAGACACGCTGCCCAACTACGCCCAGACTTAACTGCACTCCCCAAACTATCATACTCCAGGTCAGAGCTCACACTTATTGGAGAAGGCTGCCACCTCTCTTCTCAACACCGCAACATCAAGGGCACTTCCCGACTCCAAGGACTCGAAGGGTTCTTCTCATGCCCACTCTCTAGATACCAGAGCTCGAATCACACCCCCACACAAAAAGAATCGCATCCCCCCAGACCCCTGCCCAAAGCAGACCCCAAAGAGATCAACACAAGGAAACCCGACTCTAGTTCCCCCCCTTATGCTCACTCTGAAAGGATTTCTAAGCAACGTTAGATCCCTGCCCAAACACGCCATCGAGATATGGGACTTGCTAGATACCGATTCCCCAGATGTAGGTTTCATAACTGACACCTGGCTCAAACCCTCCAACACCCCAGCCATCACTATCACCCTTCCAGAAGGGTATACAATTCTTAGACCTGATAGACAGGTTAAAAGCGGAGGAGGGATCCCAATTGTTCATAATCACAGGGTAAAACCCTCCATCCTGGAATGTCACTCTAATGGACAAATAGAGAATATGATTTTCAGGCTCGACCTCTCCCCCCAATCCAACTGAAAAGGGGCCCTGGTTTATCGCCCCCCAGGACCTCTAGCAGACTTCTCCCTCACCCTTATAGAACTTATAGCCCCCCACGTGATCTCTTCCAACAACTTCATACTCTTAGGGGACTTCAACATCCATAGCGAGAACCCTGACTGTATCCTTTCTCTCTGACCTTGCCACACTCAACCTTACTAAAATTAGCAATGATTCGACTCATTCAGCTGGCCACGCTCTAGATGCGTTTTTTACCAACTCTACCTTCCTCATATGCGAAGCCCCGAAGCCAGTCAGCTGGACAGACCATGCTATCATCAACCTCCAACTGGAGGATCCCAAGACACGCCAACCGCTAATCCCACGCAAACAATCGCAGTTTAGACAATGGCATAAAGTCAGCCCAACTTCCTTCGCTTCCACCTTCGCGATTACCAAAAGCTGGCCATGTAACTACACCGAAGATAGCCTCACCCTTCTTAATGAATCCATCTTAGATGCCATTGACTGGATCGCTCCGGTAAAAGTGGAACACCCCAAAACCAAAGCCCTTCAGGCGGCATGGTTCTCCATAGAACTCCAGAAAGAAAAAAACAGGTGTAAAAATCTCGAAAGGAAATGGCGCCGCACCAACCTCCCAGGCAACAAAGAAGACATCAAGGCCGCCCTTACCCTATACCACAAAGACATTAAACTCGCACGCAAAGCACACATAGTCCTCCTACTCAGCCAGGCCAACAATTCACCCAAAGCTATGTATCAAATCCTGAAAACCTTCACTAACCACAAAGCCTGTGAATCAGAAGACATTCCATCCCAAACGCTATGTGATAAAATCAGTAATCACTTCATACAAAAAATTGGCAACATCTACAATAATATTGCCACTACCAAACCTCCCCCCCCCCAAGTTTCACTACCAAAACCCCCACTGGACCCATTCCCAATGCTGACGGCCTTCTAAATTTCCCCCCTTTAACCCGCGAAGAAATCAAAACTGCCATGATGGCCATAAAATCAGGCTCCCCACTTGATACCATACCTGCCAAAATCATGGCTTCCCTAACCAAACAACAATCAGAACCCATCTGTTCGGTACTAAACCAGTCCCTGGAAGAAGGCCACTTACCCTCCTCATGGAAGGCTGCCCAAGTCATCCCCATCCGGAAAAATCCCAAGCTCCCCACAGAAAATCTCTCTAACCTTCGCCCCATCTCCCTCCTCCCTTAGCAAAGTTTTGGAAAAACATCTCAATCATCATCTCTCCAACCATATTGAACGGACTGGCTACCTCGACCCCACCCAATCTGGTTTTTGTCCTAAGTATAGTACTGAGACAGCCCTCGTGGCAGTCACCGACACCATCAGACTTTCCCTAGACCAGAATCAACCTACCCTTCTAGTACTATTGGACCTATCCGCCGCCTTTGATACGTTGGACCACCAGACTCTGCTCACTAGAATCAGGGAAGCAGGAGTCGGAGGGACAGCCCTGAAATGGATAACCAGCTTTCTCTCCAACCACTCCCAAACCATCAATTTAGGCCCCTTCAGATCCACTCCCCAGAAACTCACTAAGGGGGTGCCAAAAGGCTCATGGTTGAGCCCATCGATGTTCAACATATACATAGCCCCGCTGGCAAACCTCCTGAGAAAGCATGGGTTTGTCCCGATATCATTCGCAGACACCCAGCTCACATTCTCTTTTAATAGAACTTCTCAATCTGCCCAAAATACCTTCCCTCTAGGAATGCTGGCAATCTCACGCTGGATGGAAAGCAATTTCCTCCAGCTAAACGCCGGGAAAATGGAGGTTCTGCTCTTTGGAGATGCCCCCTTCCTATGGTCACCTTCCTGGTGACCCCCTGAACTAGGCACATCCCCAACCCCGGCAACCCGTCAAAAACCTCGGTGTACACCTTGAACAGTCCCTAAACATGAAAAAACACGTCAATCACACAGTCGGGTCCTGCTTCCACACCCTTGGCTTACTAAGGAAAGCTTTTCCTTATCTCCCTGATACTATAAGGAAAACCCTCACACAGGCCCTGGTACTAAGCAAGCTGGACTATTGCAACGCCGTGTTGATCGCAGCAAATGAGTCCTCCTTAAACAGACTACAAATGATACAGAACACTGCCGCCCGCACGGTTCTGAATGCCCCCCCCAGATTAGCTTCCGATCCCCTTCTCCACCAGCTGCATTGGCTGCCTATACAAAAACGTGTGAAATTCAAGATATGCTGCCTTACACAAAAAGCTATCAGGGGCAATGGCCCCCCTATCTAGGAGAGAGACTTCAACGCTATTACCCGGCCCGGACTCTACGCTCCAGCTCCCAATCTCTTCTCAAAACCCCCAACATAAAAAAGGCCAGATCCGGAGGCAGGTCCTTCTCGTATCAAGCCCCCCTCATATGGAATCAACTGCCTCTGGCCCTAAGACAGTGCCCGGATCATCTTAAATTCAGAAGATTCCTGCAAACTGCCCTGTTATAATCTCCTTTCCACTACCATTGCTGCGCTTCCATGCGCTGAGATACCCCCCGGGGATGATTCAAGCGCTATACAAATAATTAGATCAAATCAAATTAAATCAAATCAACCATTCAATAAATGCCCTGGTGGTGTGTCTTGCTAACATGCTGATTTCCCATTTTTGTGCACGATTTCCAGGTACGGCACATGATGCATTCATCATGAGGCGTAGCAGGGTACCACGAATGATGCTGCAGCTACGCAACGATCGGGCATGTCTTGGTGGGTAAACTCTGTTTGTCCTGTGTGTTTCTGTATCTTTTGCTCTGACGGCATCTCCTGAACCACTTATTTACATGATGTATATTTTTAGGTGACTCGGGTTATCCCAACATGCCATGACTTATGACACCTCTTCGCAACCCAAGAACAGCTGCAGGTCAGCGGTACAATAATGCACACGGGCAGACCAGGTGAGTGATTGAGAGGACGTTGGCCTCCTGAAGAGCCGATTCCGGTGTCTTGATAAGACCGGCGGATACCTCCCATATGCCCCTGCCAAGGTCTGTAACATCTTCATCGTGTGCCTCATGCTGCACAACATGGCAGTTGAGAAGGCAGTGCCACTCATCCTGGATCCTGAGGAGCAGGAACATCCACCCGTTGAGGATGAAGCACTTGGTCACGATGCAAGTGATGAGGAGGAGGAGGATGATATCCGGAGTCAGCTCATACCCAACTTCTTCTCATAATTGTAAGTCACTGTGAATGAGTGTGCAAGCTTGTAGCATTGAGTGGCATGTGTTGCAATGTGTGTGTCCAGCTGACTGTATGCAAAGTCACTTTGATGTGTGTTCTGATGTGTCATGCAAGTGCCGATGTCATGCCACACAGAAATGCGTAATGACTTAGCTTGGAATTTACATGTGTACTACATTGTTCCTGTTTTGTACATGCCCATGTCTTTAGCAAAGTTTTTTAATGGTGATCCCTTGTGTGTCTGTCATGCCTGTTGTCTGTTTGTGTCATCTCAGTGCTCCTGCTATTCCTCATGATGATTGCAACGTGAGCCGAATCAGCGTTCCATGCACGGACATGTGTAAATGTCAGTTCAGTTAAGAGATCGAAACAGGCTGTTTGGGGTTGGTATGGTTTGGGAATGTGTGGGAACGGTTTCTGTGCATGTTGTAGAACTATCCATACATGTCTCATCACCATTGATCAAATTACATATTGCACCACTCCCATGACAGGACAGTCACCCTTCTTGACAGTCATCAGTTGTGGAGTTTTGACTCTGGTGAAGGCAACAATGTGTGTCAACCTTGACCATGACACATTGCGGATACCACCGGTTGACATTGTGTGGGACATCACAACCACAGGCTCCATGGGGAATTGCAGCCTCACTGTGTGCAGCAGGATGTGTTTGGCTCATCCACTTAATCTTGTGTGCCAGTACAGTTTGATTTCCAATCGACCATGTTATGAAGGTGTGGGCCAGCGTATGTCCCACATGTCCTGTCAAGTGTCCTGTGAGTCTGTTAGTATGGATGCATTGCCCCTTGTGCAAGTATGTCATGTCACTGTCACGTTGCTTCATCAGGCCCGGTCGAGAACACTGCTTTGCAAGCCTTCTCGGTCAGTTGATGTAAACTTTCGATTCCCATGATGCCAGGAATGTTGCACTGATGACGTCACAACGTTGTGCTGTGGCAAATGTAACTGCTTCCGTGGCACTAGTTGGGTGACGTTAATGCCTAGTTGGACGAGCCAATGACTGTCTCTTGTGGGGCTTCCTTATGTTTACATAATTCCCTCCCTCGTTGGATGAGCTTCTTAAGGCTCGTGCGGGTGATGTGTAATTTCCCTTCTTGACCCTCACTGATTCCCAGCGGTAACTACGGATTGTTGTCTTTGTGTGAGTAGCACTGCAGTGCATTAGTATTTCTGTTCATTGGAGCCTTATTCATACACTGTGATTTCCTTGATTACAGCATGGCTATAATTGCATTGAAGCAGCCTGCAGAGCGTTATACCCCCTTCATTTAGCTGCAAAACTCTGCTACCTTTTATGTGTCCGTGTTCAATCCTCAGATCTAGTATCATTTTCCTTACTGTGATCCCAAATGGGATACAGTGGCTGTTGTTTTCAGGTGTAACTGTTAAAGTATAAGTCCTGAGGTATTCTGTGATTCAGTGGCAAAAAGTGTTGAATCCTTATGCTTGTTTACCTTTGTTTCAGATCTCCCTCCCTGCTGTTCCCTTCCTTTCCTTCCCTCGCCTGATCACCCTTTTGAGTCATCATTTCTACTCAGACCAAGGGGCTATCGGGAGATGGACCACTTTCAGCATCGCACCTTTCTGAGGATTCAAGGAACCAACAGTCCCAGGCAGTTGTGTGCACATTGTTTCACCAGCATTACAGTTAAACTCATTGCATGACTGTTATTTTATTCTGAGCAATGGCACTGGCCATGGACATTGGCTAAAGCAGCATGGCCTCAACAGAAACTGTATCCATTTGTGTAGAAAATGTGTTCCCCACAGTCCAATGTGCCTCAATAATCTCACCACAGATCTCTTGCCAGTTTGCATCGTCATCTATGGCATAATTGACAAAGTTTGTGCATATAGGAGTATGTGTACTGTGGCAACATGCATGCAGTTTAGCATGGCTAATGATCCATATTGTGCATGTTGTACATGGTTGTGTATGTATTATTGCAGCTTGCTGCCCACAACGGGCAGGCAACACCTGCTGATGCTGTGTGTCCTTTGCGCAGTTTGGCCTTTTGGTGCCTGATCATGTGCCCGTCATTTGTGTTGATTGTTCATCCATTTTCGATCCGTGACCCATGAGTAACCAGACACTCCTTCCTTTCCATACAACTGTTACATTGTGCCTTTCAAACCTCCTTTTCTTTGTGTGCTAGTTTTTGCATGGTGTCTCACCCCTTCCGCCGTCATGTGTTCACTCATTCCTGCTGTTGCCTCCCCTGTGGCACTGCACCACCGAGTGCCCTGATTCTGCAACACACACGCCTCCCAGATGCTCCTCCCTCCCTCCACCCATTCTTAATGCAGGCAGCAGCTTGTCAGTGCCACTGTTGCGCCACCTCCGTGCCAAAGGCAGGACCGTCAGCGCCTGGAACGTGCACAGTGCAAGACCCTCTGGTCCTTCCATGATGCAGGTAACACAACAGACTCATGCTCCAGCCACCCTCCAAACAGTGAACACCAGACAATCATCCACCTGCTATCAGGCAACTCCTAAGCGCACCGATTACAGCTTTGCAGGCTGTGTGTGCAACTCCTACTGCCAACACCACGCTGCCCAGCATAACAGACCATGTCCGTACAACCAGGTCACGTGCCTCCTACTGCACACCCGCTACATCCACCAGCACGCCATTGGACTCTGTCACCTCATCAACACAACAGCCCCACACATCACCTTCATTACAGTAACCTCAGCACACTACATCAACATTGCCATCACAGACGGATACGAGATCACCCGCAGGTACCACACCAACAATCCTGGGCGATGAATTGCAATTCTTTCTGAAGTACTCCCTCAGAGTCACATACAACACCAAGGACACACTCAGCATTGTCAAACATCTGCACTTCAGCCTTCACACCAACCCCCTGACCACCCTCAGTCTAACTATCATCTACAGATCTCCAGGCCTACACCCACAATTCTGCTAAGCCATCTACAATTATATTCATAGTCATTTATTAAGCGCACTTCTAACCCAACGGGATGTCCCAGCGATGTCCCAGCGCTGTAGTGTGCTGAAAATGAGGCAGCATACGGAGGAGCAAGACTCACATTCAGACAGAATCATATGCAGCGGAAGAGGTAGCTTGGTCCAACATTGGGTGGTTCCTACCTGAAAGGTTTCACCTCTTGATCTAGGTTTTGAAAACCAAGGACTAATGAGCAAGTGCTTGTCATTGGAACGTACAGATCGCGATTGACAATGGGGACGGAGTCTCCTCCTAAGGTAGACCGGACCATGGCTTTGTCCTGCCATGAAGGCGACTGTCAGCGCATTGAAATCTATTCGTGTAGCCATGGGCAGCCAATGGAGTAGTCTAAGATACAGGGATCTATGTTGTCAAAGTGAGACTCCACATACCAGGCGGGCAGCA
Organism: Lissotriton helveticus; assembly: GCF_964261635.1. NCBI lineage: Eukaryota > Metazoa > Chordata > Amphibia > Caudata > Salamandridae > Lissotriton > Lissotriton helveticus. Next base: position 122,414,013 of record NC_136067.1, read on the forward strand.
GCATTTTGGACCGTCTGCAGTATACGGAGCAAGCCTAATGTGAGACCCACGTATGAGCCTTTCGTGTAGTCTAAATGGGAGGTGATCATTGCATGTATCACTGTTTTCCGGGTTACATTGTGCAGATAGTTAATACATCTCTTGATGATTTTACTCTTCCCAAGACAAGCGGCACACGCCTCTTCAACCTGTGTGGCAAGGGATAGCTGATTGTCCCATCTAACTCTAAGATTCATGTCCGAATCCTTGTGTGCCGGAGCAATAGCCAGTTCCTCTGGCCACCACAGTTTTGTAGAGAGGGGAGAGGGCTGGTTAGAAAAATAGGATCTAGGTGTTATGTGGATTAAGTTTCTAGTAATTGTGGTCCATCCAGGCCGCAATAATCTTGAGACAATTTTCGAGTGGGTCAAAATTTGCCGCACACACAGCATTTAAGGTGAATAGAAGCTGAAGATCATCAGCATATGATATGATTTTGACTTCAGACATGGCAATCGATTCAGCCAGCGGAGTTAAGTAAATATTAAAAGTCAGGGGGCTCAGAGTAGAGCCCTGCGGCATGCCCCACTTCAGTGGTTTGACTGGGAGATGAATGCATAGGTCCAGACCTGCTGAGGGCGGTCAGATAGTAAGGACGATATCCAGTTCAGCACTGAGCCCCCCACGCCTATGGTCTTAAGGCGAATCAGAAGAATGGGATGGTCGATGGTGTCAAATGCTGTAGACAAGTCTAACAGCACCAACCTTGGAACCTTTGTCGACCGCCCAGCGTATAGAATCTGCCATTTCAATGAGGGCCGACTCCGTACTGTAGCCGGGATGGAAGCGGGATTGAGAGTCATGAAGGAGGCTATTATCTTCAACAAAGGCCATCAGTTGCTGCCAGGATAATTTCGCTGAAATCTTGGCCGGAGCTGGTAAAAGAGAGTTAGGTCCATCATTGCAAGGAGATTCAGGATCTGCGTTGGCTTTCCTTAAGATGGGCAGGAGGAACGCGTGTTTCCACGCATCCAGATTAGAGACCAATCTGAGGGGAAGATTCCAGATGGCATTTAAATGGTGATTGTGAATCTTAGCAAGGATGTAGTATTGCTTGGCGGGCAAGGGGTCAGTAGGGGAACCGGATTTGCACATGTGCAATTCGAGCAGAGAGGCTTCCAATGAAATTGTGGCAAATTCTGAGACCACAGAGCTGGGAAACGGCTTTACTGATTGGTCCTCAGACATTGGACAACTACATCAGCACGCAAGTCCTCATGTAGTGTAGTTCCTATATTCCCAATAGGCTCTGTGCATTGGAATAATAAATCCTGTAGTTTAGACGTAGGACTGAGGTCGACTAGGTCTCTACCGAATGCATTAGACTTAATTGTGAGTGCCAGCTAGCTCAGAGGTCACTAAAAACTTTCTCGAATTCACAAGAAGGGATTAGTTTCTGACAACCGCATAAACATGACAACTTTGTTTCCCAAGAATATGAAATTATTCTCTAGAGTCGCAGAAACAATAGATAACTATTTTACTCAGTCAATCGTGCATGCTTCGTTTCACCAGCGGTGCTGAGAAAATAGAGAGACAGGCTTTTTCAATAAAAAGTATTTATTGATAGTCTTCTTTCTCAAGCATAAGAAATGTACTGCTACAATCGTAATACTGGTTATAAAGTACAAGGCATATAATATGAAAAGTATTATAAAGTAGTACTCTAAAAGCATGATATGGTTTCTAAGCCATAATTTGCCTAAAACATATAAAATACATACAATGATAAAATAATGACTAAAAGTACTCAACTGGTGCTTCGCCCGGTGTGCCTAACCTAAGTCTAGTACAAGGGAAGAAGTAAGTAAGGAGTAGTTAAAGTTTAGTATTTCTCTGCCAAGAATCTATCCAAGAATTATCTACGGGTCTAATCAGCTCCGTACCTTGGTTTAGAATGAAGGAGCTTTTGTATCTCTATCTCAGGACTCTATTTCCCAGCAACCCGCAAGGGTAGCCTGGAAATACTGGAGCTGGATTTCTTGGCAGGAGAAAAGACAACGTCTCTCAGTGCGTCAGCTGGAGGGTCGGCTTCCTTCCGCACTTGCTGCTGCAGGGCGTCGGGCAAGTAGTAAGTCGATCTGCTCCAAAACCACCGCGTGTTTGTCTGGGCAAAAAGGCATATTTATACTTTAAATGTGCCGAGTTTGACGTGTGATTGGACTTAATAACGTTATCAAAGACTCAGTTCTTCGAAAAGTCCATGATTTCCTAGATGAATTAGTATTCAGGCAAGGAAAAGTCCCTAGCTGCTGAAGGCGGGTTTCTCTAAGAAATCGTTGTTGATTCTTGGAATTTAGTGGAAGTAGCCATGCTGTATTTGGACTGCATAGGCTCAGTCTAAATATGGTAATGATTTCTACGCCTATATAAGGATAGGATAATCTATACCTATATAAGAGCATGAATTGGGAAAAATTACACTAGAGTCCTAGATTCATTTACAACTCCCACTCCACGATTTTAAGTTCAATACAACTAAACGTATAAGCACTGATATATCTAAAGCAAGTGTTTACAATCCCACCCAAAATACAAAATACAATTTGCATTTGAAAAGGATTGTTTACATGAAACCAGTATAATTTGTATGAAAAAGACAGTTCTCAACAGATATGAAGCATGGTATGAGAGCATACATTCTAGCATGAAACATAAAATGACATTCATGAAATGTCTCAAGTTCTACAGAAAAGAAATCAAGACTATCCCATAGTATTATATCTAAACCGTTTTGTTATGATGATTTAGGCCAAATATTGTCATTGGGAAGTCTTTCAAAAGAAATCTTGTTCTCTAAGAATAGTTCTACTTTAAGCAGATTATTCGGTGCCAAAACGTTCTATTTTTGAAAAAGTTCAAATTGGTTAAAGTTTGTTGTAAAAAATGAAGGCCGAATTTCAGAGTTCATGGCACGTTGTGTGCATGAATCAAAAGTTATTCTCTGAGTCAGGAGAAAACATCAGATTGTCTAGGCTGGCAAAGAAACCCTCTACCATAGTAGGTGAAAGTGGAACCACTTCAGTTAGCAGATCAAAAGTGCAGAAGTGTGGATTATCGCCGTCAGCGTTTGCTGCGTTAGCAATGTCCGCAGCAGGTGGTACCTGTGTGCCTGTAGTGTCTTGTATCCCACCCTCAGTTGGACTTGCCAGTGAGACCTCAATGAATGCCGTCATCAGAATGGGCAGCCGTTGTGGGCAACACGATGCATGAGTCGTTACTGGACTGAGCAAAGCATCAACATCCGATGGCAGTACTGATGGAAGTGTAAGACAAATGTCCAACACGCATTCCTGTCCGCAAAGCAGGCATCGTAGAACAGGTAAGATGCAATCTTGCCAGATTGGTCTGAACGATAGAAAACAGGTTGTGTTCAGATCTCTTAAACGAGCCAAGCCAAGAATCTGTGAAATTCTCTCACGATACCTCATGGCAAGGAGGCTATGTTCCATTGTAGTCTGGGTGTTGCTGGTGACCGGACTTGCCATATCGGAGCAGAAGGAATAAAAATAGAATTCCTGCTATGGGTCCCAACATGAGAGGCAGGGCGCCGGACACAGATGGCACAAAATTTGGAAAAAATGCCGAGGACTGCTTCAAATTGTATTAACAGTCCCGAAAAAATTGTCTTAAATACATGTGCGATGCCACTGGTATCAGACATATTTAAGATTTGTCTTAACATTTCTGCGAAATGTACTGGGCAGTTTGTTGATAATAATGCATGTATCTCTGCAGAAGTCCTTGCAACTTGCAGATCATACGTTTCTCTAGATGAGGTCAGTGGCACAGTTTTTTGTAAAAGAATGACTTTCATTCTGCTTAAAGTATCAATTTGTATAGAAGAAATATTTAGTGAAGGCCATATTGCCGTCACCCTGTCTCTTTTGTGCGTTGGATACAGTGCTAGCATACAAAAAGTGACCATGGAGGAGACACTAACTAGATATGCTTTTCCTGGCAACATGCCACAACAGCTGTGGTCGTTGAGCATTACGTAACTGTCATTGGATAGCTGCCTGAAAATTGGTTCTATCACTGCGGAGGGTGTACTGTGCAGGAGACAAGAGAGGTTATTTGCAGAACCTTCGCAGGCTCCGTGTAAATTAATACCTTTGCACAAAAGTGTACCACTTAGTGAGTTCTTACAATTTTTACCACTAAGGAATATAGACATATGTTTTCCAGGTATGGACTTCTATTTGGATAGTGTGTTTCCAACGTATTTGTTTTCAGAATGTCTGTGCTTTCCGGTTCATTCAGTGCCAAGTATTCAATTTCTTGCACAGATTTCAAAACTCAATTTCGTGCTGCAGCAAGACCAAGACCTATCCAGATGATCCCTCTTGACTTTTAATATAAACTTGTAGATGTCAATCGATACGAACATGCGTAGGATCCAATTTCTCAATGTGAAAGCATCTTCAAGCAGAAGCTGTACAATTTTTTGCTAAGTATCTTCTCCTGCAAAATTTCCTCCCACATTTCTTTCAATTCTGTTTTCTCAGATTTGGTAATATATGACGTGACATAGCGATCAACAGCAATTGAGTAATCTGCAATATATTGTATTTGCATATTTGCATTCCACATTTTCAAAATCACCGGATTGTAATTATTAATGTACTTCGATTCTTCTGTTCTTTTTAAATTATAAGTATTTTTGGGTGATTTTCAAGTGATGGTATGCCCCACTGCTGACATAAAACTGTTGACTCTTCCTTTGGAAATTACTGGACGTGGGAAGCCAAATCGACATTATGTGTAAAATGTATCTTTTTACTTATATTTTTGTCTGCAATACTTTCCACATCGATGCAAATACGCCTCACTAACTGAAGGGAGTCTGGTGTTATGGTCGCTGCCACAAAGTTGGGGTCACTGCCATTCAGAACTCAGGACACAGTTCCACATGTGGGATCGGCTTGTGTAGAACAGGGTTACTGGCACCACGTGTTGACCCTTATGTTGTACAGGGTTAGTGGCACCACGTGTCGTCGGCCTTGCATATGGAAATATGACTCACAGACCGATGGGAGTCTGGGGCTGCGGTCGCTGCCACGGACTTGGGGTCACTGCCATTTAGGACTCAGGACACAGTTCCACATGTGGGATCGGCTTGTGTTGAACAGGGTTAGTGGCACCACGTGTCGCCGACTTGTGTTGAACAGGGTTAGCGGCACCATGTGTTGCGACTTGTGTTGAACAGGGTTAGTGGCACCACATGTCCAAAATATGAATTGCGATCTCTGCTGCTCACAGTGTAGACTGCTATTGAGTGTTTGAATGCACTTGAAGATGAATTTGGTGATTGTACTAAAGCTATAACTGATATAAAAACATCTTGAAGCAAGGTTACTAAAAGGATATTATGTAGGATTTAGGCTTGTGATAATTAATTGCCTAGTGGACTCTGTAATTAATGAATCAAGACTTAATTTTATTTGTGAGACCTACTAACCCCAGTGTAGGGATATCATGAAAAGATGAAATATGTATAGAATACATTGTCGAAGTGTTATATTTTCTGAGTACAATCTTGTTGTTAGAAATTAGCATTTAAAATTTGAATTGTGAGCTCTGATGCCCGCAGTGTAGACTGGTATTGAGTGTTCGTTTGCACTTGAAGACCAATTTGGTCATTGTACTAAAGCTATAACTGAAATAAAAAAGTTCTTGAAGCAAGGATACTAAAAGGATAATATGTAGGGTTTAGGGCTGTGATAGTTACTTGCTTACTGGACTCTGTAATTAATTATTCAAGACTTAATTTTAATTGTGAGCCCTGATGACCGCAGTATAGGCCAGAGGTAGCGGTCAGCAAGAGCCCATAGCCATGTGGCATTGAGGTGTACAGTTAGTGGTACCAGAAGCATTGAGAGTGTATGAGCCTGTGATGATGCTTGGTACAGACGGGGTGTACTGGAGCAATGTCTCTTGTGTACTGGACTGCGTCATCTGCAATCATAACTCTATCTGAATTGTGAGCTCTGCTGACTGCAGTGTAGGCCAGAGGTAGCGGTGAGCAAGGGTCCACAGCCACGTGCATTGGTTGTGGCCCTAGCTGCCTGCGTAGTTCAGGTTCAGTGGCACCACATGTCGCCGGCCTTCCATATGCAAATACACCTCACTAATCGAAGGGAGTCGGGTGCTGTGGTCGGTGCCACGAAGTTGGGGTCACTGTCATTCAGGACTCAGGACACAGTTCCACATGTGGGATCGGCTTATGTTGAACAGCGTTAGTGGCACCATGTGTCGCTGGCCTTGCATATGGAAATATGCCTCACAGATCGATGGGAGTCTTGTGCTGTGGTCGCTGCCACGGACTTGAGGTCACTGCCATTCAGGACTCAGGAAACAGTTCCACATGTGGGATCAGCTTGTGTTGAACAGGGTTAGTTGCACCACGTGTCGCCGGCCTTCCATATGGAAATATGCCTCACTGATCGAAGTGAGTCTGGTGCTGTGGTCGTAGCCACGAAGTTGGCGTCACTGCCATTCAAGACTCAGGACACAGTTCCACATGTTGGATCTACTGTGCCGATGATGAGTCGTCCGGGCAGGCCGTACTGGTAACAATGTCTGTTGCCTACTGTACTGTGTCATCTGCAGACGCGAGTCGCTCTGAATTGTGAGCCCTACTCACTGCAGTGGAGGAAGGAGGCAGCGGTGAGGAAGGGCCACAGGCACGTGGCATCGACTTGAGCAATGTCTGTTGCCTACTGGATTGCGTCAACTGCAATCGTGACTCGATCTGAATTGTGAGCCTTGCTGTCCGCAGTGTATATCGAAGGCAGTGCTGTGCCGCTGGGGGCCTGTGTGGTGGAAGCCAGCGATCGGCTGAGGAGGCTTGCGGTCATGACGGCGGCCTTGTGGCAGGGTGAGGGGCGCCGCCCTGACAGTCGCTTTGGCCTACCACAAGTGAACAACGCCCGGAGCTCCGGCCTATTTATTCACACTCCTACGCTGAAGTGGCGTACATCGGACCAGCCCACTCCGGTTAAGCTTATGCTTACAAGGGGGGACGACACAGCTACATGACTGAGATTGTCCCTAGTGTTTCATGTAACATGGTTGGGTCCACTGTCCACAACACTACAAGCACCAGTAGTATTTGTGTAGATGGAGAGGTGTGTGTTCTGCATACTGAGATGTGTCCAGCAAATCACCGCTACACTTTTCATTGTGTGCATTGTTATTCATGGGTGAATTGCTTCCTTCACATATAGTTTGTGCACACCTGTCCCAATATTCAGCTATTGTGTGGCTGAGGGGCCATGCCGTTTTTGGAAAGTTCGCTGTCTTGTTCTGTGCTGCCTCGGTGCTAGAGAGGGGTGGGGGGTGGGCGGTCCTGGGGGGATGGTGGGTGTTGTGGCGTTCTTCGGTGTCGGAGCTGCTTGATCAGTAGGCCTATGACATGTGTTGGTCTTCAGATGTGGCTCTGGGCTGGGCTCCCTTTCATACTATATGTAGTTGTTTAATATTTAAAAAACAAGAAAACATGATATAGTTTAAATAACAAATAACAAAAATTATAAAAACTATTTTTAGGATATTAAAGTTACAACATATCAAATTTTTCAGAATTACCTTGAAAAACATAGGTTTTATGAACATTATAATTAGAAATTACTGTTTAAATAACCTTTGAAATTCACAAAAAAGCATAGGTCTCAGTAACATTAAAGTTAGAAATTAGCATTTAAAAAACCTTTGAAATCTACTGAAAAAACCACAGGTTTCAGGCATGTTATAGTTAGAAATAAGCATTGAAAAAACCTTAGAAATTCACTGAAAAAAACCATAGGTTTCAGTAATGTCATAGTTACTTGTACAAACCATAGAAATTCCTTTGTCATAGTTAGTTCAGCTAACTCGCGCCCGCGCAATGGACTGCTGATGATTTCACATATTATATCATTCATGACATGGTCAGTGATATCACTGATGACATCTCAAATGACATCACTGCTGACAGCTGTCTGTTTGGGTGGGTGTGTGTATAACTGGATTGGTGAGTACATGGCAGTGTGATTTAGTCTTTGGGTTACTGACTAAGTGTGAGTATCTCTGTGGATGAGTGGCAGTATGTGAGTGTCTGGTTGGGTGTATGAGTGCATATATCAGAGGCTGTATCAGTGATTGTGTGGATGTGTGTAAACCTATGAATCAGTGAGTGGGTATGTACTAACTGGTATTTGTATGTCTATGGTTTCAAAAATGGTAGTCTGTATTTTAAACTGGGTATATGAAAGGTTATATTAGGGTGTGAGGAGGTGCATCAGTTATTGAGTGGATGATGTCATCAGTGATTTCATGAGTGATGTCACTGACCTTGTCATGAGTAATGCATTATTTACAAGACACATACATTTACATTTACATTTACATTTATGTGACATCATCAGCAGTGGTTGCATATAGACATTCATGTAGTTATTTATCAACCCAGGCAGCCGCTTACACACCAACTGACAGACTGATACAGACTTTCACACAGATTAGTCATTCACCCATGCATTCACTAACACATGTTTAATCTCTCACTTAAACAGTCACTCACGCACCCACTAAATCATCTATTCAGACACTTATAGACCCACTCATTCTTCTATACACCTTTGCGTATCTATAAACATTCTTAAACTTTTAAAAATCACCCATCTCTGTAGTATGTCATCAGTGATGTCATTTGAGATGTCATCAGTGATGTCACTGACCATGTAATGAGTGATATAATATGTCACGTCATCTGCAGTGTATTGCAGGGGCGCGAGTTATAGTTACTATAATAGCCAAATTTATCTGGTTTTGTACGAGTGAAATGTCCAATTAACTATAACGTCAATGAAACCTGTGGCTTTTTCCGTGAATTTCTAAAGTGTTTTAAATGCTAATTTCTAACTATAATGTCCCTGAAAACTATAGGGGCATATTACCAACCAATAGAGATAAGTTTTGTCTCTAACTTGTTTAGAGACAAAAATTATCGCCGCAAATCGGCGATTTTTATCGCAGATAAACCTTGGTATTACCAAGGTTTATCGCAAATGCGATAAAAAACGGCCGCAATGCATGAATATCGCTGAAAAGTCAGCGATATTCATGCATTATCGAGCAAATGCTCTTAGCCATGTTATCCACCTCCCATTGGATAAGATGGCTAAGAACTGCTCAGGGCAGCTGTTAGCTTTTGGAGATATTCGCGCTTAGCGCGAATATCTCCAAAAGTTGGTAATAGGAGATAGCGATGTTAGCGACTGTTTCCAGTCGCTAACATCTTGGCACGCCCACTTTGCATGTCATTAGTGATAAATATCACTGACATGCAAAGCGGGGCCCAAGATGGTCGCTATCTCCTATTAGCTGTCGCTAACTGGTGTTAGCGACAGCTTGGTAATAGGGAGATAATTTTATCTCCGCTTTCTTGGCTTTTAAAGCCAAAAAAGCGGAGATAAACCCCCTTGATAATATGCCCCATAGTTTTTTCAGTGAATTGTAAAGGTGTTTTAATTGCTAATTCCTAACTATGTCCCTGAAACCTCAGTTTGTTTCAGTGAATTTCTAAGGTTTTTTAAATGCTCATTTCTAAATATGCCTACATAGGTAGGGCATATGCAGAAAGAGGAAGAAAGGCACAGAAAGAAGCAAGAGAAGTACAGAAAGAGGCAACAGAAGTGCAGAAAGAGGACAAACGGTACAGAAAGAAGCAAGAAAGGTGCAGAAAGAACCAACAAAGGTGCAGAAAGAGGCCTACTTTGACTGTACCTTACAACAGACTCATACAAAGTAGCCGAATCACTAATCCTTCTCCCAATATATCTCAAACCTCATGTTTCTCTTTTCGGCCTACCTTCCATATATGAAACATCAATATAAAGCAGCAATCCTAAGCATATCACTGTTGTAAGTCTGATCAAGTTTGTGAGGTATGCATGCATGTCTCTGCCTTTACCAAGTGACATGTTACATAAACATGAACATAGAAATACCTGAATAGCTGTGTTTCAAACAACATACTCTGTAAATATGTGTACAAAAAGGTGTATGTATTTCTTTCTGCTCATAATACATGGCACATGGGTATTCAATAGTATATTTGAGGGGCTCTATAACACCTTTATACATAGGTATGCCTGTGCAACTGGATGACACAGCAGAATTGAGAGCATGTAACCACCTATAGAGGAAGCTCCTCACTTTTCAGCTACCATCTTCAGAAGCATAACACATGTGAGAATGCATATACAAGTAGACATATGCCTCAGTCACACTAGCATGCACACCTTTATACTTGACAGCTTGCACTTCCCATTTGAGTACAGAAAGAGGCAAGAGAAGTATAGAAATAAGCAATAGGGCTGCAGAAGGAGGGAAGGGGGGTGCAGAACGAGGCATGAGGGGTGCAGAAAGAAGCAAGAGAGGTGCAGAAATAAGCAAGAGAAGTGCAGAAAGAAGCAAGAGAGGTGCAGAAATAAGCAAGAGAAGTGCAGAAAGAAGCAACAGAGGTGCAGAAACATGGATGGGGAGAAAGAGGCAAGCAAAGTGCAGAAAGAAGCTACAGGGATACAAAAGCGGGAAGAGGGATGCTGAAAGAGGCAAGAGGGGTGCAGAAATAAGCAAGAGAGGTTCCGACAGAGGCAAGAAGGGTACAGAGAGAGGGATGAGGGGTGCAGAAAGAGATGATATAGTGCAGAAAGAAGCAAAAGAGGTGCTGAAAGAAACACAAGAAGTACAGAAAGAAGGAACAGATTGCAAAAAGAAGCAAGAGGGTTGCAGACAGAGGGAGGATTGGTGCAGAAAGAGGCACGAGGGATACAGAAAGAAGCAAGAGAGGTGCAGAAATGATGGGTGGAAAAAGAGGCAAACAAAGTGCAGAAAGAAGCAACAAGGATGAAAAAGGGGAACAGGGATGGAGAAAGAGGCAAGGGGGTGAAGAAAGAAACAAAAGAAGTACAGAAAGAAGCAACAGAAGTGCAGAAAGAGGCAAGCGGAGTGCAGAAAGACAGAAGAGAGGTGTAGAAAGAGGCATGAGGGGTGCATAAAGAAAAAAGGGAAACAGAAAGAAGAAAGAGAGTTGCAGAAAGAAACAAAAGAAGTACAGAAAGAAGGAATAGAGGTGCAGAAAGAGGTAAGAAGGGTGTAGAAAAAAGGAAAAGAGAGGTGCAGAAAGAAGCACAAGAGTTGCAGAAAGAAGGAACAGAGGTGCAGAAAGAAGCAAGAGAAGCACAGAAAGAAGCTACAGAGATGCAAAAAGGGAGAACAGATGTGGAGAAAGTAGCAAGAGGGGTACGGAAAGAAGGAAGAGAGGTGCAGAAAAACACAAGAAGAGCAGAAAGAAGGCACAGAGATGCAGAAAGAGGCAAGAGGGGTGTAGAACGAGGGAAGAGGAGTTCAAAAAGAAGCCTAAGTGGTGCAGAAAGAAGCAAAGAGGTGCAGAAAGAAGCAAGAGTAGAAGCAAAGAGGTGCAGAAAGAGATAAGAGGGGTACAAAATAGGGAAGAGGGGTTCAGAAAGAGGCACAAGGGGTGCAGACAGAAGCATGAGAATTGCAGAAAGAAACAAAAGAAGTGCAGAAAGAAGGAACAGAAGTGCAGAAAGAGGCAAGAGGGGTTCAGAAAGAAGCATGAGAGATGCAGAAAAAAGCACAAAAAGTGCATAGAGAAGCAACAGAGATGCAGAAAGGGGGACGTGGGGTGGTGAAAGAGGCAAGAGGGACACAGAAAGAAACAAGAGAAGTGCAGAAAAAACAAAAGAAGTACAGAAAGAAGGAACAGAGGTGCAGAAAGAGGCAGGAGGGGTGCCGAAAGAAGGAACAGGGATGCAGTAAGAGGCAAGAGAGGTGTAGAAACAGGCAAAAGGGATGGACAAAGAAGCAAGTGAGGTGCAGAAAGAGGGAACAGAGATACAGAAAGAGGCAAAAGAGGTGCAGAAAGTAGAAGAGATGTTCAGAAAAAGTACAACAAAAGAAAGAAAGCTTCAGAAAGAAGCAACAGAAATGCAGAAAGCGGCAAGAGAGGCACAGAAAGAAGCAACAGAGGTACAGAAATAGGGATGAAGGGTGGAGAAAGAGCCAAGAGAAGTACAGAAAGAAGCAATAGAGATGCAAAAATGGGGGACAGGGGTGGAGAAAGTGGCAAGAACGGTGCAGAAAGAAGCAAGAGCGGTGCAGAGAAAGCAACAGAAGAGCAGAAGCAGCAACAGAGGTGCAGAAAGGGGCAAGAAGGGTGCAGAAAGATGGAAGAGGGGTGCAGAGGTACAGAAAGAAGCAAGAGTAACGCAGAAAGAAGAAACAGAGCTGCAAAAAGAGGTAAGAGGTGTGCAAAAGAGGGAAGGTGGGTACAGAAAGAGGCACGAGGGATTCACAAAGAACAAAAGAACTGCAGAAAGAAGAAAAAGAGGTGCATAAAGAGGCTAGAGGGGTACAAAAATTGGGAAGAGGGGTGCAGAAAGAGGCACATGGGGTACAGAAAGAAACAAAAGAAGTACAGAAAGAAGGAACAGAGGTGCAGAAAGAGGCAAGACGGTGCAGAAACAGGCAAACGTGGAGCAGGAAAAAGCAAAAAAAATGCAGAAACTGCAAAGAGGCATTGAGAAAGAGCCATGAGGTGTACAGAAAGAAGGAACAGAGGTGCAGAAAGAGGCAGGGGGTGCAAAAAGAGGGAAGAGGGATGTGCAAGAGGCATGAGGATTACAGAAAGAAGACAGAGGAGTGCAGAAAGTAGCAACAGAGGTGCAGAAAGAATCAAGAGGGGTACAAAAAGTAGGAAGAGGGGTGCAGAAAATGGCACGTGGGGTGCAGAAAGAAGCAAGAGATGTGCAAAAAGAAACAAAAGAAGTGCAGAAAGAAATAACAGAGGTGCAGAAAGAAGCAACAGGGGTGCTGAAAGAGGATGTATGGAGAAAGAGCAAGGAGATGTAGAACAAAGCAAGAAAGCTGCAGAAAAAAAAGAGATTAAGAAAGAAGGAACAGAGGTGCAGAAAGAGACAGTAGTGGTGCAGAAAGAGGGAAGAGGGTACAGAAAGGGGCAAAAGGGATGCAGAAATAAGTTGCGAAGTGCAAAAAGGGGGGACAGAAGTGGAGAAAGTGGCAAGAGGGATACAGAAAGAATCAAGAGAGGTGCAGAAAAAAAGAGAAGAGCAGAAAGAATGAACAGAGGTGTAGAGAGGGGTTAGAATGTTGCAGAAAGAGGGAAGAGGGGTGCAGAAAGAAGCACGAGTTGTACAGAAAGGAGCAAAGAGGTACAGAAAGAAGCAAGAGTATGCAGAAAAAAGAAACAGAGGTGCAGAAGGAGGCAAGAGGGGTACAAAAGAGGGAAGATGGGTGCAGAAAGAGGCAGAAGGGGTGCAGAAAGAAGCAAGAGATATGCAGAAAAAAACAAAAGAAGTGCAGAAAGAAGGAAAAGAGGTGCAGTAAGAGGCAGGAGGAGTGCAAATAGTGGGAAGAGGGGTACAGAAAGAGACAAAAGAAGTACAGAAAGAAGGAACAGAGGTGCAGAAGTAGGCAAGAGGGTGAAGAAAGAGGCAAAAGTGGTACAGGAAAAAGCAACAGAGATGCAGAAACGGGAAGGAGGGATTCAGAAAGAGGCATGCGGTGTGCAGAAAGAAGCAAGAGAGGTGCAGACAGAAACAAAAGAAGTGCAGAAAGAAGGAACCGAGGTGCAAAACGAGGCAGGAGGGGTGCTCAAAGATGGAGGAGGGGTGTGAAAGAGGCATGAAGAGTGTGGAAAGAAGACAGAGGAGTGCAGAAAGTAGCAACAGAGGTGCCGAAAGAAGCAAGAGGAGTACAAACAGTGGGAAGAGGGGTGCAGAAAGAGGCATGTGGGTGCAGAAAGAGGCAAGAGATGTGCAATAGAAACAAAAGAAGTACAGAAAGAAAGAACAGAGGTGCAGAAAGAAGCAACAGGGGTGCAGAAAGAGGATGGATGGAGAAAGAGGCAAGGAGATGTAGAACAAAGCAAGAGAGCTGCAGGAAAAAAAAGAAATTCAGAAATAAGGAACAGAGGTGCAGAGAGAGACAAGGGTGGTGCAGAAAGAGGCAAGAGGGTGCATAAAGAGGCAAAAGGGATGCATAAAGAAGTGCGAGGTCCAAAAAGGGGGGACAGGATTAGAGAAAGTAGCAAGAAGGGTAGGGAAAGAATCAAGTGAGGTGCAGAAAAAACAAAAAAAGAACAGAAAGAAGAAACAGAGGTACAGAAAGGAACAAGAAGGTTGTGAAAAGTGGGAAGAAGGGTGCAGAAAGAAGCACGAGTTGTGCAGAAAGATGCAAAGAGGTACAGAAAGAAGCAAGAGTATTGCAGAAGCAGAAACAGAGGTGCAGAAGAAGCAAGAGGGGTGCAAAAGAAGAGGGAAGATGGGTGCAGAAAGAGGCACGACGGGTGCATAAAGAAGCAAGAGATATGCAGAAAAAACTAAAGAAGTGCAGAAGGAAGGAAACGAGGTGCAGAACGAGGTAAGAGGGGTACAAAAAGTGGGAAGAGGGGTGCATAAAGTGGTACATGGGGTGCAGATAGAAACAAAAGAAGTACAGAAAGAAGGAACGAAGGTGCAGAAAGAGGCAAGAGGGTGCAGAAAGAGGCAAAAGTGGTGCAGGAAAAAGCAACAGAGATGCAGAGACGGGAAAGAGGGATTCAGAAAGAGGCATGGGGGTGCAAAAAGAAGCAAGGGTGGTGCAGCAAGAAACAAAATAAGTGCACAAAGAAGGAACTGAAGTGCCTAAAGAGGCAGGATGGGTGCCCAGAGAGGGAAGAGGGGTGTAAAAGAGCCATGAGGAGCACGAAAAGAACATAGAGGAGTGCAGAAAGAAGCAACAGAGGTACAGAAAGAAGCAAGAGGGGTACAAAAAGTGAGAAGAAGGGTGAAGAAAGAGGCACGTGGGGTGCAGAAAGAAGCAAGAGATGTGCAAAAAGAAACAAAAGAAGTGCGGAAAGAAAGAACAGAGGTGCAGAAGGAAGCAACAAGGGTGCAGAAAGAGGATGTATGGTGGAGAAAGAAGCAAGGAGATGTTGAACAAAGCAAGAGAGCTGCAGAAAAAAACAAAAGAGGTGCAGAAAGAAGGAACAGAGGTGCAGAAAGAGGCAAGAGGGGTGCAGAAAGAGGGAAGAGGGTGCAGAAAGAGGTAAAAGGGATGCAGAAAGAAGTGTGAGGTGCAAAAAGAAACAAAAGAAGTGCAGAAAGAAGCAAGAGAGGTGCAGAAAGACACAAAATAAGTACAGAAAGAAGCAACAGAGATACAGAAAGAGGGAAGAGGGGTAGAGAAAAAGGCAAGAGAAGTGCAAAAAGAAGCAACGGGCATGCAGAAAGGGGGAAGAGAGGTGGTGAAAGAGGCAAGAGGGGTGTAGAAAGAAGCATGAGGGGTACAGAAAGGAGCAAGAGAGGTGCAGAAAAAAACAAAAGTGCAGAAAGAAGGAACAGAGGTGCAGAAAGAGATAAGAGTGGTGCAGACAGAGGGAAGAGGGTACAGAAAGGGGGAAAAGGGATGCAGAAATAAGTTGCGAAGTACAAAAAGGGGGGACAGAAGTGGAGAAAGTGGCAAGAGGGATACGGAAAGAATCAAGAGAGGTGCAAAAAAAAGAAGAGCAGAAAGAACGAACAGAGGTGTAGAGAGGGGTTAGAATGTTGCAGAGAGAGGGAAGAGGGGTGCAGAAAGAAGCACGAGTTGTGCAGAAAGGAGCAAAGAGGTACAGAAAGAAGCAAGAGTATACAGAAAAAAGAAACAGAGGTGCAGAAGCAGGCAAGAGGGGTACAAAAGAGGGAAGATGGGTGCAGAAAGAGGCAGAAGGGGTGCAGAAAGAAGCAAGAGATATGCAGAAAAAAAACTAAAGAAGTGCAGAAAGAAGGAAAAGAGGTGCAGTAAGAGGCAGGAGGACTGCAAATAGTGGGAAGAGGGGTGCAGAAAGAGACAAAAGAAGTACAGAAAGAAGGAACAGAGGTGCAGAAGGAGGCAAGAGGGTGAAGAAAGAGGCAAAAGTCGTACAGGAAAAAGCAACAGAGATGCAGAAAAGGGAAGGAGGGATTCAGAAAGAGGCATGCGGTGTGTAGAAAGAAGCAAGAGAGGTGCAGACAGAAACAAAAGAAGTGCAGAAAGAAGGAACCGAGGTGCAAAACGAGGCAGGAGGGGTGCTCAAAGATGGAAGAGGGGTGTGAAAGAGGCATGAAGAGTGTAGAAAGAAGACAGAGGAGTGCAGAAAGTAGCAACAGAGGTGCAGAAAGAAGCAAGAGGAGTACAAAAAGTGGGAAGAGGGGTGCAGAAAGAGGCATGTGGGGTGCAGAAAGAGGCAAGAGATGTGCAATAGAAACAAAAGAAGTACAGAAAGAAAGAACAGAGGTGCAGAAAGAAGCAACAGGGGTGCAGAAAGAGGATGGATGGAGAAAGAGGCAAGGAGATGTAGAACAAAGCAAGAGAGCTGCAGGAAAAAAAAGAAATTCAGAAATAAGGAACAGAGGTGCAGAGAGAGACAAGAGTGGTGCAGAAAGAGGCAAGAGGGTGCATAAAGAGGCAAAAGGGATGCATAAAGAAGTGCGAGGTCCAAAAAGGGGGGACAGGGGTAGAGAAAGTAGCAAGAAGGGTAGGGAAAGAATCAAGTGAGGTGCAGAAAAAACAAAAAAAGAACAGAAAGAAGAAACAGAGGTACAGAAAGGAGCAAGAAGGTTGTGAAAAGTGGGAAGAAGGGTGCAGAAAGAAGCACGAGTTGTGCAGAAAGATGCAAAGAGGTACAGAAAGAAGCAAGAGTATTGCAGAAGCAGAAACAGAGGTGCAGAAGAAGCAAGAGGGGTGCAAAAGAAGAGGCACGACGGGTGCAGAAAGAGGCACGCCGGGTGCAGAAAGAAGCAAGAGATATGCAGAAAAAACTAAAGAAGTGCAGAAGGAAGGACACGAGGTGCAGAACGAGGTAAGAGGGATACAAAAAGTGGGAAGAGGGGTGCATAAAGTGGTACATGGGGTGCAGATAGAAACAAAAGAAGTACAGAAAGAAGGAACAGAGGTGCAGAAAGAGGCAAGAGGGTGCAGAAAGAGGCAAAAGTAGTGCAGGAAAAAGCAACAGAGATGCAGAGACGGGAAAGAGGGATTCAGAAAGAGGCATGGGGGTGCAAAAAGAAGCAAGGGTGGTGCAGCAAGAAACAAAATAAGTGCACAAAGAAGGAACTGAAGTGCCTAAAGAGGCAGGATGGGTGCCCAGAGAGGGAAGAGGGGTGTAAAAGAGCCACGAGGAGCACGAAAAGAACATAGAGGAGTGCAGAAAGAAGCAACAGAGGTACAGAAAGAAGCAAGAGGGGTACAAAAAGTGAGAAGAAGGGTGAAGAAAGAGGCACGTGGGGTGCAGAAAGAAGCAAGAGATGTGCAAAAAGAAACAAAAGAAGTGCAGAAAGAAAGAACAGAGGTGCAGAAGGAAGCAACAAGGGTGCAGAAAGAGGATGTATGGTGGAGAAAGAAGCAAGGAGATGTTGAACAAAGCAAGAGAGCTGCAGAAAAAAACAAAAGAGGTGCAGAAAGAAGGAACAGAGGTGCAGAAAGAGGCAAGAGGGGTGCAGAAAGAGGGAAGAGGGTGCAGAAAGAGGTAAAAGGGATGCAGAAAGAAGTGTGAGGTGCAAAAAGAAACAAAAGAAGTGCAGAAAGAAGCAAGAGAGGTGCAGAAAGACACAAAATAAGTGCAGAAAGAAGCAACAGAGATACAGAAAGAGGGAAGAGGGGTAGAGAAAAAGGCAAGAGAAGTGCAAAAAGAAGCAACGGGCATGCAGAAAGGGGGAAGAGAGGTGGTGAAAGAGGCAAGAGGGGTGTAGAAAGAAGCATGAGGGGTACAGAAAGGAGCAAGAGAGGTGCAGAAAGAAACACAAGTGCAGAAAGAAGGAACAGAGGTGCAGAAAGAGACAAGAGTGGTGCAGAAAGAGGGAAGAGAGTACAGAAAGGCAAAAGGGATGCAGAAAGAAGTGCGAGGTGCAAAAAGGGGGGACAGAGGTGCAGAAAGAGGCAACAGATGCGCAGAAAGTAGAAGCGATGTGCAGAAATTGGCAAGAGAAGTGCAGCAAAAGAAAGAAAGGTATAGAAAGGAATAACAGAAATGTAGAAAGAGGCAAGAAAGGTGCAGAAAGAAGCAACAGAGGTGCAGAAAGAGGGATGAGAGGTGGAGAAAGAGGCAAGTAAAGTGTAGAAAGAAGCAATAGAGAACAGGGGAACAGGGATGCAGAAAAAAGCAAGAGAAGTGCAGAAAGAAGGAAAAGAGGTGCAGAAAGAGGCAGGAGGGTTACAGAAAGATTGAAGAAGGGTGCAGAAAGAGGCAAGAGAGGTATGGAAAGAGGCAAGAAGTATACTCAAAGAAGCATGTGAGATGCAGAAAAAACACAACAAGAGCAGAAAAAAGGAACAGAGGTGCAGAAAGAGGCAAGATGGGTGCAGAAAGAGGGAAGAGGAGCACAGAAAGAAGTACGAGTGGTGCAGAAAGAAGCAAAGAGGTATAGAAAGAAGCAAGAGCTGTGTACAAAAAAGCAACAGAGGTGCAGAAAGAGGTATGAGGGGTACAAAAGAGGGAAGAGTGGTACAGAAAGAGGCACAAGGGATGTAGAAAGAAGCAAGATATGTGCAGAAAGAAACAAAAAAGTACAGAAAGAAGTAACAGGGGTGCAGAAAGAGGCAGGAGGGGTACAGAAAGAAGGAAGAGGGGTGCAGAAAGAGGCAAGAGAAATTGAGAAAGAGGCAAGAGCTATGCACAAAGAAACAAGTGAGGTATAGAAAGAGGCAACAGAGGTGCAGAAAGAGGCAACAGAGGTGCAGAAAGTAGAAGAGATGTGCAGAAATTGGCAAGAGAAGTGTACCAAAAGAAAAAAAGGTACAAAAAGAAGCAACAGAAATGCAGAAAGAGGCGAGAGAGGCACAGAAAGAAGCAACAGAGGTACAGAAAGAGGGATGAGGGGTGGAGAAAGAGGCAAGAGAAGTACAGAAAGAAGCAACAAAGATGCAAAAAGGGGGGACAGGGGTGCAGAAAGAAGGAAGAAGGGTGCAGAAAGAGGCAAGAGAAATGGAGAAAGAGGCAAGAGCTATGCACAAAGAAACAAGTGAGGTATAGAAAGAGCAACAGAGGAGCAGAAAGAGGCAAGAGAGGTGCAGAAAGTAGAAGAGATGTGCAGAAATTGGCAAGAGAAGTGCATCAAAAGAAAAAAGGTACAGAAAGGAGCAACATAAATGTAGAAAGAGGCATGAAAGGTGCAGAAAAAAGCAACAGAAGTGCAGAAAGAGGGATGAGAGGTGGAGAAAGAGGCAAGTAAAGTGCAGAACGAAGCAACAGAGATGCAAAAACGGGGAACAGGAGTGCAGAAAAAAGCAAGAGAGGTACAGAAAGAAACAAAAGAAGTACAGAAAGAAGGAACAAAGGTGCAGAAAGAGGCAGGAGGGTACATAAAGAAGGAAGAATGGTGCAGAAAGAGGCAAGAGAGGTATATAAAAAGGTAAGAGGTGTACACAAAGAAGCACGTGAGGTGCAGAAAAACACAAAAAGACCAGAAAGAAGGAACAGAGGTGCAGAAAGAGTTAGGAGGGGTACAGAAAAAAGGAAGAGGGGTGCAGAAAGAGGCAAGAGAGGTGTAGAAAGAGGCAAGAGGTGTACACAAAGAAGCAAGTCAGGTGCAGAAAGAGGCAACGGAGGTGCAGAAAGAGGCAAAACAGGTGTAGGAAGTAGACGAGATGTACAGAAAGAAGGAACAGAGGTATAGAAAGAGGCAAGAGGTGTACACTAAAAAGCACGCGAGGTGCAGATAAAACACAAGAAGAGCAGAAAGAAGGAACAGAGGTGCAGAAAGAGGCAGGAGGGGTACAGAAATAGGGAAGAGGGGTACAAATGAGGGACAATGGGTACAGAAAAAGGCACAAGGGGTGCAGAAAGAAGCAGAGATGTGCAGAAAGAAACAAAAGAAGTGCAGAAAGAAGGAACAGAAGTACAGAAAGAGGCAACAGGGGTAAAAAAAAAGATGGAAGAGGGGTGGAGAAAGAGTCAAGGGGTGCAGGAAGAAAAAAGCAAAAGAGCTGCTGAAAGGAACAAAAGTAGTGCAGAAAAAATGAACTGAGGTGCAGAAAGAGGCAAGAAGGGTGCAGGCAAGTGCAGCACCCGACCGAGAACGGGACCGGAACTTGATGCAGCGGAACCTGGGGAGTTTTACCCCCTGATTCTGCCCTGGTGTGCAAGTGGGACGTGCCGGAGATTGTCGGAGTACGGCAGCGGTTTCTCTGGCGGTCTGTCTAGCCCCTCACGGTTGCTGTGAACTGCCGCGAGGGTCTGTTGCCGGAAGGCACGGTCTGTGGAGGCATAGACCAGAACTTGACCAGGACCTCTCTCGTTTAACCCGCGGTACTGAGGATTTCTGCGGGGGGTTCTGACGCCGGACAGCATGACTTGAGGGGGAGAGACCGAGACCTCTCCAGGAACGGAGTCCGGGTGTGTGTCGCAGCCCCTACCGGTATTTTAACTGCGCTTTGGGGCCAACTTGAGCGCGAATGAACCTTGTAGCTGACTTGTGGCTGACTTTGAGGTGCATTAGTTGACTCTCTTTTTTGCCGCCAACGCTATACCTGAGGCCCGTATAACGGCTTGTGTTAAATGCATGCTCATGATAATTTTTTTTTGCATCAGTGCGCAGTCTCTTGTCTGAAGTTTACAGTTTCGTGGGCTCTGCAGGGGATGTTCAACGCTGTGATATCTGGTAACCCTCATTGCTGCCCTGTGAGTCGGGTAGCGTTTTGTCGATCTGTCTAATTGACTGTTTAACTTTGTAGCTGTACTCTACCTACCATTGCTTTGTTGTCCTGGCTCTTTCCCTTTGAGGTGGGGGTTTGGTTCCTGCATTTGCGGCAGTTGCCGCCACCGACTCCGTGACTGCTCCAGAAGGGGACTACATTGTCCATCTGCCCCATCGATGCGCAGGCAACTCACGTCATCCCCCAGCACCAGGAGGCGCATAGATCAGCCGGGAGACCCACGCAGCGCGGGACGCGCACGGGTGTGCCCCGCCGAAGCCAGGAAGAGGCAGGGCCGGTCCATTCCCCTTTCATTGAAGTTCCGGCATTCTGTGCAAATATCTGGTTGGTGGAACTTGTTTACTCTCTTGTTAACCTTAAAGATTGGACACATTCTCCATTGGTAAAACTCTTTTATATTTAAGTATTTCATTCAGTATTGTATCCGCCATTTGTGTTGTTGGTATCAGAATCCTACTATATATCTTAGTACTGTGATTATGGGGAGGCGAAAGATGCCAGTAAATCAGGACGGGGCTTTGGGGAAAGCAAAAGCAACAGTTACCACCATGGATGCTTTTCTAACTAGAGCTGCCACCTTAATAGACAGGGAAATTGACATGGTGAATAAACGTTTATCTAGATCTCCTACTAGTGGCAATACACCACTATTTGATGTTCTTAGTACCCAGCTAAATACTTGCCCTGATGAGGTTGAAGATACTGCATCGTTTAATGAAGAGGCAAGTGGTACTGAAGACTTGGTTTTACTCTAACCTTCAACGGGATCTCAGCAAAATGCTTCTGCTCCAGTTTTACCCCTGTCATCTATTGTAGTTCTGGCTAATAGACAGGTGACTACACCACAATTGTTACTGGGAAAAGTAGATAGTATTATAGATGGGAACTGTAGGGTGGCTCCGACTTTAAAAAATGTTATCAGCGACCATAACCCAACAAAACAAACAGGGGGAGTTCGCACATTAAGTGGGAGTGTAAAGAGAAAGGGTAAAACAATGTGTAGTCAGCCTAAAAAAAGTAAAATAAATGTAACAACATCAAAAGCAGTAGATACTGGTGATTCATCAACCCCGGCCCCAACACTGAGAGAACCTCCACTCATAGCAGTTCTTAAATCAGTTCTATGTAGTATCCTACAAGATAAACTCCGCCCAATCATGAATAAGCTACAGAACATTGAACAAAGCATAGAAGACCAACATAAGATCTTTCAAATCCTACAACAACATCAAAGTAGCTCAGTATTAGCTCCCCCTACCCTCACCAAAAAAACAGTGATTGTCCCTGTAGAGGGGCCGATTGAAACCCCACAAATTATCTGCCCATCTGTTATTATTGATGAGGGTCCTGTTTACACGGGAGGTTTGAATGACAAGGCTACAAATGACCGGACCCTAGATGGAGCACAGGTACAAAACCATCATAATGTAGATCTCACTTTGGGGGGTAAGATTGGGACTATACGTTATGGGAACCCGAACCCAAACACAATGCAGCAGAAATTACCCACTATTGACTTACTGCCACAATCAACACCATTGGTAGCTATACTGGGGAATGTGCCATCATTCCCAAAGGGTTCCATGGAAAGCTTTACACAGCTCAAAAATAAGGTCACTCATTGGTTGTCTTGTAATATTGACACTGGGTCTGCTATTTCACGCAATGTCATCATGGTTAGACGAGTTGCATGGCTAGGAAATTCTAAGAAAACAAGGGAGGGTGATTGTATTGTCGTGAATTTCAATAACCCCCTGTCTGCTGAGAGAATTTTTTGGGATGTAAATGTTAATCAATTAAAAAGGGATAACAGTATTGAAGTACTTCCATTAGGTTACTTTTATAAAGAGTCAACCCGAGACCCGTTCACCCCCTTTGTGGCTCGACATATCTGGCCTTATGAGATGGAGAAAACACTTAGGACCGGCCCTTTTAATTACCGGGCAAGAGGGCACAATCCACTGAAGGAAGGGTGTTTTTCCCCCTTTGTGCAGGGGCCAAACAGATTTGAAGCCTTGTCAGGGTTGAATGACTGACTGAGTTATAGTTCAGGGTTACCGGATATATTGATCCATGTACCTGTACAAGTTGACCATGCCCCTACTGATGTAGGCTGTCAGGATAATGTAGCGATTGAAACATATCCCGCTGAGATATCTGTAACTGTACAAGGTACAGAGTCCATAGTTCAGGAGCAGCGACAAACTGCTGTCTCCACCTCAAGGGAGAATCCATCTACTCCATTTACGGGGGCAAGTTTCACGATAGAAGAATATAATGTTCTATCCTGGAACATTGCAGGGTTGGCGGAGAAAATAGCTGATCCACTATGGTTGCAGTTTATCAGGCGTTTCCCGGTGATTTGTCTCCAGGAGACCTGGCTGGTTACCTGCAACCAGTTTTTGGAGGGATACGGGGCTTTATTGATCCCAGCATCCCCAGTAAACAGTGGGAGAGCTATGGGTGGTCTGGTCACCTTTATATCACTGTCCCTGAAGTGTAGGACCGAGAATATCTCCTCCACCCATGCTGATCTTCAAGCGATTGTACTAAAGCAGGGTAATTTGAGCCTCTGCTGGATTCATTTTTATAATGCAGTACATCGAGAAGGCGCTAGTAAAATAATCCAGTTGAACAACTTTGGTAAGAAGCACTGTGCTCCATTTAGAAACAATCTTATGATAGCAGGTGACTTTAATACCCATCTTTGCAGGGACCCACAGTCTACTAACATGAGTGATATGGGCTGTGCTAGGATTCGGGGCCTTCATTTCGAGCACTCAGTGAGGGGAGAAATATTTAATGATATACTAGATGATTATGATCTGTCTTCCTCCATGTGTTTTCTAGCTCCAATGAGAAAACAATTTGTTCCAACATTCAAAGGCCGCAATGGTGGCTCAGTGATAGATCATATCCTGATATCTAGAAATATTCAACCCGCTTTGGTAGGATTTGAAATAATAGAGAACGCTTATAGCGACCACAATCCAGTGTGTGTGAAATTAGGGGATAGCTTTCTAAAATTGAGGGAGACGGTGATGGAATCAGGTACCAGGAAATTAACAGATGGTAGGCGCCGCCTCAAATGGAATCAGGTGTCCCCATCTCTTTTTCATGAAGAGGTTAAGCAAGTTTGTGAGGTAGAACTTTCCTACTGTATGGACCCAGAGTCATCTACTAAATGTATTTTAAATGCTATTACAGGGATTGTTTCTAAGGTAGGGGCTCTACTATCAGTCCCAGCACCACGTAGGTGGTGCGATGACCCCAAATGGTTTGATTCTCTGTGTTCCAAAGTGGGCAGAGATTTAAAAAATGCTTTGAAAGAAAATCCAAGGGACCGAATACTGATTAGTGGCCTTCGTCAGATCTAAAGGATGCCACCCGGCGGGAACTTTTAGACCCCGTAACTTTACATAGTAGTTCCAGATTCTGGGGTATTATTAACAGACCACTTTATGAAAATGTCATGGTATTTATAGAGCGCACTGTCACCAGACGGTCACCTTGCGGTGTCGCCTATTCGGCTTCCTGGCGCTGATACTCATACCGCTGTGGAACCCCTCCTGGCTTTCCCTGTGAAGTGTCCACTCCTGGGCACCCCCAGGGTGAAGCCAGGCATCCTTAGCGCTGTTGGGGCCGGTGTGGAGGCTAAGCAAGTTATTGCCCAGAGTTGCAGCGTGGGGCCCGTGATTAGAATAGGCACTGAGGTCGAGAATTAACAGGTCTGAGGAAATTGAGCCCGAGACCCCGCCGAGGCGGGAATCGAACCCTGGTCCCCTGGCCAGAACTCTGCATCGGGGTGTGCCGCTCTAACCATAGAGCCACACTCCTCAACATGAAAGGGACAGAGCTGAAGATCTGAGTACTAATATAACTGAAGAAGAATGGATATCCCACTTCAGCAGTATTTTTAAAAGCACTCTAACTACACCCCGGATGCAGAATAGAACCATTGTTAACAACGCGATTACATTTTCTCAAAGAGAAGTAGAGGAAGGTATTGTCAGTCTCACAAGTAACAAGGCTCCTGGTCCGGATGGTATCCCTCAGGACCTTTTTAAATCCAACCCCACTCTTTGGGCATCAATCTTGGTGGCAGTAATTAATGCTGCAGCAAGGGAAGGGTGACCGGATTCGTGGGGAACCTCCACAATCGTACCTGTTTTTAAGAAAGGTGATCGCAGCAGTACCCTGAATTATAGACCCATATCGCTCATTGATTCTGTGGTTAAGGTGGTTGGCGGGGTCGTTTTAAACAGATTAACGGCTTGGGCTGAAGAAAATAAGATTCTTTCTGAAATCCAATATGGGTTCCGCCCAGGTCATTCCACCCTGGCACAATGCCATAACTTGTATTTAATCCTTGGCAAGAACAATGTTGCCCGTCAGGGGACCATCTACATGGCCTTCATGGATCTGTTCTCAGGACACCCCCGCACTGCAAGGCCACCAGCTGTTGCGTGTGCACTCGCCCTGCTGCTGCCCGCAGCCTCGCTGAGCCTGCCTCGCCCCCCGCCGTATTTGCGTGCTCTGTTGATTTTATTGTGTCCCCTTTTTGTTTTCCCTGCATACTGTTAATCTATTTTTTTGTTTCCCATTGCTGTAAGTGATTATCTGTTCAGTGCCTGTGCTGTCTCTCGGACCCCTGTGCCTGCCCGCCCCGTTCCCCGCTTCCTGCCGCAGAGCTAGCGGCCACGCCCCCTTTTCCTTCTGTGCCCTCCCCGCTCCCGCCTCCCAGCTGCTCCTCCCTCCCTCCCACTTTGCCATAAATGGCGACCGCGTGGACGCGCAGCGGTCACGCACAGCGGGCGTGCCGATTGTGCGCCGAAGGCGCGCCAAAGGTAAGCCCGTCTGCGCCCGTCCGTGCCTGGACCGCACCCAGCGCCAGGACCCCTGGCCCCCACCGACGCAAGACGACCCGACAGACCTACGATGCCTCCACCCTCAACGCACTCAATGCCGGCCGGAACCCCGCCTGCTGCCGGGCCGCCCCGAAACTCTTCCACGGACCCTTCACCTGCACAACCTGCAAGTTCACCTGCCTCCGAACATGCAGCGCGCCCGCCAAGCCAAACCCCAGCAGCGACCTCATGTGCATCCTGCTCAACACCCGCTCCGTACACAGACACGCCGTCGAACTCTGGAACCTGCTCGACACAACATCTCCAGACGTCGCCTTCCTCACTGAAACATGGATGAACGCCTCCTCAGCGCCTGACACCGCCATCGCCATCCCGGATGGACACAAGATCATCAGGAAGGACCGCATCAACCAGACCGGAGGAGGCATCGCCATCGTCCACAAGAACACCATCCGCATCACGACCAACGCCGACGACACCTTCACCGCCGCCGAACACCTCCACTTCCAGATTCACACCGACCCAAAGACGACCCTCAGAGGCACCCTCATCTACAGACCCCCGGGACCACGCACACAATTCAGCGAAGACATCACAGACTTCATCAGCCCACACGCCCTCCCCTCCGCTGACTACATCCTCCTAGGGGACCTCAACTTCCACCTGGAGAACAACAAGGACCGCAACACCGTCTCCCTGCTGGACAACCTCGCCAACCTTGGACTCAAGCAACTGGTCAACACCCCCATCCACTACGCCGGCCACACGCTTGACCCCATCTTCTCATCCAGCAAGCACATCACCTTCAGCAACTCCACCGGACTTCACTGGACCGTCCACAGCTGCGTCCACTTCAGCTTCAGAAAAACCACTACCCACCACCACCCGCAACAAGTTCCTCACAGAAGCTGGAGCAAGATCACCACCGACCAGCTCACTGCCTCCCTCAGCCAGAACCCACCCACCAGCACACCGGAACCCAACGAAGCAGCCCAAAACTTCACTCAGTGGCTGACCACCTGCGCCGACAACCTCGCACCACTGAAGAACCCCCCCAGCAAATCCAGAAGCAAGAAGGCCCCCTGGTTCACCGACGAACTCAAGGACTCCAAGAAGACCTGCCACACCCTCGAGAAAGCCTGGCTCCTCGACCGGACCACTGACAACATGACCGCCCTCAAACACGCGACCCGCAAGCACCACCAGCTCATCCGCACCACGAAGAAGAAATCACTGAAGGATCGACTGGACAACAACGCCCACGACAGCAAGGAACTCTTCAGCATCGTCAAGGAGTTCTCCAACCCCAGCACCGGCAACAACGACATCACCCCTTCACAAGATCTCTGCGACTCCCTCGCCTCGTTCTTCCACCAGAAGATTGCCGACATCCACAACAGCTTCGGCACACCATCCTCGCACCCAACCGTCGAACCAACGAACCCCACCGCCACCCTCCGCATCTGGACCGCAGTGACCACCGAAGACAGAACCCGCACGATGAACACCATCCACTCCGGATCTCCAACCGACCCCTGCCCCCACCACGTCTTCAACAAGGCCGACTCCACCATCGCACCCCAACTCCGGGACATCATCAACGCCTCCTTCAACACCGCCACCTTCCCGGAGAGCTGGAAGCATGCCGAGCTCAGTGCCCTACTGAAGAAACCAACAGCTGACCCCACCAAAATCAAGAACTTCCGCCCCATCTCGCTCCTCCCTTTTCCTGCCAAAGTCATCGAGAAGATCGCCAACAGACAGCTTGCCGCCTTCCTCGAGACGAATGGATCCCTCGACCCCTCGCAGTCCGGTTTCAGAGCCAACCACAGCACCGAGACCGCCCTCATCGCAGCCACCGACGACATCCGAGCCCTTCTCGACAACGGGGAAACAGCGGCACTCATCCTCCTGGACCTCTCTGCCACGTTCGACACTGTCTGCCACCGCACCCTAGTCCAACGCCTCAGCAACACCGGCATCCAAGAGAAGGCATTGAAGTGTATCATCTTGTTCCTCGCTGGAAGAACACAGAGAGTCCGCCTCCCCCGTTTCGTTCCGAGGCCACCGAAGTCATCTGCGGCGTCCCGCAAGGATCATCACTCAGCCCCACCCTCTTCAACGTCTACAGGAGACCTCTCGCGACCATCGCACGCCAACACAACCACAACATCATCTCCTACACCGACGACACCCAACTGATCCTCTCCCTCACCAGAGACCCCGACACCGCCAGAACCAGCCTCCACGAAGGAATGAAAGACGTCGCCGAGTGGATGAAAAACAGCGGCTTGAAATTGAACTCAGACAAGACGGAAGTCCTCATCCTTGGGCCATCACCCACCGCCTGGGACAACTCCTGGTGGCCCCCAGCCCTGGGCACCGCCCCCAAGCCGACAGACCACGCACGCAACCTGGGCTTCATCCTGGACTCCTCCCTCTCGATGACCAGACAAGTCAACGCCGTCTCCTCCTCATGCTTTCACACCCTCCGCATGCTCAGCAAGATCTTCCGATGGATCCCGATCGAAACCAGGAAGACGGTCACCCAGGCCCTCGTCACCAGCCGGCTGGACTACGGAAACACCCTATACGCCGGACCACAGCCAAGCTACAGAAAAGACTACAACGAATCCAGAACGCCTCCGTCCGACTCATCCTAGACATCCCTCGACGCAGCCACATCTCCGGCCACCTGAAGAACTTGCACTGGCTCCCCGTCAACAAGAGGATCACAATCAGGCTCCTCACCCACGCACACAAATCTCTCCACAACCTGGGCCCCAAGTACCTCAACGACCGCTTGACCTTCCACACGCCCACCCGCCAGCTACGATCCGCTAGCCTCGCCCTTGCCGCCGTACCATGCATCCGAAGAGCCACCGCCGGAGGCAGATCCTTCTCCTACCTGGCCGTCAAGACATGGAACTCCCTCCCCATCCACCTTCGGCTGACCCAGGACCACCTCGCCTTCAGGAGACAACTCAAGACCTGGCTGTTCGAGCAGTAGCGCCCCCTCTTCCCCCAAGCGCCTTGAGACCCTTCCGGGTGAGTAGCGCGCTATAAGAGTGTTATGATTGATTGATTGATTGATTGATTGATGGATCTCTCCTCCGCATTTGGCTGCGTCAATCGGGGGAAGATGTGGCAATCCATGAGGGCCATGGGGGTGGAGGCAAATTTAGTGGACCTCTTGATGGATCTACACAAAGACACCAAGGCAAATGTTAGGTACGCCCAGGATATGAGGGTCTCTAGGAATTTTAGAACGGAAAGAGGGGTACGACAGGGGTGCATCGTAGCCCTGTTTCTTTTTAATCTTTATATTATTGATTTAGACAAAATCCTGAGAGAAACAGGGGCTGATTTTCCAAATGTAGGACGCAGGGGACTTCCCGTCTTGCTATACGCAGACGATGCGGTCCTCCTGGCTCGCACCCCAAAAGGCCTGCAGATCCTGCTTGATAATTTCTATAGGTTCATGGCCGATCGTGATTTGGCTATAAACAATTCCAAATCATATGCAATGGAAATAGGACCACGCCCCAAGAAGCAGAACTCCTTTAGCGTTAATGGAGAAAAAATACCTTTAACATCAACCTTCTCCTACTTAGGTGTCCTGATAGACGACCGCCTGGACTGGGGTCCCTCATTTAAGAAGAAAAGGGGGGAAGTGTCCAGGACCAATGCAGCTATTTTTAATTTTGCCCAAAAAATGGGCAAGCGTCCTATAGAGGCAATGATAAAAATCTACCAAGCAAAAAGTGTTGCGATTGCCAGTTATGGTAGTGATTTGTGGGGATATTTGGACCTAAATGTAATCCAGGTATTGGAAAATAATTTTTTTAAAAACCTTCTGGGGGTTCCAAAAGGTACTTCAAACTTAGTAATCCATGAAGAGATCGGTATAACTTTTATTAGCGATATCCTGGCTATGCGCCCTTTACTTTTCTGGCTTAACTGCTGGCTGAATGAAGATCTAGGCTTAACTCAAACATTAATGAAAGCAGTGCTGAGCCTGGACCATATGATCCGGATACCATGGATGAAATACCTCAAGAATTATTTTGGAGAGCTGGGTCGCCCTGATCTCTTTTTAAGACCAGATTGCATAACTAGAAAAGATGTGGCCCTTGTGAAGCAATCCTTTATTATGAGTAAAAAACTGAATCGAGAAGGATTGGAACTGTCCAAAACCAGTGTTAGAAAATATGTAATGCTCAAAACTACAACAGTCATGGATCCATATTTGTCGAGGCCTTTGTCCGCACATGAGCGGTTTTTATTAATTAGGTTCCGAATGGATTATTTTCACCTTTTACTGGCTGTTCCGAGAGGGAGTCATAAAGGGCAAGTGCTAGCACCCTGTGGCTGCAACAATCTGTCTCCACAGGCTCTATTGCACTTCATGTTCTCATGTAACTACTATGATGCCCCTCGGAGGTTCTTTTTAAAGCCACTTTTAAAAAAGCTACATTTTAAGCAGGTGCGCCCCGCACTCTATTTTATGCAATTGTTAAAGCAGGATTGTATTCCATTTATTGTTGCTTTTCGGAAATCATGCTTTAGGTATAGAATTAATGTGGACCCCTGAATAATATGGTTATTGTATTTTATCTAGGAACTTTTTTCTGTAAAGCTAATATTACTGTGCTGCTGATCATTCCTTCCTCCTTCCACAACAATAATGAAATGTATCCTTATTTATTATTGGAATTTGTGTAAAATATTTCTGGATATGATCATCTGTGGTTTGTTTTTTATATATATTTTTAATGAATGAATTGTGAACTTTTATGGTTTTCATATTTGCAAACCAAATAAAGTATTTGAAAGGGTGCAGGGAGAGGCAAACAGTGTGCAGAAAGACGCACGAGAGATGCAGGAAGAAGCAGGAGAAGTGCATAAAGAAGCAACAGAGATGCAGAAAGGGGGGTGTGGGGTGGTGAAAGAGTTAAGAGGGACACAGAAAGAAACAAGAGAGGTGCAGAAAGAAACAAAAGAAGTACAGAAAGAAGGAACAGAGGTGCAGAAAGAGGCAAAAGGGGTACCGAAAGAAGGAAGAGGGTTGCAGAAAGAGGCAAAAGAGGTACAGAAAGTAGAAGAGATGTTCAGAAAGAGGCAAGAGAAGTACAGCAAAAATAAAAAAGGTGCAGAAAGAAGCAACAGAAATGCAGAAAGAGGCGAGAGAGGCGCAGAAAGAAGCAACAGAGGTATAGAAAGAGGGATGAGGGGTGGAGACAGAGCCAAGAGAAGTGCAGAAAGAAGCAACAAATATGCAAACAGGAGGGACAGGGGTGGAGAAAGTGGAAAGAGCAAAGCAGAATGAAGAAAGAGAGGTGCAGAAAAAACAAAAGAAGAGCAGAAAGAACGAACAGAGGTGCAGAAAGAGGCAAGAAGGGTGCAGAAAGAGGGAAGAGGGGTGCAGAAAGAAGCACAAGTTGTGCAGAAAGAAGCAAAGAGGTACAGAAAGAAGCAAGAGTAATGCAGCAAGAAGCAACAGAGGTGCAGAAAGTGGCAAGAGGGGTGCAAAAGAGGGAAGAGGGGTGCATAAAGTGGCACAAGGGTTGCAGAAAGAAGCAAGAGAGGTACAGAAAGAAACAAAAGAAGTACAGAAAAAAGGAACAGAGGTGCAGAAAGAGGCAAGAGGGGTGCAAAAAGTGGGACAAGGGGTACAGAAAGAGGCGCGTGGGGTGCAGAAAGAACAAAAGAAGTACAGCAAGAAGGGACAGAGGTGCAGAAAGAGGGAAGATGCAACAGGGGTGAAGAAAGAGGATGGATGGTGGAGAAAGAGGCAAGGAGATATAGAACAAAGCAAGAGAGCTGCAGAAAGAAATAAAAGAGGTGCAGAAAGAAAGCACAGAGGTGCAGAAAGGGGCAACAGGGGTGCAGAAATAGGGAAGAGGGGCGGAGAAAGAAGCAAGGGGGTACAGAAAGTGCATGAGAAGTGCAGAAAGAAACTAAAGAAGTATAGAAAGAAAGAACAGAGGTGCAGAAAGGGTGAAGAGGGGTGCCGAAAGAGGCAATAGAGGTGTAGAACGAGGCAAGAGATATACACAAAGAAGCAAGTGAGGGGCATCAAGAGGCAAAAGAGGTGCAGAAAGTGGAAGAGATGTACAGAAAGAGGCAAGAGAAGCACAGAAATAGAAAGAAAGGTGCAGAAAGAAGCAACAGAAATGAAGAAAGAGGCAAGAGAGGCACATAATGAAGCAATAGAGGTGCAGAAAGAGGGATGAGGGGTGGAGAAAGAGGCAAGAAAAGTGAAGAAAGAAGCAACCGAGGTGTAGAAAGAGGCAACAGAAGTGCAGCAAAAGAAAGAAAGGTACAGAAAGAAGCTACAGGAATGCAGAAAGAGGAAAGGGGGCACTGAAAGAAGCAACTGAGGTGCAGAAAGAGTGATGAGGGAAGAAGAAAGAGGCAAGAGAAGCTCAGAAAGAAGCAACATAGATGCAAAAAGGCAGAACAGCAGTAGCGAAAGTGGCAAGAGGGGTGCGGAAAGAAGCAAGAGACATGCAGAAAAAACAAAAAAGAACAGAAAGTAGGAACAGAGGTGCAGAAAGAGGCAAGAGGGGTGCAGAAAGAGGGAAGGGGGTACAGAAAGAAGCATGAGTTGTGCAGAAAGAAGCAAAGAGGTGCAGAAATAAGCAAGAGTAGTGCAGAAAGCAGCAACAGAGGTGTAGAAAGAGGCAAGAGGGGTGCAAAAGATGGAAGAGGGGTGCCAAAGAAGCAAGAGATGTGCAAAAAGAAACAAAAGAAGTGCATAAAGAAGGAAAAGAGGTGCAGATTGAGGCAACAGGGGTGAGAAAATAGGGAAGCTGGATGAGGGGTGAATAAATAGGCAAGGTGCAGAAAGAAGCAAAAATGGTTCAGAAAGAAGCAAGAATGATGCAGAAAGAAGCCAGAGAAGTGGAGAAAGAAGCAATAGAGATGCAGAAAGGGGGAAGTGGGATGGAGAAAGAGACAAGAGGGATACAAAGAAACAAGAGAGGTACAGAAATAAACAAAGGAAATACAGAAAGAAGGAACAGACGTGCAGAAAAAGGCAGGAGGAGTGCAAAAAGAGGGAAGAGGGGTGCAGAAAGAAACACAAGGGTTGCAGAAAGAAAGGACGGAGGAGCAGAAAGTAGCAAAAGAAGTGCAGAAAGAAGCAACAGAGGTGCAGAAAGAGGAATTAGGGGTGCTGAAAGAGGCAGGAGGAGTGCAGAAAGAAGCAAAAGTAATACAAAAAGGGGGAACAGGTGTAGGGAAAGTGGCAAGAGTGGTGCAGAAAGAAGCA
Source organism: Lissotriton helveticus (assembly GCF_964261635.1). Taxonomy (NCBI): domain Eukaryota; kingdom Metazoa; phylum Chordata; class Amphibia; order Caudata; family Salamandridae; genus Lissotriton; species Lissotriton helveticus. Next base: position 122,446,938 of record NC_136067.1, read on the forward strand.
AGAGAGGTGTAGAAAGAGGCAAGAGGGGTGCACAAAGAAGCAAGTGAGGTCTAGATAGAGACAACAGGTGTGCAGAAATAAAGAACAGGGGTGCAGAAAGAGGTAACAGGGGTGCATAAAGAGGATGGATGGTGGAGAAAGGCAAGGAGATATAGAACAAAGCAAGAGAGCTGCACAAAGAAATAGAAGAGGTGCAGAAAGAAAGAACAGAGGTGCAGAAAGGGGCAACAGGGGTGCAGAAATAGGGAAGAGGGGCAGAGAAAGAGGCAAAGGGGTACAGAAAGTGCATGAGAAGCGCAGAACGAAACAAAAGAAGTACAGAAAGAAGGAACAGAGGTGCAGAAAGGGGGAAGAGGAGTGCAGAAAGAGAAAAGAAAGGTGTAGAAAGAGGCAAGAGATATACACAAAGAAGCAAGTGAGGTACATAAAGAGGCAAAAGAGGTGCAGAAAGTGGAAGAGATGTACAGAAAGAGGCAAGAGAAGCACAGAAAGAAGCGACATAGATGCAAAAAGGGGGAACAGGGGTAGCAAAAGTGGCAAGAGGGGTGCGGAAAGAAGCGGAGATGTACAGAAAAACAAAAAAGAGCAGAAAGTAGGAACAGAGGTGCAGAAAGAGACAAGAGGGGTGCAGAAAGAGGGAAGAAGGGTTAAGAAAGAAGCACAAGTTGTGCAGAAAGAAGCAAAGAGGTGCAGAAAGAAGCAAGAGTAGTGCAGAAAGAAGCAACAGAGGTGTAGAAAGAGGCAAGAGGGGTGCAGAAGAGGGAAGAGGGTACAGAAAGACGGACGAGGGGTGCCGAAGGAAGCAAGAGATGTGCAAAAAAAACAAAAGAAGTGCGGAAAGAAGGAACAGAGGTGCAGAAAGTAGCAAGAGGAGTGCAGAAAGAAGCAACAGAGGTGCAGAAAGAGGAATAAGGGGTGGAGAAAGAGGCAGGAGGAGTGCAGAAAGAAGCAACAGATATGCAAAAAGGGGGAACAGGTGTAGAGAAAGTGGCAAGAGGGGGGCCGAAAGAACCAAGAGAGGTGTAGAAAGAGGCAAGAGGGGTGCACAAAGAAGCAAGTGAGGTGCAGAAAGAGACAACAAATGTGCAGAAAGAAAGAACAGAGGTGCAGAAAGAGGCAACAGGGGTGCAGAAAGAGGATGGATGGTAGAGGAAGAGGCAATGAGATATAGAACAAAGCAAGAGAGCTGCAGAAATAAATAAAAGAGGTGCAGAAAGAAAGAATAGAGGTGCATAAGGGGCAACAGGGGTGCAAAAATAGGGAAGAGGGGTGGAGAAAGAGGCAAGGGGGTACAGAAAGTGCATGAGAAGTGTAGAACGAAACAAAAGAAGTACAGAAAGAAGGAACAGAGGTGCAGAAAGGGGGAAGAGGAGTGCAGAAAGAGAAAAGAAAGGTGTAGAAAGAGGCAAGAGATATACACAAAGAAGCAAATGAGGTGCATAAAGAGGCAAAAGAGGTGCAGAAAGTGGAAGAGATGTACAGAAAGAGGCAAGAGAAGCACAGAAAGAAGCGACATAGAGGCAAAAAGGGGGAACAGGGGTAGCAAAAGTGGCAAGATGGGTGCGGAAAGAAGCGGAGATGTACAGAAAAACAAAAAAGAGCAGAAAGTAGGAACAGAGGTGCAGAAAAAGACAAGAGGGGTGCAGAAAGAGGGAAGAAGGGTTAAGAAAGAAGCACAAGTTGTGCAGAAAGAAGCAAAGAGGTGCAGAAAGAAGCAAGAGTAGTGCAGAAAGAAGCAACAGAGGTGTAGAAAGAGGCAAGAGGGGTGCAGAAGAGGGAAGAGGGTACAGAAAGATGGACGAGGGGTGCCGAAGGAAGCAAGAGATGTGCAAAAAAAACAAAAGAAGTGCGGAAAGAAGGAACAGAGGTGCAGAAAGTAGCAAGAGGAGTGCAGAAAGAAGCAACAGAGGTGCAGAAAGAGGAATAAGGGGTGGAGAAAGAGGCAGGAGGAGTGCAGAAAGAAGCAACAGATATGCAAAAAGGGGGAACAGGTGTAGAGAAAGTGGCAAGAGGGGTGCCGAAATAACCAAGAGAGGTGTAGAAAGAGGCAAGAGGGGTGCACAAAGAAGCAAGTGAGGTGCAGAAAGAGACAACAGATGTGCAGAAAGAAAGAACAGAGGTGCAGAAAGAGGCAACAGGGGTGCAGAAAGAGGATGGATGGTAGAGGAAGAGGCAATGAGATATAGAACAAAGCAAGAGAGCTGCAGAAATAAATAAAAGAGGTGCAGAAAGAAAGAATAGAGGTGCAGAAAGGGGCAACAGGGGTGCAAAAATAGGGAAGAGGGGTGGAGAAAGAGGCAAGGGGGTACAGAAAGTGCACGAGAAGTGCAGAAAGAAACAAAAGAAGTACAGAAAGAAGGAACAGAGGTGCAGAAAGGGGTAAGAGGGGTGCAGAAAGAGGCAAGAGAGGTGTAGAAAGAGGCAAGAGATATACACAAAGAAGCAAGTGAGGTGCATAAAGAGGCAAAAGAGGTGCAGAAAGTGGAAGAGGTGTACAGAAAGAGGCAAGAGAAGCACAGCAAAAGAAAGAAAGGTGCAGAAAGAAGCAACAGAAATGCAGTAAGAGGCAACAGAGGTACAGAATGAAGCAACAGAGGTGCAGAAAGAGGGATGAGGGGTGGAGAAAGAGGCAAGAAAAAAGCAGAAAGAAGCAACCGATGTTTAGAAAGAGGCAAGAGAAGTGCAGCAAAAGAAAGAAAGGTGCAGAAAGAAGCAACAGGAATGCAGAAAGAGGCAAGGGGGCACAGCAAGAAGCAACTGAGGTGCAGAAAGAGGGATGAGGGAAGAAGAAAGAGGCACAGAAATAAACAACAGAGTGGCAAAAAGGGGGAACAGGGATAGCAAAAGTGGCAAGAGGGGTGCGGAAAGAAGCAAAAGACTTGCAGAAAAAACAAAAAAGGCCAGAAAGTAGGAACAGAGGTGCAGAAAGAGGCAAGAAGGGTGCAGAAAGAGGGGTACAGAAAGAAGCAAGAGTTGTACAGAAAGAAGCAAAGAGATCCAGAAAGAGGCTAGAGGTGTGCAAAAGAGGGAAGAGGGGTACAGAAAGAGGCACGAAGGGTGCTGAAAGAAGCAAGAGATGTGAAAAAGAAACAAAAGAAGTGCAGAAAGAAGGAAAAGAGGTGCAGAAAGAGGCAACAGGGGTAAAAAAAATAGGGAATCGAGATGAGGGGTGGAGAAATAGACAAGGGGGTGCAGAAAGAAGCAAAAAGGGTTCAGAAAGAAGCAAGAGAGATACAGAAAGAAGCCAGAGAAGTGCATACAGAAGCAATAGAGATGCAGAAAGGGGGAAGTGGGATGGAGAAAGAGACAAGAGGGATACAAAGAAACAAGGGAGGTGCAGAAATAAACAAAAAAAGTACAGGAAGAAGGAACAGAGGTACAGAAAAAGGCAAAAGAGGTGTAAAAAGAGGGAAGAGGGGGTGCAGGAAGAAACACAAGGGTTGCAGAAAGAAAGGACGGAGGTGCAGGAAGTAGAAAGAGAAGTGTAGAAAGAAGCAACAGAGGTGCAGAAAGAGGAATTAGTAGTGGAGAAAGAGGCAGGAGGAGTGCAGAAAGAAGCAACAGATATGCAAAAAGGGGGAATAGTTGTAAAGAAAGTGGCAAGAGGGGTGCAGAAAGAAGCAAGAGAGGTGTGGAAAGAGGCAAGAGGGGTACACAAAGAAGCAAGTGAGGTGCAGAAAGAGACAACAGATGTGCAGAAAGGAGCAATAGAGGTGCAGAAAGTAGAAGAGATGTGCAGAAATAGGCAAGAGAAGTGCAGCAAAAGAAAGAAATATGCAGAAAGAAGCAACAGAAATGCAGAAAGAGGCAAGAGAGGCGCAGAAAGAAGCAAGAGTGGCTTGCACACCATAAGTACCAATTTGAGACCCACATTTAGCATTAAGTAACAGGTGACCATTTTAGGTTTGCAAAGGACGTTCCACCACACTGAAACACTTGTCGCCGCATTTTTTGTAACATTTGAGCCGTTGAGCTAGAAACAAGGCTTTTTTAATTCAAATCAGCAGATTAGGCTGCAGATGATGGATTATGTGGCCAATGTGGAAAATGTATCATTGTACGAAAGTCAGTGCAGCCAAACCGTCACATATTTCCAGTGGCCCTGCTCATACCTCTGACTAGGTCCAGAAGTGCTCCTCAGTGATTCCTTTTTTTGTCTCATTGAGTTCATAGTTTAGCTTCTATGGAAACGAGGAAGACTAAATCTGAGGTTAACACTCCACGACTACCATACCACATAATTACTCTCCTTATTCATAAACCCACTCTACATACTTCCTATACACTAAATACCACATACTTTCTATACACATAATTTCACTTCACAACATACCACATGATTTCACTACACACAACATACATCCACTCCACTCCAAAAAACATTATTAAAAAACTTTTACATTTACAATGCCAATAGCTCTAACTCTCACAAATGCGAAACCTATTACATTGCAAAGGCTTCTTCAACTAGTAGTTAGTTGCCTTTACAGAGTGGTGTAGAAAGGGTGCTGGGCCTCTGATTAGCGCTCAGGAATTCCGCTGCGTAGGACTTATAGGTGGTACCAGGAGAGGGTCTTGGCCCCCAAAGTCCATCAGGACTAAAGTAGATTTCATCCCCCGACTCGTAGTGTGCCAGGAGGAGTGTTTGTGGAGTGGTGGAGAAAGGGGGGCGTGACCTCTGAAGACCTCTTAGCAATCCCACTGTGTGGGACTTACTGGAGGTAACAGAAGGGGTAGTCGGCCGGAAAGGACATCCTTGGGGGCCAACTACCCCTGCTTTTACCTCCAGTAAGTCCCACACAGTAGAATTGCTAAGTTCTCATAGCAGGCCATGCCCCCTTTGCCCACCACTCTGGAAACAAGCCTCCTGGTGCGCTCTTGGATGGGGATTTAAGTCCCCATATTTTGTGGGAGTTCTTAGGGGCCAATTAGCCTACCTGATGCCTCCAGTAAGCCCCAGATAGTGGGATTGCTGAGAGGTGGACACAGGCCCCCCTTTCTCCACCACTCTGCAAACTTGCCTCCTGGTGTGCTCTTGGGTAGTGAAGATGAAGTCCCCTTGCCTCTGATGGTCCCTGGAGACCAACTAGCCCTCCTGTTATCTCTAGTAAGCCTCACACAGCTCGATTGCTGAGAGCGGCCTGAGGGCATGCTCCCTTTTTATACCACTCTGCAAATGCGATTCCTGGTGCACTGCTACTCAGGGGATGAAGTCCACTTTAGTCCTGAGATACTCAGGAGTATCTCATTGCCCCACCAGCAATGTGCCAAGAGTGGTGTAAAAAAGGCCGTGGCCTTAGACCACCTCTCAGTAATCCCACTCTGTGGGGTTTACTGGAGGTACCTGGTGGGCTAGTTGGCCCCTAAGGACGCTTAGGATTCAAGGGGACTTAATCCCCCAATTCTGAATGCGCCAAGAGGCTGTTTGCACAGTGGTGCAAGGAGGGGGTGGGGCCACTGGAGAGATGCCAGCTTCTGCTTTTTTAAATTATTATTAGATAGGGGGCTGTGTGGCCCCTACTTCTCCTAATATTTTCTGGGCCCTGGGGACCCCATCCCTCAGGGCCTAGCTCATTTAAAAAAACAATAAAAAAATAAACGGGAAGGGGGCCGCATCCCCCCGGGAATGGGCTTGTTTTCTTTTGTATTTATTAATATTTATAAAGGAAGGGGGCAATGTGGCCTCCAGTCCTTGGGCCACTTTGGGCACTGGGGAACCCCATCCCTGGGACCTGGCCTCGTTTTTTTTTTAATGTATTTTTTAATTATGAGAAGGGGCCATGTAGCCCCCCTTCCCTGGGCCACTTCTGGACCCAGGGACCCCAACTCCGGGGCCTGGCCAGCCTTTATTATTTTAGAGGGGGGCCACAAGGCCCCTCTCCTGAGGCCAATTATGGCCCCGGGGACCTCATCCCATGGGACCGGCCTTCAGTTTAACAAATAATAATAATAAGAATTAAAAGGGAGCAGCTCTCCTTGTTCTGAAAGCAATCTGCTTTGCTCTGTGGAAGCTCGCTTCCACGAAGTAAAGCAGTGTTTGCAATAACAGGACGGGAGCAGAGCTCCTGCCCTGTCATTGCAAACTGCAATTCCTGGGGGTAGGCACCCTGGGACATTGCAGGAGCTGGCCCTGAGATGTGGCAGTCCCTAGGGCCATCTAGGGCTCCAGGAGGGGGGCTGTGTGGCCCCCCTCCCTTAGTTTCCAAAGCCCCGGAAGAAGGTGGTCCCCAGGGGTCTGCAGCGAACCTCCAGTTTCTTTAAATTAGTGCCCCCGGCGGGTGGTGCCCCCCGGGGTGTGTGGGGGGCCCAAGCCCCCCCACTACTTTATTTAAAGCAAAGCCCTGGGGAGGAGGCCTTGTCTGGGGGTGCGGGGCCACATGCCCCCCTGTAGTTGTTAATTAAAGCCCGGGAGGTGGTGGTACCCGGAGCAGCGTGAGGGGGCCGGAGCCCCCATGCTTTAAAAAAAGAAAATAATAAAGCCGTGGGGAGGTAGTGGTCCCCAGAGCTGCAGGGTATTGGAAGCCCCCCACAGTTGAAAAAGTATCACCTGGGGAGGTGGCGGGCCCGGGGCTGCGGGCCCCTGCAAGGCCCACGTATAAACATATTCAAATGCCCCCGGGACCTGGCTCACCTGGGGGCTCAATAAAACGAACTGTGGGAGCCTGCACTTCTTTTTTTTCAGTGGGATTCGGGAATCCCACCGAATATGTGTTTTTAAATAAATGCTTTTTTTGGCCCTGGGGTTCCAGGCGTAGGGGTTTATGGTGTTTCTACCCTGCCCCCTTTTCTTTTTCTTCACCTGTTTGCTTGTGACTCGGCTGTACCGAGTCACAAAATGGCTGCCAACACTTCTTGGTTTGAGTGTTGGCAGCCAATCAAAATCAAGCTTGTGGTCTGGAGAGTTCGTGAATCCACCGCGATCACCAGATCGAGAAGGATTGGAACTGTCCAAAACCAGTGTTAGAAAATATGTAATGCTCAAAACTACAACAGTCATGGAGCCATATTTGTTGAGGCCTTTGTCCGCACATGAACGGTTTTTATTAATTAGGTTCCGACTGGATTATTTTCACCTTTTACTGGCTGTTCCGAGAGGGAGTCATAAAGGGCAAGTGCTAGCACCCTGTGGCTGCGACAATCTGTCTCCACAGGATCTATTGCACTTCATGTTCTTATGTAGCTACTATGATGCCCCTCGGAGGTTCTTTTTAAAGCCACTTTTAAAAAAGCTAAATTTTAAGCAGGTGCGCCCCGCACTCTATTTTATGCAATTGTTAAAGCAGGATTGTATTCCATTTATTGTTGCTTTTCGGAAATCATGCTTTAGGTATAGAATTAATGTGGACCCCTGAATAATATGGTTATTGTATTTTATCTAGGAACTTTTTTCTGTAAAGCTATATCACTGTGCTGCTGATCATCCCTTCCTCCTTCCACAACATTAATGAAATGTATCCTTATTTATTATTGGAATTTGTGTAAAATATTTCTGGATATGAACATCTGTGGATTGTTTTTTATATATTTTTAATGAATGAATTGTGAACTTTTATGGTTTTCATATTTGCAAACCGAATAAAGTATTTGAAAGGGTGCAGGGAGAGGCAAACAGTGTGCAGAAAGAAGCACGAGATATGCAGGAAGAAGCAGGAGAAGTGCATAAGGAAGCAACAGAGATGCAGAAAGGGGGGTGTGGGATGGTGAAAGAGTTAAGAGGGTCACAGAAAGAAACAAGAGAGGTGCAGAAAGAAACAAAAGAAGTACAGAAAGAAGGAACAGAGGTGCAGAAAGAGGCAAAAGGGGTACCGAAAGAAGGAAGAGGGTTGCTGAAAGAGGCAAGAGAGGTGTAGGAAGAGGGAAGAGGGGTGCACAAAGAAGCAAGTGAGGTGCAGAAAGATGCAACAGAGGTACAGAAAGAGGCAAAAGAGGTGCAGAAAGTAGAAGAGATGTTCAGAAAGAGGCAAGAGAAGTACAGCAAAAATAAAAAAAGGTGCAGAAAGAAGCAACAGAAATGCAGAAAGAGGCGAGAGAGGCGCAGAAAGAAGCAACAGAGGTATAGAAAGAGGGATGAGGGGTGGAGAAAGAGGCAAGAGAAGCAACAAATATGCAAACAGGAGGGACAGGGGTGGAGAAAGTGGAAAGTGCGAAACAGAAAGAAGAAAGAGAGGTGCAGAAAAAACAAAAGAAGAGCAGAAAGAACGAACAGAGGTGTAGAAAGAGGCAAGAAGGGTGCAGAAAGAGGGAAGAGGGGTGCATAAAGAAGCACAAGTTGTGCAGAAAGAAGCAAAGAGGTACAGAAAGAAGCAAGAGTACTGCAGCAAGAAGCAACAGAGGTGCAGAAAGTTGCAAGAGGGGTGCAAAAGAGGGAAGAGGGGTGCATAAAGAGGCACAATGGATGCAGAAAGAAGCAAGAGAGGTGCAGAAAGAAACAAAAGAAGTGCAGAAAAAAGGAACAGAGGTGCAGAAAGAGGCAAGAGGGGTGCAAAAAGTGGAACAAGGGGAACAGAAAGAGGCACGTGGGGTGCAGAAAGAACAAAAGAAGTACAGAAAGAAGGGACAGAGGTGCAGAAAGAGGCATGAGGGGTACAGAAAGAAGCAAGAGAGGTGCAGAAAGAAACAAAAGAAGTGCAGAAAGAAGGAACAGGGGTGCACAAAGAGGGAAGAGGCAACAGGGGTGAAGAAAGAGGATGGATGGTGGAGAAAGAGGCAAGGAGATATAGAACAAAGCAAGAGAGCTGCAGAAAGAAATAAAAGAGGTGCAGAAAGAAAGCACAGAGGTGCAGAAAGGGGCAACAGGGGTGCAGAAATAGGGAAGAGGGGCGGAGAAAGAAGCAAGGGGGTACAGAAAGTGCATGAGAAGTGTAGAAAGAAACTAAAGAAGTATAGAAAGAAGGAACAGAGGTGCAGAAAGGGTAAAGAGGGGTGCCGAAAGAGGCAAGAGAGGTGTAGTACGAGGCAAGAGATATACACAAAGAAGCAAGTGAGGGGCATCAAGAGGCAAAAGAGGTGCAGAAAGTGGAAGAGATGTACAGAAAGAGGCAAGAGAAGCACAGCAATAGAAAGAAAGGTGCAGAACGAAGCAACAGAAATGAAGAAAGAGGCAAGAGAGGCACATAGTGAAGCAATAGAGGTGCAGAAAGAGGGATGAGGGGTGGAGAAAGAGGCAAGAAAAGTGAAGAAAGAAGCAACCGAGGTGTAGAAAGAGGCAACAGAAGTGCAGCAAAAGAAAGAAAGGTACAGAAAGAAGCTACAGGAATGCAGAAAGAGGAAAGGGGGCACTAAAAGAAGCAACTGAGGTGCAGAAAGAGGGATGAGGGAAGAAGAAAGAGGCAAGAGAACCTCAGAAAGAAGCAACATAGATGCAAAAAGGCAGAACAGCAGTAGCGAAAGTGGCAAGAGGGATGCGGAAAGAAGCAAGAGACGTGCAGAAAAAACAAAAAAGAACAGAAAGTAGGAACAGAGGTGCAGAAAGAGGCAAGAGGGGTGCAGAAAGAGGGAGGGGGTAGAGAAAGAAGCACGAGTTGTGCAGAAAGAAGCAAAGAGGTGCAGAAATAAGCAAGAGTAGTGCAGAAAGAAGCAACAGAGGTGTAGAAAGAGGCAAGAGGGGTGCAAAAGAAGGAAGAGGGGTGCCGAAAGAAGCAAGAGATGTGCAAAAAGAAACAAAAGAAGTGCATAAAGAAGGAAAAGAGGTGCAGAAAGAGGCAACAGGGGTGAGAAAATAAGGAAGTTGGATGAGGGATGGATAAATAGGCAAGGGGGTGCAGAAAGAAGCAAAAATGGTTCGGAAAGAAGCAAGAGAGATGCAGAAAGAAGCCAGAGAAGTGGAGAAAGAAGCAATAGAGATGCAGAAAGGGGAAAGTGGGATGGAGAAAGAGACAAGAAGGATACAAAGAAACAAGAGAGGTACAGAAATAAACAAAGGAAGTACAGAAAGAAGGAACAGACGTGCAGAAAAAGGCAAGAGGGGTGCAAAAAGAGGGAAGAGGGGTGCAGAAAGAAACACAAGGGTTGCAGAAAGAAAGGACGGAGGAGCAGAAAGTAGCGAGAGAAGTGCAGAAAGAAGCAACAGAAGTGCAGAAAGAGGAATTAGGGGTGCTGAAAGAGGCAGGAGGAGTGCAGAAAGAAGCAACAGTAATGCAAAAAGGGGGAACAGGTGTAGGGAAAGTGGCAAGAGTGGTGCAGAAAGAAGCAAGAGAGGTGTAGAAAGAGGCAAGAGGGGTGCACAAAGAAGCAAGTGAGGTCTAGATAGAGACAACAGATGTGCAGAAATAAAGAACAGGGGTGCAGAAAGAGGCAACAGGGGTGCAGAAAGAGGATGGATGGTGGAGAAAGGCAAGGAGATATAGAACAAAGCAAGAGAGCTGCAGAAAGAAATAGAAGAGGTGCAGAAAGAAAGAACAGAGGTGCAGAAAGGGGCAACAGGGGTGCAGAAATAGGGAAGAGGGGCAGAGAAAGAGGCAAAGGGGTACAGAAAGTGCATGAGAAGCGCAGAAAGAAACAAAAGAAGTACAGAAAGAAGGAACAGAGGTGCAGAAAGGGGGAAGAGGAGTGCAGAAAGAGAAAAGAAAGGTGTAGAAAGAGGCAAGAGATATACACAAAGAAGCAAGTGAGGTGCATAAAGAGGCAAAAGAGGTGCAGAAAGTGGAAGAGATGTACAGAAAGAGGCAAGAGAAGCACAGAAAGAAGCAACATAGATGCAAAAAGGGGGAACAGGGGTAGCAAAAGTGGCAAGAGGGGTGCGGAAAGAAGCGGAGATGTACAGAAAAAACAAAAAAGAGCAGAAAGTAGGAACAGGTGTGCAGAAAGAGACAAGAGGGGTGCAGAAAGAGGGAAGAAGGGTTCAGAAAGAAGCACGAGTTGTGCAGAAAGAAGCAAAGAGGTGCAGAAAGAAGCAAGAGTAGTGCAGAAAGAAGCAACAGAGGTGTAGAAAGAGGCAAGAGGGGTGCAAAAGAGGAAAGAGGGGTACAGAAAGAGGGACGAGGGGTGCCGAAAGAAGCAAGAGATGTGCAAAAAGAAACAAAAGAAGTGCGGAAAGAAGGAACAGAGGTGCAGAAAGTAGCAAGAGGAGTGCAGAAAGAAGCAACAGAGGTGCAGAAAGAGGAATAAGGGGTGGAGAAAGAGGCAGGAGGAGTGCAGAAAGAAGCAACAGATGTGCAAAAAGGGGGAACAGGTGTAGAGAAAGTGGCAATAGGGGTGCTGAAAGGAAGCAAGAGAGGTGTAGAAAGAGGCAAGAGGGGTGCACAAAGAAGCAAGTGAGGTGCAGAAAGAGACAACAGATGTGCAGAAAGAAAGAATAGAGGTGCAGAAAGAGGCAACAGGGGTGCAAAAATAGGGGAGAGGGGTGGAGAAAGAGGCAAGGGGGTACAGAAAGTGCACGAGAAGTGCGGAAAGAAACAAAAGAAGTACAGAAAGAAGGAACAGAGGTGCAGAAAGGGGGAAGAGGGGTGCAGAAAGAGGCAAGAGAGGTATAGAAAGAGGCAAGAGATAGACACAAAGAAGCAAGTGAGGTGCATCAAGAGGCAAAAGAGGTGCAGAAAGTGGAAGAGGTGTACAGAAAGAGGCAAGAGAAGCACAGCAAAAGAAAGAAAGGTACAGAAAGAAGCAACAGAAATGCAGTAAGAGGCAACAGAGGTACAGAATGAAGCAACAGAGGTGCAGAAAGAGGGATGAGGGGTGGAGAAAGAGGCAAAAAAAGCAGAAAGAAGCAACCGATGTTTAGAAAGAGGCAAGAGAAGTGCAGCAAAAGAAAGACAGGTGCAGAAAGAAGCAACAGGAATGCAGAAAGAGGCAAGGGGGCACAGAAAGAAGCAACTGAGGTGCAGAAAGAGGGATGAGGGAAGAAGAAAGAGGCAAAAGAAGCACAGAAAGAAGCAACAGAGTTGCAAAAAGGGGGAACAGGGGTAGCAAAAGTGGCAAGAGGGGTGCAGAAAGAAACAAAAGACGTGCAGAAAAAACAAAAAAGGCCAGAAAGTAAGAACAGAGGTGCAGAAAGAGGCAAGATGGGTGCAGAAAGAGGGGTACAGAAAGAAGCAAGAGTTGTACAGAAAGAAGCAAAGAGGTGGAGAAAGAGGCTAGAGGTGTGCAAAAGAGGAAAGAGGGGTACAGAAAGAGGCACGAAGGGTGCCGAAAGAAGCAAGAGATGTGCAAAAAGAAACAAAAGAAGTGCAGAAAGAAGGAAAAGAGGTGCAGAAAGAGGCAACAGGGGTGAAAAAATAGGGAAGCGGGATGAGGGGTGGAGAAATAGACAAGGGGGTGCAGAAAGAAGCAAAAAGCGTTCAGAAAGAAGCAAGAGAGATGCAGAAAGAAGCCAGAGAAGTGCATAAAGAAGCAATAGAGATGCAGAAAGGGGGAAGTGGGATGGAGAAAGAGACAAGAGGGATACAAAGAAACAAGGGAGGTGCAGAAATAAACAGAAAAAGTTCAGGAAGAAGGAACAGAGGTACAGAAAAAGGCAAAAGAGGTATAAAAAGAGGGAAGATGGGTGCAGGAAGAAACACAAGGGTTGCAGAAAGAAAGGACGGAGGTGCAGGAAGTAGAAAGAGAAGTGTAGAAAGAAGCAACAGAGGTGCAGAAAGAGGAATTAGTAGTGGAGAAAGAGGCAGGAGGAGTGCAGAAAGAAGCAACAGATATGCAAAAAGTGGGAATAGGTGTAGAGAAAGTGGCAAGAGGGGTGCAGAAAGAAGCAAGAGAGGTGTGGAAAGAGGCAAGAGGGGTACACAAAGAAGCAAGTGAGGTGCAGAAAGAGACAACAGATGTGCAGAAAGAAGCAATAGAGGTGCAGAAAGTAGAAGAGATGTGCAGAAAGAGGCAAGAGAAGTGCAGCAAAAGAAAGAAATATGCAGAAAGAAGCAACAGAAATGCTGAAAAAGGCAAGAGAGGTGCAGAAAGAAGCAAGAGTGGCTTGCACACCATAAGTACCAATTTAAGACCCACATTTAGCATAAGTAACAGGTGACCATTTTAGGTTTGCAAAGGACGTTCCACCACACTGTAACACTTGTCGCTGCATTTTTTTGTAATATTTGAGCCGTTGAGCTAGAAACAAGGCTTTTTTAATTCAAATCAGCAGATTAGGCTACAGATTATGGATTATGTGGCCAATGCGTAAAATGTATCATTGTACGAAAGTCAGTGCAGCCAAACCGTCACATATTTCCAGTGGCCCTGCTCATACCTCTGACTAGGTCCAAAAGTGCTCCTCAGTGATTCCTTTTTTTGTCTCATTGAGTTCATAGTTTAGCTTCTATGGAAACGAGGAAGACTAAATCTGAGTTTCACACTCCACGACTACCATACCACATAATTTCTCTCCTTATTCATAATCCAACTCTACATACTTCCTATACACTAAATACCACATACTTTCTATACACATAATTTCACTTCAAACATACCACATAATTTCACTACACACAACATACATCCACTCCACTCCAAAAAACATTATTAAAAAACTTTTACATTTACAATGCCAATAGCTCTAACTCTCGCAAATGCGAAACCTATTACATTGCAAAGGCTTCTTCAACTAGTAGTTAGTTGCCTTTACAGAGTGGTGTAGAAAAGGTGCTGGGCCTCTGATTAGAGCTCAGGAATTCTGCTGCGTAGGACTTATAGGTGGTACCAGGAGAGGGTCTTGGCCCCCAAAGTCCATCAGGACTGAAGTAGATTTCATCCCCCAACTCGTAGTGTGCCAGGAGGAGCGTTTGTGGGGTGGTGGAGAAAGGGGGGCATGACCTCTGAAGACCTCTTAGCAATCCCACTGTGTGGGACTTACTGGAGGTAACAGAAGGGGTAGTCGACTGGCAAGGACATCCTTGGGGGCCAACTACCCCTGCTTTTACCTCCAGTAAGTCCCACACAGTAGAATTGCTAAGTTCTCATAGCAGGCCATGCCCCCTTTGCCCACCACTCTGGAAACGAGCCTCCTGGTGCGCTCTTGGATGGGGATTTAAGTCCCCATATTTTGTGGGAGTTCTTAGGGGCCAATTAAAGCTCCAGATAGTGGCATTGCTGAGAGGTGGACACAGGCCCCCCTTTCTCCACCACTCTGCAAACTTGCCTCCTGGTGTGCTCTTGGGTAGTGAAGATGAAGTCCCCTTGCCTCTGATGGTCCCTGGGGACCAACTAGCCCTCCTGTTATCTCTAGTAAGCCTCACACAGCTTGATTGCTGAGAGCGGCCTGAGGGCACGCCCCCTTTTTATACCACTCTGCAAACGCGCCTCCTGGTGCACTGCTACTCAGGGGATGAAGTCCACTTTAGTCCTGAGATACTCAGGAGTATCTCATTGCCCCACCAGCAATGTGCCAAGAGGCGCGTTTGCAGAGTGGTGTAAAAGAGGGCGTGGCCTTAGACCACCTCTCGGTAATCCCACTCTGTGGGGTTTACTGGAGGTACCTGGTGGGCTAGTTGGCCCCTAGGGACCCTTAGGATTCAAGGGAACTTAATCCCCCAATTCTAAATGTGCCAGGAGGCTGTTTGCACAGTGGTGCATTGAGGGGGTGGGGCCACTGGGGAGATGCCAGCTTCTGCTTTTTTAAATTATTATTAGATAGGGGGCTGTGTGGCCCCTACTTCTCCTAATATTTTCTGGGCCCTGAGGACCCCATCCCTCAGGGCCTAGCTCATTTAAAAAAACAATACAAAAAATAAACGGGAAGGGGACCGCATCCCCCGGGGAATGGGCTTGTTTTCTTTTGTATTTATTAATATTTATAAAGGAAGGGGGCAATGTGGCCCTTTGTCCTTGGGCCACTTTGGGCACTGGGGAACCCCATCCCTGGGACCTGGCCTCGTTTTTTTAATGTATTTTTTAATTACGGGAAGGGGCCGTGTAGCCCCCCTTCCCTGGGCCACTTCTGGACCCGGGGACCCCAACTCCGGGGCCTGGCCAGCCTTTATTATTTTAGAGGGGGGCCACAAGGCCCCTCTCCTGAGGCCAATTATGGCCCCGGGGACCTCATCCCATGGGACCGGCCTTCCGTTTAAAAAATAATAATAATAATAATTAAAAGGGAGCAGCTCTCCTTGTCCAGAAAGCAATCTGCTTTGCTCTGTGGAAGCTCGCTTCCACGAAGTAAAGCAGTGTTTGCAATAACAGGACGGGAGCAGATCTCCTGCCCTGTCATTGCAAACTGCAATTCCTGGGGATGGGCACACTGGGACATTGCAGGAGCTGGCCCTGAGATGTGGCAGTCCCCAGGGCCATCTAGGGCTCCAGGAGGGGGGCTGTGTGGCCCCCCTCCCTTTTTTTTCCAAAGCCCCGGAAGAAGGTGGTCCCCAGGGGTCTGCAGCGAACCCCCAGTTTCTTTAAATTAGTGCCCCCGGGGGGTGGTGCCCCCCGGGGTGTGTGGGGGGCCCAAGCCCCCCCCCACTACTTTATTTAAAGCAAAGCCCTGGGGAGGAGGCCTTGTCTGGGGGTGCGGGGGCCACATGCCCCCCTGTAGTTGTTAATTAAAGCCCGGGGGTGGTGGTACCCGGAGCAGCATGAGGGGGGCCGGAGCCCCCCATGCTTTAAAAAAAGAAAATAATAAAGCCCTGGGGAGGTAGTGGTCCCCAGAGCTCCAGGGGATTGGAAGCCCCCCACAGTTGAAAAAGTATCACTTGGGGAGGTGGCGGGCCCGGGGCTGCGGGCTCCTGCAAGGCCCACGTATAAACATATTCAAATGCCCCCGGGACCTGGCTCACCTGGGGGCTCAATAAAACGAACTGTGGGAGACTGCACTTCTTTTTTTCAGTGGGATTCGGGAAACCCACCGAATATGTGTTTTTAAATAAATGCTTTTTTTGGCCCTGGGGTTCCAGGTGTAGGGGTTTATGGTGTTTCTACCCTGCCCCCTTTTCTTTTTCTTCACCTGTTTGCTTGTGACTCGGCTGTACCGAGTCACAAAATGGCTGCCAACACTTCTTGGTTTGAGTGTTGGCAGCCAATCAAAATCAAGCTTGTGGTCTGGAGAGTTCGTGAATCCACCGCGATCACCAGATATTAATATTTTTTATTTTTTAATTTCTCAGGAACTACTAAACAGATTTACACAATTTAAAGCAAAGAGTGCACTCTGGACCAAGAGCTACCTCTCTGCCAAATTTGGTGTAATTCCGTTCCGCAGTTTGGGCTGTTGCCGTGACAAAAGTTCCTAAGGAAATTAACATGGAGAAAATGCGTTTTGAGACCCCCCTTTTTTCTCTGCCCCGCTTGACGAATCACCGCAAAACTCTCAAGACGGTAGCTGACCTGAGCCGCCCATTAGTTTTGAAAATTTTGCAAACATTCGTCAAACAGTGCCAATGATATTAGCCAATCAAAAATGCTTTTCCTATGGAAACTAGGTCCTAACTATAACTACCTACTGGCGACCGCCAGAAGGTATATAAATATACTAAATTATAAACTATGCTATACCATCCAGTTAAATAAAACTACAAACAACTTTAACCAATAATGTCAAACAATCAAATCAACAATATACAATGCCTACTTATTTTAACAGCTTAGAGGCTGAGTACAAGATTAGCGGTCCGACTGGCATATTATGACACTACCGTCAGTGTGGCAGTATGTCCGCGTCGGTAGAACAGCGGTGGCATGCTTTTGCCCTTAAGAAGAGCCTGAAGTGCATGCTACCGCAGTGCAGTTCCACTTGCACCGCAGGGGCACTGTGTGCCATGCACCATGTCGTGCATGGCATACTGTGCAGCCGCGACAGCAGAAGCAGAGGGAGGCACAATATGCACCCCCATGCCTAGTTCCCAATTGGAACAATTGCGCTGGGGCCCTCTTTGGGACCCTTTCCACGGAAAGACAGGTTGTAAACAACACAACAGTGCCGGATTCCGCATCCCCTCCAATAGGCCAAGATCTTGGCATTTGCAGCAGTTTTGTGGTGATCCCACTGCCCAACTCCTAATCAGGCGGTTGGACCACCGAGGATGAGGAGGACAGAACGCCACCAACAATATGGTGGTCTCAAGACCGCCGTACTCGTAATCAGCACCTAAATGTTTTAAAATACGACAAACGCTGCAAGACAAAGACTGTGCCCGATTCTCTCAACAAACAGTAGAAGAAGAAAAATATACATCTGAACAACTACATTACAAAGTAATACTTATATTTAATCTAAAAAGTAACTTTTATGACACTTAAGCATGTAAAAAAGCAATAAAAATACTAATAAAACATGTTAAATGTTGAATACATGTATGTGCATAAAGTTACAAAAAGTTCAAAATCTATTAACAATGAATAATGAGAGTCGATAATATGATTTAGCTCATTTTATTTGTAATTACAAGCTAATAAAAATGTTTTATTTACTAAACTTTCTTTTTTCCTTTTTAGTTGAAGTATATATGATTCAAAATGTAAACTTATAGAATAATAAAAAATTGGAAACAAATAAAAATATAAAAATTAGTGACATGTTTTTATTATACAAAATGTGGGGAAGGTCATGGACACTAAAGGGGGGACATTTGCTATTCCCAATCTAAACCAGGTATTGAACATTAAAGGAGCAACATTTGTTACTCTCACCCCAATCTGTGCCAATTTGGGGAAGTTGGTGGACACTAAAGATGTGATATTTACTATACCCTCACCAAACTAACCCACTTCTAGGGAGGTTTTGGACACTAAAGTTGTGACATGTATAATTCCCACTGCAATCCAACCGTATTGGTGGAAGGTGTTGGACACGAAAGTAGTGACATTTACTATTCCTTCTCCAATCTAACCAAATTTTGGAAACGTGTTGGACATGAGAAATTAAAAATTTACAATATCCACTTCATAATACATTTTAAATATTGCAAAATAAAATTACTACAAACAATCAATGCTCCATATTCTCACATAGTTCCTTTTTATAAAACATTTACTGAAATGGTATCTGAAACACATTCATCTAAACTATAAACCTATATAGAAATATTCATATTATAATTTATAAAATTGCTATTTTGATTACTATTAAAAAAGTAATATACAGTTCAAAGTATTTACTACCATTCATAAATGTAAACAATATAAACAAAAAAGCTATCAAAATTAACAATGATAAATGTTAACTATATATATGTAATATTAACATTTTTAAATGTTTTACAATGTATTACTTCACTTAAGATTTATTTTATTGGAAATGCATTTAAATAGACAATTTTAAATATTTTTTAAAAAGTTATTTATTTTTTAAACATGAAAACATTTCTAAATAGTCTACCTAATTTACAAAAATGTTACATCTTGTTAAGGTTTTGTAATATTTATTTTCTTCTTATTTAATTAAAAAAATATTTAATCTAATTAATACATGTCTTATTTAACATCAAATTTGAATATAATAAAATGTTAATGTGATAACATAAAGTAAGATATTCTAAATTATGAATTGGCATATCTTTAAAATTATTACCTTACTATGAACATTTTAAACATTCTGCAACAAACAAAAAAACAATTAATGATATACAAGATTACAACTAAAAATACAAATTTCAACAATTTTATAAATAAAAGTTCTTACTAAAAACACACACAAATAAAACAAGTGATAAACAATCAAACAAACTACAATTTATTACGTACTAATTGACACAAATGATTTACATTTTCTATATCAATATTTTTACGATATTAAAAACAACACTAAAAATGATATTTTTACCTTTGATATTCCTGTTCGCACTATTTTCGATTTGCCGATATTATTGACATATTTTTGTGTCACAATATTTTTTATTTTACAAAACAAGGGAGAAATCTGTTTGAAGAAGGGCATTCACCACTCCTAGTGAGTGGTAGGTTCAGCCTCAGTAGTGCCCTCAAAGAGGAGTAATTACCAAAAATTGCTGGGCTGTTCCTTATGCCAGCGGAATGTACGTGTCCCTGTGGTGTGAAGGATGTTGTGGGTCCCAGGGGATCCTACAGTTGGGCATCCATTATGTTGGATGTAATGCCCTCACACACCCTTTCAGGTGTCATGCTTCATCATCTGGGCTTGCTCCTCGTTGGGTCGGCGGTGCAATACTCAACGGGCAACACCTCAAAGAGGGGCTCTTTGGCGGAGATCTTTTATCCAACTGCCGTATAGATGAAGTGCGGGTGTGGGGCCAGAGGTGCGTAGACGTGGTAGTGTGAGTTAAAATAAAGCTCGGAGTACCAGGAATGACTTTATTCTGGAGGTCCCCTGCTCTAATTAAAATGAAAACTATCCGGTACTCGTTGGAGTATTATGTTTCCTGTTTACGAGTCGCGGATTAGTATGTGCTGTGGTCGGTCGACATGTTTCTCGCTCTAAAGTTGTTGACTAGCGATTCTTCAGGACCTATCAGTAGAAAGTGTATCTATGGTGTTAACTGTTTACGTCAGTGTGGTGTGTGTCTTATATTCAGACAAAATTTCTAGTGTGTGTAGGTCACAGAAAAATGAGTGTTTCCTGCGTGTTATCTCTGTCGGACTGCATCTACCTGGATTGGTAGAAAAAGAGCAAGTCACGACAGGAACAGATAAAAACCAGAGGGCAATGGATGTACATTCCTTGTGCCATGCTAGAACAGGTGCTGTTAGCATGTGAGTTAAACTGTAAAGAAATTGGTGTTCGTGCAACTCCTTAGTGAGCATTTCCGTGGGCATGCTCATGTGGGAAATCATAAACAAACTGTAAAAAACTTTGTTGGTTAAAATGGTTAAAAACAATACAGGACACATATGTACAGTGTCAACATTTCAAGGTGGTGTGGCATTTATCTCACCTAATAGGCTAAGTATACAGACCCCAACAGTGTCCAGCGGGTTGTGTGGCATGTAGAACCTTCAAGTATCTGACGGGTCACAGGAAGAAATCATAATGTAAATGTAAAGGCATGTCGCTGGTGGTGTGACTCATAGCCTTTGGGTAAATTACACTCATGGCATGATTTCCAATCGAGCCTGACTATTATTAGAAACAGAAGAAACATATAGTCAGTTCAAACCCTAAGGGTCATGGGGCCTAGGGTCATAGGTCCGATTATAATGAACCAAGGGTGCTGATCTATTAGCCCCGTATGTGGCTGCAGTGCTCCCAGGGATTTAGTTTTGAGTTGCTGGTGCTGCAACTATTGCGATGTGGCAGAATGTGGTATCTGTCTTAAGACCGTGTGGGCTATGTAAAGTTACCATGCGAGTTCAGGGCATGGTGGGTACTGCTCGTGGTTACCCCGCTGTCGGCTACAGTTGCTAGAGCTTAAGACACCTTGCGGTATGTCCGCTTGTAGTAGAGTGTTATTCTCGGGGTAAGTCTTACTATATTAAGCCTCTTACAGCCTGATTCATCAAGCTAAATTGCACTTGCAAAGGGAAAGATTCTCAGAATCTTGCCTTTTGCGAGTGCAATTTTTGCATTTGGGATTCATCATCCCAAATGCAAAATTCGCTATTAAAGAATTCGCACATTTGCGAAGAATTGCATTTAAGGAATCTCTATTTGAGATTCCTTAAATGCAATTCATGAATCATTTTAAAATTGCGAAATTGCAATTTTGGACCGCTATTTACGGAGAGGTCAGACCTCGTGGTAAATAGCAAAAACTTAGAAAAATGCATTTAAATGCATTTTTCTAAGTTGCATGTTACACACACACATGTCCTTTGGACATGTGTGTGCGCAACACCAATGTAGATTACATTTCAGGGGTGCTACAGGGTGTCCTTTAGACACCCCTGCACCCTTGAAATCGCATCCTTATTTGCGATTAGCTAATTGCTAATCGAAAATAAGGAATAACTCCCCATGCATTCCTATGGCCCTGTAGGCCCATAGGAATGCATGGGGAGTTATTCCTTATTTGCGATTAGCAATTTGCTAATCGCAAATAAGGAACATGTTGGAATCGCAATATTTTTTGCAATTCCTACATGAATCCCGTTTTGCAACTCCTTAATAGCGATTCCTTATGAATCGCTATTAGGGGCTCGCAAAACGGGAGAATGATGAATCAGGCTGTTAGTGCCCGGTATCTACAGACTATACTTAAATATTATAACAAAAGCGGCGGGGTCGGGGGCCTTCCTTTATTAAGCCCTCCATACACAGTTTGCGTTAGCAAGGAGGCTAGGTGAGGGAGCAGAGAAGGGCGGGTCCCTATCCTTCTCCATGGGTACTAGTAGGACTCTTTTCACTTACTTGATTAATCATGCATTGTCTCTTTGAACACCTACCCCTCGCCGCCGGACCCGGGTGGTAGTAAGCAGTCCGGCAGCTTACCTCAAGTACACAAACCCGCGGTCACGTGGTAGAGTGACTAAGCGGAAGGGAGCATCCAATCGTTGCACTCGGGGATCGTGGCGGCCATCTTAGAGTGGAGCCCTGTCAATAATTACGCGGTGTTTCTCGGCCTCATCATAAGTAATTACGAGTCCCAGCCGTGCCTAAGTGAATTCTGGAGCCTCTTGCCATTTAGTTTGTGCTCAACATAGGGTCTGGGACAAACATATAAGTACAAGGTGGTTAAAATCGTATTAACCAATGTTGTGTCTGTCCCCTGCTGTATGGTTAGGTCATGTTCGTGTCAATGGGTAGGACATTTTATACCAAGTAACGTTATGTTGTGCAGGAGATATGGAGCTCAATTGGTTGTGCTTGTCCAACTCCCTACACCTCAGTTAGGGTTACCTGGCTGTATTAAAAGTCACATGATCTAGAGTGTGAAGCAGGCGGCCATGACACAGAGGTGTTCTATAGTGGGAGATATCAGTATTAGTGCATACTGGAGCTATAGGTTCACAGTGTACTCCATGGGATTTCTTCGTTCAGGCCTCTGCTATCAGTAGATAGCCTATGTATCCAGCGCTGTTCTTTGAAGAACAGGTTCTGTTTTGATGTTCTAATGCTGGCTTCAAGAACCAGCCACTATAGTGAATCAGGTGTGTGGTTCAGTTAAAGGTAGTGTCTACACATCTTTGTGTTACTCTGTTTACAACGAATGTTGCTTCTATGTCCTGAAATACGTTTCTTGATTGGGCAGGTCGTCATGCCAATGTAGTAAAGGTCACACGGGCATATTAAGAGGTAAATGCAATTGGTACTGTTGCAGTTCGTGTGCCCCCTCATCTCCCAAGTGAATGAATTTGACAAAGTGATGGTCTTATGTATTTTAGTACGCACTGCAGCCAGCACATGGGTAGTGTCCCTTGACTGAGGGTAGTTGCCACAACGTGGTTTGAACTCTCACCTTCTGTTGCATCTTGGGTCTCGTTGGTTGGTTTTCTAAGGGTTCTTTTACTCTGTGTTCAAGCAGAATCTTCCTGTGGTTGTTTTGTGCCCTTTTCCTAGCTCTGCTGATTTCTCTTGTGGGGTAACCTCTCTCTTCTAGGTTCCTGGATAGGATTGAGGAGTCTGTTTTGTAGTTCTCAAGGCTACTACAGTTACCTCTGACCCTTAAATACTGCCGAAAGGGTAGATTTACTCTGAGAGCCCTGGGATGGTGGCTTGTGAAATGCAGAAGACTTTTTCTGTCGGTATTCTTCCTGAACATGGTAGTACTTAGTCTACCATCTGTCCCTCTCTGAATGGTAAGGTCTAGAAAGGCGATCTGGGAAGCAGATGCTGTCATTGTGAAGTTCAAGTAGGGATTCAGTGTATTGAGCCAGCTGACAAATTCAGTATATGATTCTCTGTTCCCTTCCCAGAAGACCAGAATATCGTCTATAAAGCGTTTCCAAAGTTTTATATTGTTCTTGTAGGGGTTTGTCTGTGGCAAGATGCATTTGCCCTCAAAGTCTGCCACATATAGACAGGCCACGCTTGGGGCAAAGGTGCTACCCATCAAGGTACCCTGTGTCTGGTGGTAGTATTGGCCCTTGAACTCGAAAAAGTTCTCAGTTAAGGCTTTTTTTGCGCATTCCATAATGAATGTCGTGGGTGTTGGTGATTTCCATGAGCCTGTATTTAATGCCTCCTCAATCACCCCAAGTGTGTCCCTCTGTAGGATGTTAGTGTAGAGGACCTCCACATCGAGCGTGATGAGGAAGTCGAACTGGGTACAGTCCTGGAAGTCGTGCAGTAAGCGCAACATGTCCGTGGTGTCCTGTATGTAGGAAGGGATGTTTTTTACCAGTGGCTGGAGGAAGTGATCGCAGAATTGAGACAGGGTCTCCAGTATTGAGTCAATCCCGGAGACTATCGGTCGGCCAGGGACTGGAGTGATCTCCTTATGAATCTTTGGGAGAATATAGAAATATGGGACCTTGAGATCTTTTTTGACAAGAAAGTCTGCCTCCTTCTTGCTAATGCACCCTTGGCATTCTGCTGACTCAACCATCCCTGAGATGGTATTCTTTAGATGTTCAGTTGGGTTCAGGGGAATGGGTGTGTAGTAGCGTGTCTTGCCCAATTGTTTCTGGCACTCAGCGTTGTAGTCAGTCGTGTTCATCAACACTGTGGCGCCCCTCTTATCCGCCTGTTTGATCGTGATATTAGGGTCATTGGTAAGGGCTTCTAATACCTCCAGTTCTTTCTTGGAGATATTGGTATGATTGTTGCGTGCAGTGATAGTTTTCAAGTCTTTCAATACTGCCTGTTCAAAGGTCAATATTTCATTTGGGACCATACCGCTGTGCGGTGTGAAGGTGGAGGGATTCCGGAGGCCAGAGTCCTCATCCGTTTCCATGGGTTTCTCCTCAAAGAAAGCCTTTAGCTTGATTTTGCGGAAAAACTTTTGTATTTCCACTGTTTGCTGGAAGTTGTCTACTCTAGGGGTTGGAACAAATCCAAGGCCCCTCTGTAGGACTCTTTCTTCATCTGGGTTGAGTTGGCGTGTAGAAAGGTTAACTACCAGACTCACTTCTTGGTGGTCTTGCTCCTGGTGTCCATTCCCTGAGTTGTGGTATCCTCCCATTGTACTCGTTGCTCTGGCCCGTTGCCTCTCTTTCGCCCTGGCCCTCTGCCTCAGCCTCTGTCTAAAAAAGGGCGGTTGATACCTTGTGGGGTAAACTGTGGCAGGTATTGGGGACCAAATTGCGGAACCATTTGAGGGAATGTTGGGTATTGCCAGAAAGGTGGTCCATGATAGGGTGGTTGTTCTGTCCTCGCTTATCTCCTCTGGCCCCTCTGCGTTGACAGGGTTGCCAATCATCCCCACTTGAGTTGCTATCACTGTTGGAGCTTCTCCTCGAGGAATTGGCACTAGAGTCGGAGAGGTAGCCTGTACCTGGGGGAGTGTAAACCTTCTCTTTTTCAAACCGTTGGATATCCTTCTGGAGTTTGATTATTTTTTGTTTCATAAGATATTCCTTATGTTCAAACAATTCTGTATTTACTTCAGCAAGCTTGGTTTTGAAGCCAGGATTGGGGACCGAGCTCTTGAGTGTGCTTTCCAAAGCCTGGATTCGCACTAATAACTCATCTGCTAGCCTTTTTGCCGTGTTTACTATCAGGATCAACAGGTCATGGTTGCATTTCCAGGAAATTTGAGACCATTCTATTTTAAACTGGCCGTCTTCCCAAAAAATCCTGGGGAAGTTCTTGACAATTAGACCATTAGGTGCTATCTTGGCTTTGAAATATTCTGCTATAAGGGCGCCATGTAGTGAGATTCTCACCTATTCTCTTTTGAGATCTGCGAGAGTCTGCCAATCAGCTGAACTGCTCCCAGTGGCGCTCTCAGTCTCTGGGCCTAGTATTGATGGTGTTCTAAGGATTGCTGCTGCATCATCTTCCCCAAAGCTCAAACCTTGCCCATCCATGGTGAGCTTTTGGAAGTGAGGAGTATAAAAATCACACAATTAGTGGATAATGTTAGGACCCTCAAGGAGGTTAGAGGGTACCGGGGGGGAGGGGATAGAACGGATCTTACCCACCTTAAGGTGCTCCCACGGTTGTTAGCCGTGCAATAGATTATTTTACAAAACAAGGGAGAAATCTGTTTGAAGAAGGGCATTCACCACTCCTAGTGAGTGGTAGGTCCAGCCTCAGTAGTGCCCTCAAAGAGGAGTAATTACCAAAAATTGCTGGGTTGCTCCTTATGCTAGCGGAATGTACGTGTCCCTGTGGTGTGAAGGATGTTGTGGGGTCCCAGGGGATCCTACAGTTGGACATCCATTATGTTGGATGTAATTCCCTCACACACCCTTTCAGGTGTCATGCTTCATCATCTGGGCTTGCTCCTCGTTGGGTCGGCGTTGCAATACCCAACGGGCAACACCTCAAAGAGGGGCTCTTTGGCGGAGATCTTTTATCCAACTGCCGTATAGATGAAGTGCGGGTGTGGGAACAGCCCAGCAATTTTAGGTAATCACAATATTTGTTCCCATATTTTGCCCCAACACTCAAATAAACTACTTGATCTCATCACTCAACAACCCCCATCCACCAACAACACATTCCTTTGAGATATCAATCTACACTGTAATTACCACAAAAAAGCCACAATGACTCATCTAAAGCACTTCCTGTTATCTAACATCCTTGCACAACACTGCAAAGACCCAACACATCAGAAAGAGGAAACTACCGCCCAATAGCCCTATTAGATAGTACAGCTAAACTAATGGGCAGAATTTTACTTAACAGGCTGGAGGAGTGTGCGACACAATACAGCTTCAGGAAGGGGATGGGGACAATAGACCAGTGTTTCAATCTAGCCTTAGTCACAGCCAAATATGCTATTGCAAAGAAAGACAGCTTTACAGGGCCTTCATGGATTCATTGGTGGCCTGTGACTGCGTGTCGCACAGTAAACTGTGGGCTACTACGGAAACAATGGACATGGATCCTTACATAATTAACATAGAAGGGGGGGCAGTAATTCTCTATGGGAAACAATGGGAATGTTCTAAACCCTTTGACATTGAAAAGGGTGTTAGAAAGGGCTGCGTCCTTGCTCCATTTCTTTTCTCTTTACATACTAGTAAGTTAAATGAGGTATTGAGTGAAAAATGTAAGGACGTTCTAGTTGCTTAATTACCAATGCCCATCATTCTTTACACAGATGATGCAATCTTACTGGCCAGCACCCCAGTGGCCTTACAATTTTCCATAGAGACAAACTCGGCTAATATGGCTGACCTAGGCCTATATGTTAATAAATCAAAGACCGTTGTGATGGCTGTGGGCAGTAACATGAAAAAACCAATGAGGCTTCAAATAGATGGTAGAAAGCTGGAAAGAGTAGAACATTTTATATATTTGGGGTCCTCTTTGATGATAAATTAAATTGGTCTGAGATGGTGAGAAATAGGGCGAACCTTATGTCCAAAAGCATAGCTGCCTTCTGGAAGTTTGCTAAGAATTTAGGAAATAAACCAATTAATGAAATGTTGGAAATTGACTTAGCGAAAACTATTTCTAAAGCTACTTATGGTGCCGCAATCTGGGGCACAGCACAAATTGAGTCACTTCAAGTTTTAGAAGATACATTTGCAAAACGTTTACTGTCTACTCCTGGCTCTTGTTCTAATTTTATTGTCCACAAAGAATTTGGCCTCCCTTATATCACCGATACCATTAAAATGGCCCCATTATTACTATGGCTATGGATATTGAAAAGAAACTCTGTCCAAATAAATCAACTTGTGATTAAATATATCTTAATACTCGATTGTGTTTCAACCATTCCTTGGCTGACTTACGTGAGACAGTCCCTTAGTGTTGTATGCTTTATCACTAGGAGTAATTCTAGACAAGATCCTAAACATGACATCATAAATAAACATATCAGCCGAAAAGAACCGTGCATAACCTAAGGCTCTTTGGTAAGATGAGATCTTTCAACTCTGAACAGATTCTTAATAACATACTGCATGCACTTGTCATAAACAGACTAAATTATGGTAATGCCATCTTCATAGGAACCCAAAAACTCGCCTAGCACTCAAAAAGGCAATATCAAAGCAGCAGCCAAAAGCATACGTCCTGCGCACTCAAATCAAATAACGACAACAGTGTGAAATTGTATTAAAAAGAATTGTGTCCAACGTTGGTTCTTGAAGTTTCATTCATATCTCCTTTTATTCGGTCACCAGTGAGACACTTCCGGGTTATTGACGCCAGGGATGCAATGGCGATTCGGCCGCAGAATTAGTGATACCACATATACTCATGTGGTTTCAAGACCGTGAATATACCTCGAGAATCGGATGCGGGCATTATTGATTGCATAGGTGTGCATTTTTTCTGTTGTCCTCCAAACACGTGGTTACCCTACCGGGTTGGAATTATCACCGGACGTGGGCCCAAAAAGTACTAAGGATTCAGCCTTTGAGCCCTGAAGAGTTGTAGTTACTGTGTCTGTACGGACCTACAACCAAACACGTGTTGGCTGGCTGTAAATTGTCAAATGATCTGGTGACCGAATAAAAGGAGATATGAATGAAACTTCAAGAACCAATGTTGGACACAATTCTTTTTTAATACAATTTCACACTGTTGTCGTTATTTGATTTGAGTGCGCAGGACGTATGCTTATGTTCTAGATGTGTTTCTTGCACAACTAAATTGAGGGGTTTTGTGGGTCCCCCCTCCCTGCCAGAACCATAAATGTTAAACTTGCAATAGAAATGTATACGTTAATACTGCTTGGGCGCCCTGAGATCCCGTATACGTAGTACCCTTTTCTCTTGTGTTTATCAAAGCAGCAGCCAGGCTCGTCTCGAGAACAATGAATTTCAATCACATTACTCCCACACTCAGCATGCTAAACTGGCTTCCAGTAGAAGCTCAATGCATATTCAAAATAGAGTGCTTCACTCATGAAGCTATACACACATGCACTCCAAAGTATATGACCTGAAAACTTATCAAATCAGGCGGGCAACTCTGTCGGTGCATTTATGAATCCCTACTACTGGAGCCACCGAGATTCAAGAAGGAAAATTCCAGTGCTTGCTCATTCTCAGGAAGCAACATCAGCAACTGAAATTCTCTGCTGTACGTTATATGAACAAAAACCTCCAAATGCTAATTCAACAAGTTGTCAAAGCACCAATATTTGCAAAATACCTGCCACTGCCTTCACCATCCTGAACACATATGAACTAAGCTGATACACAATTGCCTTATTTAATTTACTTATAGGTCCCTTGTAAAGTGCACTACATGTGTCAATGGCCTGTAAGTTAAATGCTATCAATGTGCTTGCCGCACTCATTTTGCCACCCGCTTAAGTATCCCTCTAACCATGACTCACACCTACCATTACAGAGCCTGAGTGTACAGTTTACACTACCATTTCGACCTGGTTAGATTAACCTCTTACCAGCCCTAAACCATGCCCTTTTATATATATAAATCACCCCTAAGTTAGGCTATGGACAACTTACAGAGCAGGGTGGAGTGTATTTAAAAGGCAGGGCATGCATGTTTAAGTTTTACATGCCTTGGTAGTGAAATGTTCCCTAGTTAATTGTTCACTATTGCAAGGCCCATCTCTCCCATAGTATAACATTTATTATTGTTTATGAGTGCCACTCACAAAGAGATAAACTTTTCAAGTTAGGTGTCTCTGGACTCACAATTTAATATTACAACTAATGGTGAGTCGTATTTTAAATTGCAGTTAAAAAAATACCACTTTCAGAAAGTTGGCATTTTCTCACTTTAGCCTTTCTATGCATGCTGCCTGTCTCTGTTTAGCCTGGATTGTGTGGAAGCTGGGCTTTGTGCATTCCCTCTAGACAGCCACACACAAAGGAAGCTTAGGTGTGTCTTGATGGGTCATCCTGGGTGACGGAAGGAAGGAGCTAGGCACAGCCTCACACCTGCACCACACACAAAGGGCAGCATACCCCCCTGTAGTGAGTCTGGAGTGAGGGCAGGAAGGAAGGACCTCTGTGAACTTCCTTCACTTTAAAGGCAAAACAAGGTATAAGTACTGGACCTCTGACACCTTGACTTCAGTACACTTCTGGACCTGTGAAGACTCTGCCAGGAAGAAAATCTGCTGTACTGCTGAAAGGACCACCCCTCTGATGGACTGGTGTTTTGATGGACTCTTGCTTTGCTGTGCTCTTATTATTATTATTATTATTATGCGTTCTTATATAGCGCTCGATTACCCGTAGGCATCTCGGCGCTTGCCTTGGGAACCCGTCCTGGCTTTTTCCCTGTGAGATACCCATACTGGGCATCCCCAAGGTGAAAGCCAGGCATCCCGCCGCGGGGGGCCGTAGTGGAGATTAAGCAAGCTGATGCCCAGAGCTGCAGAGTGTGAACCCGTGATTCGAGTAGGCACCGAAACGAGAATTATCGAGTCCGTGGATATTTGGGCTCAAGACCCTGCTGCGTCGGGAATTTAACCCTGGTCCCGGGCCCGACCTCTGCTTCAGGGTCTGCCTCCTCTAACCAGTGAGCCACACTTCTCCACCTCTTGCCTTGTTAATCTCCCGTGCTGCCTGCCATTCTCATGCTTGGGTGAGAAGGACTGCACCTGCATCACTTGAATCCAGAGTGACTTCAAGGGCTTGCTGGCTTGACTCCTGTTCCAAGTCTCAGGGATATCAAAGATTTCAACTACCTGTATCTGAACTCTACAAGATGTGAGTCTGCCCTGCCAAGTGGTGCTGTCCCAGTCCTGGACCCTTGGAAGTGAGGGCTACAGTGCTTCTACATCCAGAACCCAAGCATCCTCATTTGAACCAGTGATTCACACTTGGAACTGATGCATTGCCGCAGTTGTGTGAAGAAAATCGACGCATCTCATCCACTCCGTGGCTCAACACTGACTCATCTTTTTGTCTGCACATCGCATCTTCGGTGACGATGACGCTTCCCAGATAAAGGTACTTTGGTTCAGTGGGCCCAAGAGGGTCCCTGTATCCAGCCTGTACTCCATTGAGGTCGGCCTGAAAGTTTTACTTTTCCCCGGTCCAGCTCGGCCAGATAACTCATTCAAGCGCTTATCACTTTTACGCACTATTTTACATTTATTCTTTGAAAATTCATATCTCGACTTCAACTTGCCGAATGTTTGTTGTTTTGGTCTTTTTTTATTCATAAAAGTATTCTTTATTTCTCTGAGTGTGGAGTCTTTTTGTGATGTTTTCACTTTGTTACTGTTAAAAGTGTTGGACAAAAATGTCACACATTGCATCTTAAGTTAATCCTGATTGGTCTGTGCTAAGCTACCAGAGGGTGAGCATAGGAAAATTTAGGGTTTGTTGTGACTAACCCTGACTAAGTTTGAGGCACCTGCTTGTACAGGGTGTCAACCAGCAACCCTATTTCTAACATTGGTGTTCAGCTGTAAGGCTATGACTTCTGTTTGTGCAGTGCCATTAAGTATTTGGTGTACACTACCCAGCCACATCCAAGACCAATTCAAATTTTAAGCTCTCCTTTTTTCTCTCGATTGGTCATTTTTCTAAATTAAATTCCTTCCTCCCTTTGACACAGGTTCACTGCCTCTAGGAACATCCAAAGCTTGTCCATCTTGTCACTGAGCTATGCGATGTGGCCCAAGCACTGTCCCTCTAACCCTGGCAATCTACCCTCCCCTTTACAATGCCTGTTTTTGGTTATTCTGATTCTGCTTATTTTTTTCACTGTTCTGTACAGTCTCCTGTGATACATTTCTGGTCACACAAATTCTCTCCATCTTTCATAATTTTGGTGACACCCTTACATAGCTAGTAGGCATGATTTACTATAATCCCTATGAGATTATGGGGCTGATTACGATGTCGGTCGGAAAGGCTCCGAAAGGCATTGGGATTTTCTTGACCTGAATTGGAAGCCATGTTTCCGAACTACTCGGAAACATTTTCGACTGACCGATTACCATGAAAGTTAACCATTCGGTCTGCCCGACTCGGTTCCGACCGGAACTCAGAGACTTCGAGAGATACAGCTCAATGGACCGCGTTTCCGACCGACATATTATTATGTGTGATTCGGACAGCCTTCCCGGATTGGTTTGCCTGACACGAAAAGGTTAAAAGAAACTGAATTTCGGGGCCCGCCTTCACCCGGAGCCCTCTGGTTGGGGCCTGTAGGGGTACCCATGGCTCCCCTCTTTGCAACAATGCAGTGTAGCAGGCACCATGGGGTGCCTGCCACAAGGTGCAAGTTTTTCCGCAACCACCCCTTTCTTCCTTTCTTAAATGGGAGCCTGTGTTGTTGGTCGGAACACAGGCTCCCATTGAAATCAATGGGAGTCCTACCGGATGGTGTTTAGAACCAATGTAATCTGTCGGTCAGACTCCTCGGACCCGAGTCCTTCGAAAATGATTCCGACAAAAAGCTGGTCTGAATGCTTTCTGACCGACATCATAATGAGGCCCTTTGTCTATGCATATCTGTAGGAGTACGCTGATCTGAGTGAGTGAGTGAGTGAGTGGCATCTTATAACGCGCAACTTAGCCCAAGGGCATCAAGGCGCCTCTATGGGTATTGCTTGCTGGAATACAAAGGGGCATATATTCATGAATTTTGTGGTGCAGGGCAGCACAGCAAGTCACCTTGCTGCACTGCCCTGCATCACAGGTAAAGGGCAGTAACGCGCAATATCTATCCAATTTGGCACATTGCTGTCCTTATTTTTTTGCTCAGGTGCAGTTTTGGCAGCCTAGCGTAAACGCAGGAACATGAGCACCATGGTGCAAGGGTGCTAATGTTGTAGGCAAAAACAATCCTGAGACATGTTTCCTCTTTCTATGTGTGCTGTAAAATGCAACACACATAGAAAAAGGAACCAAATGACGAGAAATAAAAATATTTCTCCTTGTTCGCCTCTCCTGGGAGGCACATCTTTTTGATGCATTCTCAAGTTTACCTGGTCTGGTAAATCTGGGATTGTGTCAAAATTTGTTGATGTTGCGTGGTAACACCCATGCAACACTCATGGAAACACCTCTCTGGTGCAGAGTAATGCAACACAGCGATTTGCCCTGTGTTACATTACTCAAGATATATGAAGTTCTTTCATGGGTTCATAAATCTCATTTTACTTTTACATCGCTCTTGATCCATGTTGTGTGGTGCAAGAGCGACACAAAGGGGCTCATAAATATGCCCCCAAGTGTTCTGTGGATGTCACCAAACATATTTCCAGCTATCTAATTGTCTATATTTGTCAATGAATGCACAGTATTTAGTAGGGCGTGTATTATAAAGTACGTGTCCTTTTTTATAACAAAACGCACTGACAGGAGTGAGGATTGTTATCATTGTTGCATACCAACGAGCTGGGGGCCCCTTGAGCAGGCCTTGGACTGCTATGCTTAGCTACAGTGTGAAAGTTAAGTGCTAAAATGGGGTATGTTGTTCATAGAAAAGAGAATTTTGCAGAATTATTACTTGCGAAGGTCTCATCTCCTTTGCAACTAATAGCTTAATTTCATACACAATTCATATATTGTTACCACCATAGTAAGTCCAATATGTTTCCTTGCCTGTCCATTGGCTGTAAATGAAAGTCTTACTACTGTAGAAGTGGTAGCTGCTACTTCAGCTCGTGTGGAGGACATTGCAAGACTACTGGAACATCACTTAGACAACTGTGTTACTGCAAAAGAGAAAAAGAATTGACCATGTTGTTGATGCAGAGTTTTCTCTATGCAAGGAAAGAGGCAAGAGAGTCAGTATTACTGTCCCCAGTAGCCCATCTCAGCTACACGTGTTTTCCAACTTGTTCCACTTGGTACCACACAAAAATGAAATTTTGAAAAATTGACTGAAGTGGAGCTCCCATACTAATAGTATGCACCTTTCAATGGCTGTCCATCGATGCATACCTTCCATGAGCCTCTACTTGACTAAGCAAGTAGCCTTTCAAATTGTTCCCTCTAGTTTGGAAAATCTTTACAAATTGATCTTGCAAATTGCCTGTTTGCCACCTTCAGCCTCCGTCAGAACATGACAGATATTCTGTTCTCCGTATGACAAGTGCATAACAGTCAAAGCACTGCAGAGTACCCTGTGTGCCAAATCCTAACACTCTTAGTAGTTTTGGATGTGCCATTTATGGAAGTTAGGACAGTCTGTCCCAGCATGTTTACCTAAGATTCAAAGGTTGATATGCTCGCATTCTTGGCAATATAGTCCAGAAGGTATCCCTCAACTTACTTACATACACTGGAAGGAGTTGGACACATATTCCTGAGCTTCAGGTGGCTATTAGAGGGAGGCCTTAGAAAAGTTTCACTTGACATGTGTAAGGTATCACTCAGAACTTTAAGGGAGAGACATCAACAGGTAGAAAAGCTTAGCCTAGGTTTGTAGTTGTCGATGTTATGTTATGTTATGTTAACGGTTTTTGTACCGCGCACAGCTGCCCCAGCAAAGGGGCGTCCTGGCGCCAAGGAAGGTATACACAACATCACAAAATGCAATAGAATCAGTGATTTTTATTAACAAGAAAGGTTTTGATAGCACGTCTGAACTGGAATAAGTCTTCCAGAACTCGAATTTCAGTGGGAAGAGAGTTCCACAATTTTGCGGCTACTACTCGGAAGGAGCGGCCTCCCATCCTACTCAGCAAGAAGCGTGGAACAACAGACAAATTCTGGCCCATCGATCTCAAGGATCGAGAAGGAACATATGGGGTCAGTAAATTCCTCAGAATAGGTGGGGCCGCGCCTTTCAAAATTTTAAAAGCCAGGCAAAGCACCTCAAATTCAATCCGTCGAACAACAGGCAGCCAATGGAGCGCTTGCAGTGCTCTGGAAACTGAGCAACATCTAGGCAGCCCTAATACCGCTCTTGCTGCGGCATTCTGCACTCGTTGCAGCCGCATAAGTTCCGCCTGGTTCGTACCTGCTAGCAGAGCGCTGGCATAATCAATCCTAGATAGTACAGAGGCCTGGACCACAAGCTGTCTAGTGGGGGCATCGAAGAATTTAAGTACAGGTCTAATACCCCTGATGATGCCAAAACAAGAGGCAGCCACCCTCTTAGTATGGCAGGTGAAACTAAGCGTAGGGTCCAGCCAGACCCCGAGATTTTTTATCTCCATTACAGGAGAAGGGATCATTCCTAGCTTGGGAGGCCACCAGTTGTCAATCCACCATCCAGGTTGCTTTCCGACCACCATAACCTCTGTCTTCTTCGTGTTCAATTGGAGACAGTTCTGGTTCATCCAATTGGCCACCGCACGTAACCCCTCACAAAAGTTGAGGGCTTCCACATCTAAGTCCCCACTTAATGTGACCGCCAGCTGCGTGTCATCCGCGTAGGAGACCATAGTCAGGCCCCAGCGTTTGACTACCGCAGCCAGCGGCCTCACATATAGATTAAATAGAGTGGGGCTCAAAGATGACCCCTGTGGAACCCCCAAGGTGAGCGGGTGAGAGGTAGATTTGCCGGGAGGTATCGCAACCTGAAAAGATCTGTTGGAGAGAAAGGATCGGAACCAGCACAAAGCCAATTCCCTAACCCCAGCTTCCTCTTACCGCCGCAACAGGATCTCGTGGGACACCGTATCGAACGCGGCACTCAGGTCTAGTAACAAGAGTGCCGCTGTTCGTCCGGTATCCAGCACGGAGCGCAGATGTTCGACCATATACAACAAAGCAGTCTCCGTGCTATGGCCTGCGCGAAACCCATTTTGGGTGGGATCCAAGATGTTGGCTTTGGCGAGATGGTCAGCCAGGATCCCATTCACGTGGGCTTCGGTGACTTTGGCAGCCCACGGCAGCAGTGAGATGGGGCGATAGTTCTCGGGTTTTATTGGATCTAGGGTGGGCTTTTTTAGGATAGGTGTCACTACCGCTTGCTTCCACTTGGTGGGCACAATCCCTGAGGCCAGTGAAAGGTTAATAAGAGCCAGCAGGGGTGAACGACATGGTGCCTGCATATTCTTAAACTGGGCCGGTTTGAGAGGGTCTACAGGGGAGCCGGATTTAATTTTTAGGCTCAATAAATCAAAACCCTCCTCAGAAAGGGGGGCCAGCATATCCAGAGTCACATCATTGCCCATTGGACAGGTAACTAAGTCCGAGTGGTGCATGATAGCTGGAAAGGTGCGATAGATTACTTGCACCTTTTGGACAAAGAAAGAGGCCAGACTCTCACAGTGAGAGTCTGTGCAAATTTCCACTGCAGAGACCCTCTTAGTCGTAAGGTCTTTTAGCACCTTAAAGATTAATTTAGAGGGGTTAGGGCTATTCCGAAACTCCTGCGCATAATATGCAGCACGTGTTCGACAGACCGCTCTATGATATGCCTTAGTTAGGGAGAGGTAGCAGGTTTTAAGCGCGGGATCATAAGCTTTCCTCCATCGCCTCTCTGCTTGCCTACATTCTCTCTTGAGTGATGCTAAGGTCTCGTCAAACCACGGGCTATGGACTTTAGTCCGGCAGTTGGAACGTACCAGGGGAATTAGAGAGTCCAAGGCCATGGCAGTCCAATTGCAGAATAAGTCATACCCACAATCAACATCCGAGAAAGGAGGTAAGGGTGTCTTTCCTAATAGAAGATAAAAGTCTTCTAGTTTTAATTTATTCCACTGGCGTGAGAGAGTAGTTTTATTCTGTGTCACGAAGAGAGGGTCTGACACAGGAATGGCGGCCTTCACCAGCATATGGTCCGTCCAAGTCAGCTGTACAGGTGGACATAAGGTAATGTCCTCTAGGTTGGTGAAAAACGGGTCCAGTATATGCCCCCCCCAAATGGGTGGGGGACGACACTCTCTGTAGAAGCTGCAAGGCTTCTAGATCGGCTAGGCAGCTCCGAATAGTGGGTTGAGATGTGCAATCAAAATGCAGGTTAAGGTCACCTACCACATTAAAATTCGCGCAGCCAAGAGCCTCTGTGCTGATGACGTCCGGGAGAGCGGCCCTAAAGGCAACATCGCAGCCCGGAGGCCGATAAATTAGAAGACCAGAAAGGCTGTAGCAGTGAGAAAGAGAGATTCTAAATCGGGCACATTCGCAGCCCGGAAATTTAAGTTCTTTCCATTCGCAGGGGAAACGGCGCTTCACTGCCAAGGCGATTCCACCCCCTCTCGAGCCGCGGTTAAGAGTAGCCACGGTATAATCAGGGGGGAAAGCAAGATTTAATATCGCAATGTCTGCATCCTGTAGCCAGGTCTCGGTCATGAAGAACACATCCGGGGAGTCATTAGTAAGAATGTCAAGGATCTCCGCATGATGTTTGACCAAAGATCTGACATTTAAACTAAATATATTAATAGTATTCACCCCAAACACGTTAATCTGCCGGGATGAAGTTTCTAAGGAACGGATGCGGGAGGGGGGAGGCAAGCGCCAGCAACAGCAAATGCACCGATACGGGCCCCTTAGCGGTGCTACTAGCGGAAGAGAACAAATGGGAAGCCGTTCTCGAATGGCCAATAAGTCTGCTCTACAATACCTGATGGTAGAAGAGGCCATGACGAGGAAAATAGAGTTCTGCCGCACCCCGCACTTCCTTAGCGCTGACGGGCGCAGACGGGCAGACTCTGGCTTGACTCAGGCGCGAGTCAGGCGCTGCCGCTGCGCGTCACCGCTGCGCGGGAGGAGTGAGCTTTAAGTACAGCCTCACCTGGTCTCCAAACGGAGCACTAGAGCGCTGATTCAGGTGGCGCGCTGAGAACCAGCACCCCCAATATGGCGGCCAAGCGCCAAAAATGGCAAATAGTAATAGCACGAAAAATTCCGCTCTACAAGCGGTGAGGGGCCCAAATTACAGTGCAAGTCTGTGGGCGTTTTATCACAGTTAAAAACAAGGGCTAAGAAATGAGTACCAACGAAAATGCACAAAAAGCGGTAAGTTTTAAAATATCCCAAGCGCAGCGCGCTTACTAAGCAGAAGTCAAAGAGCGCATTGTAAATGCAAAGTAACCTTTCCACGATCACGTGTAGGTAGAATATAGATGGTTAAGGTCTGAGGGTCACACAAAATACTGCACCCAGCTTTACACACAGGGGCCACATTTGTGGCGTGCTCGGCATCTTGATCCTTCATCACAACATGGCAGATGTTCTGGTCACTGTATGACAAGCAAATTAGAGTCACAGCACTGCACACAACTGATATATGTCTACATGGTCTTAGCATGGTCCCCAGTGTGATCTTGTTGCTGGCAGTAGGCCCAGCCATGCAAGTGGAGTACCATTTCTATAGGAAGATGCCTGGAAATGCTAGGAGATTGGAATTTTAAAATTCCTGCATTTTTCAGAACTTCCTTCAGAGAAATGTGAGGAAAATACATGTTTTTGGGATCCTTCCAAACACCACAATCCTTGACTCTCTTGGGTGCCTAGTTTCATAAATGTCTGGGTTTTGAGGTTTCCCTGGTTGGTGGAGGTAATTTCTTCCCACATTTCTTGATGTCTCCATGTTATGTTTTGGAACGTTTTGTGTTACAGGTGCTAGGTCCAACCTTAACAAGTGGGGTGGCATTTTTTATTGGGTGGTAGGAATATTGTTGATTCCGTAAGCTACCAGAACATTCCTTCATTGAAATGTGAGGTAAAGTTTGAAATTTACAAGGCCTTCTGCGTAAAAAAAAAAACGTTTTGTGATTAACACAAATAACACCATTCTAGACTCTACTAGATTTCCTATGGTGGCTGCTGAGCTAGAGCCCACATTCCGCAACTACCCATATGTCACAGAAAAAGTGGGCTTTACTTGGTAAAATGGTATTTCTTCAGGTGCATTTTCTAGGTGTTTTGTGTTCACAGGTTTTAGGCCCAACCCCATAAGGTGGATTCCATGGTTCCATTTTTATTGGGAGATGTGTAGTATTAGAAAGTAGTCAAATATTTGTTATTAATATTTGAATTTCTCTACATTTTAGACTTCCAAATGTAAGTCAGTGTTCGAGAAACAGCACATTTTTCAAAATGCTCTGTGAATCACATGATTGTATGGGTAACCCTAATTTCAGAGGTGTACAAATAAGCATAGTTCCTAAACTCGGTATCTTGTGAACATTTAAAAAAAATGCATTGGTTTTCTTTATATCCATTTTTCATTCATCAAAATGTTACCATTGAATTGCTGAATGGTCGGCACACAGTGAAAAATCATTATTAGCTGCAGTTCAGTTGCTGGCACTTGGCATTGTGTATTTCTAGAGACACTACAAAACCCTACATATCGCTATAACCAGAAGGGTCCCAACACAGT
The DNA here is from genome assembly GCF_964261635.1 of Lissotriton helveticus. Taxonomy (NCBI): domain Eukaryota; kingdom Metazoa; phylum Chordata; class Amphibia; order Caudata; family Salamandridae; genus Lissotriton; species Lissotriton helveticus. The sequence goes on from NC_136067.1 coordinate 122,484,991, forward strand.
ATTGCATTTGTAAATTGGCTATTGTGACAACAAATACAGATGAAAACATTCTCAGCTACTTCTCCTTTTCCAATTGTTTGAAGAACCCTTTAGGAAACTGCACGAAAGACCTCTTGCTGAATTTAAAATGTTGTCTACTGCTCAGAAATGTATAGATTTCTGAGATTACCTTTGGTTTCACACAAATTCCCATCAGAAACTGCAAGTAAGGCTGAAAACATGAAAATTAGGAAAATATTAGATCACCCCAGCGAAAAATACAAACCTGTGGTAAATAATGTAGTTTTCTGATGGGAAAAGACGGTGACCCTAGCACTGCAAAGATTTCATGCCATTTTAGTAAAAAATACTCTTTTTTGTTCTGTACTTATTTACAATCCTCTTCCTCCAAAATCTAGCTATATTTTGACTATTTTCTCGGTGCCCTTTGGGCAATCCACAAACCCTGGGTACCTTTAGAATCCCCATGATGTTGGTAAAAAGGATGCAAAATCACCATTGGTACCTGATATGGAAGAAACATGTAAAGGCAGATGCTTGAAGTACCCCAAATACAGCCCTCGGGGGTAGAAGTTAAGGGGTAATACAGGTTAGTACTACTTGTTTTGGGGTCTATATTTAAAATCGTGTTTTTGATTCAATGCGTTATTGCTTTATTGGAGCATTGAGTGGTTAGTGTTTTAACATCATGGTTCTATATTTTATTCTATGCTTTGGTGGTAAAATTGTTTTATTTGTATTTTTCTTAATTAAGAGATGTACAACTTTTTAAGGGGGTTTATTTGGGTAGGTAGTAAAGTATTTATAAATAATTTTAAAGCAATGTTAACTTAAAATGTGAATATTTTGTATGTTTATTAGATTTTTGTTTTTTTTCAAATACTGATTGAATTTTTTGTTTCTATAATGGGTCAAAATATTTTCTAAGGTTTGATGGCTCGGGCTTTATTGGTTGCTTAGGTAGACATTTTTACATTATTTGGTATTGCCATTTGCATTTTGTTTATGCTGTTCAAAATGTCATTCTTATTACATTATTTAAAACAAATATTTGAGATGTTTAGATTAGGATTTTTTGAAAATGTTATTTTAAATTAAATGTATCTGTTAAAAGTATTAAATGTGGTGAAAGTGCATTTATGGTAAAAAAAAATGTATATATAAAATATGTGTTGCTTTATTTATGAATTAACAGTGCATTCATTAAAAAAATGTAAAGAAAAATGGAAATCAATGCTTTATTTTTATTAAAAATAGAATTTTAGACCCCCCTTCTAATCTTGCTAAGTATAAAAAGAGCTTTTTAAACTACTTAGAATTTTAAAATGTAATCTCAGCCCAATTTATGCGCTTTCCACAATTTTTGTTGTTTCAGAGTTAGAATAGAAAATCTCACTCACCTTTTATTTATGCACTTTCTATTTATAGGTCTGGACTTAGAATACTAAATGCCAACTCAATATTTATATATGCCATTTTCCTAGTGTTTGGCGGAGTAGACCTAGACTAGGTAATTATTAAGTACCACAGGGACCAATAATCCAGTTCTAGATTGCTTTATTCGGAGCCTCAGGTCACTGCCAGAACAAATATGAGCAAATTCATCTACTTTAAACTTAAACAAGAGAAAGTAAATTACACATATTGTGAGTTCCAGAAAGGATGCCATCTTATGTGACTCAACGGCATACTACTTGCTCTGTAGATGTTTGTTCCACCATCTTACTTTTCTTCCCTCATACATCCTAACCTCTCAATTTCTCCTTTGCCACACCATATCATTGAGCTTGTCATCCATCCTGTGACGTGTCACACAACTCTGATTCCACCACCTGTTGAGCTTCAACTTAACAGTTTATCTTGAGACTTCAACTTCCTTTCTGGTTCATTGAATGTTGATGCTTCTTCGACTCTCATGCACTCAACTTTACCATACCCATATCTTCCCATTTCCCTTCACAGATTGTGGTCTCATTATGCCACAATTTGATTATTTTCTGTACCTTTTTAGAAGCTTTCTTGATGATGCTCGAAAGAGGCTGGTTAAGCCTTTTCCCCCGTCTTTGTTGCCCCCCGGCCCCTGAATTAAATTATAAAAATATATATTTCGTTTTTCTGGCCATGCAGCAGCCGTTCTTTTAGTCACAGATGATTTAACCCTCTTCTGTGCAAATAGTGAGGGAGGGCGGGTGGGGCTTGTCACCAGGCAGACTCAGGCTCATTCGAGTCACTCACTCTTAAAATGAAGTGCGCATGTCAAGTTGGACTTTTTTCCGACTAGCCTGACATGCGCTCTTAAGGCCATTCCTACCTGTGCAATTAGTGAGCCGGGATGAGAGGATAACAGCATCTGCCTCCAAGTCTCATATGGAGTGTTGTATTTGCATGCCTGACCCAATCCTGATACTGCTCTCATGCTATTTACTAACTTAAACAGTAAGGGCGGATCATCAGGATTGGCTCAGGGGATGTGTGCATTTGCACCTCCTGACCTCGCACGGAGTCCTCCAGCAACTGAAAAAACTCATAGACTCATGGAAAATAAGAGGTGAAAAAATCATGACTTCCTGCTGCTCAGGGGCAGAATAAATACCTCAGTAAAAGTAAAGTGTGTTAAAGGTTTCCCTACATAAAGTTTCTAGATGTTAAAAAGAGCTAACAATAATTCGGAGATCCTGATCTGCTGTGTTTGGCATGTGATGTGATGTTGTCTCAATTGTTTTTCTTGTGTGGCAAGTTACAACATGTAGTGTCTGATTTTGTCTGTCCTTGTGTACGTGTCCATTATGCTTGTCTGGTCTGCATACGTTTTTATGACGTGTGCATTTATAATGTGTTTGAATGACGTGTTTGTTGTTGCACAATACCTGCCTTTATGTCCCACGGTTTGCCATTTTCTGCATGTATATTTGCAATTGGCTGTGTGTGTCTTTTGCGCTTTGTATATGTGTGAGTACATATTTGTGGGTGCACAGCTCCAGTGAATGCCAAGCCAGATTGCAGCATGGCTCCTGCAGACGCCAACAAGATGTAAGAACTTCACTAAGGCCTTCTCACTGCCCGCACACTGGACAAGACGTATTCATCACTGCTTGGCAGTTCCTGTCTGGAAAAGAGACCCAAAGGAGGTCCTGTGTGCAAAAGTACATTGCCATTATTCGCCCAACCTGCCCCAGTCAAGCACTGATAAGGCACCAAATACCATGGGCCAGATTTTTCTATTTTTCACGCAACTGAATGCATCAAACAACTTGCTGTGCTGCACTGTGCGAAAGGAGAGGACAGGAATGCGCCATATTTACCACTATATGGTGCATTCCTGCTGTCTGCCTGTGCTGGCACACAATCTGCTGCCTAGTGCCAATGCATGCACCTTTGTGCCCTGATGAAAGGGTGCATGCGTTGCAGGCAGGATTGTTTTTGTGCACCTCCCTGCAAAAAAAAAATCCTTAATGGCTTTTTCTTCTTTCTTAGAAAGAGGGAACAACAAAGAGAAATACAGATGTTTCTCTTCAATGCACCTACCCTGGGAAGGTGTAGCATTTTAACGCAATACCAGGTTTACCACTCATGGTAAATCTGGAATTGCGCCAAAATCCCCAAGATGATGCATGGGAACAACCACACTTCACCCATGGAACGCCTTTCCAGGGCAGAGGAACACAAGTCAGTGACTTGCGCTGTTAGTGCTACTCCAAATTTACCATGTAACACTGGGCCTCGCTGTACAATGATAAATGTATGTGTGTGTGTGTGTGTGTGTGTGTGTGTGTGGGTGACCGTGAGTGTGTGTATTAACCCTGGGCGTAGTAGGCGTAGTGGGGCTACGCGAAGCTACGCGAAGTGGGCAGGAAACTACGACCACATACGCACATCGCGTAGCCCCACTACGCGCCACCCGCCTCCCTCCCGCCCTCCCAAAATACTACCCGCCTCCCTCCTGCCCTCCCTAAATACTTAAATAACATTTTAAAAAAGAATAAAAACCACTTACCTTGTCCGCTGCGTCTCCGGGGCTAGCTCTCGTAATCGCGCCGCCATCTTGGATACTAATGCGCATGCGCGGGCGGCCGTGCATGCGCATTAGTGTCCGAGACGGCGGCGGGAGGGAGGTGGGTGGCGGGCAACTTCGCTACGCCCACGGAGTGGGCGTAGTGTTGCCTGCTATGCCTACTTTGTAAATGGCGAAGTAGGCAACACTATGCCCACTCCGTGGGCGTAGCGAAGTACTACGCCCAGGGTTAGTGTGTATGTGTGTGTGTGAAGGTTCAAAACCTGTTAAAGATGGACTAGTAATGTAGCTTTTTTATATTATAACTGTAAACCGTGCCAGGACATGATCATCTGGGTCCTGTGTGATTTTTATTATAACATGAACTGTGCCTGGAGACCTGTCAACTGGGCGCTGTGGGGCCGGGAGAGAGGACACAAGCGTGTGCACACCATGAACGGTGACGTGACAGGGGGAGAGGAGGGATAGAGGGATGTCAGAGGAGAGGCAGTCCACTCCAATGGGAGGTAGCTGACACATATCCCCAGAAATTCATGACTTATGCTGCACTTGCCTCCCAGCCAGCCATGCTGGTTAATCGAAGGGGATATGAATTCAACCCTGAGGTTTGAAGTGCTTGGAGTTTTAACATGGCTGATTTAAAGAATTGAAAATATATGGAGTGTGGGTGTTTAAAAGCAGGCCACCGTTGCTATGTTTCCTATGATTTATTTAAGTCCAAGGAATGAAAAATCAAGATTTCAAAATGTTACCGAAATTTCCTCTCAGTTTTAAAAATAAAAATACCCACATGTTGTAACTGGTAAGGTCAAAAAATGAGGGTAGAGGGTGCACAGCAGGAGTTTAATTAAATGTGTGTAAAGGCTTGAACAGTGAGGTGCACTCTTTGGAGGCGTTTCCGTCCAAACGCCTGTGAATTAGTAGAAACAGTCGTGTGCGCATAGATATGCGGGTACATCCCAGAGAGGCACACAAGGAGTGGATCAAATGAGTGATTCCTTTGTTTTAAACATACTTGTTTATTTTCATTATGATGGAAAGTTCTTTCGTGATAATGTCGTCATATCAACAAAGATTTTTTTCAGCAAAATCCACATATAATCATTAAGTAAAGACTCCGATGCATTTCGGGCGGGCTGCCCTTTGTCAAGGAGCGCTGAAAGAAGAGGAAACGAGCCTGAGTGGAATGTAAATGAGGGAAGGTGGTAAAGCATGCATTATACGGGAGTGAACGTGGGCTCTGGTCCGTGGGTGATGTGGCATTCCGGAGTGGGTGGTGAGTCGGGGTGTCGAGGTTAGTAGCGGTCTAGTGAATCAAAAAAAACGTGATGAATTAAACGAACAAGTGGTATTGTGAATGGGTCACGGGTCGGGGTGATGAGATTAACTAAGATCGTAACGTGGTGTAAGGATAGAAAAGTTCAAGTTAATACCCAAACGTAACCGGCTTAAGACGAGCGAGTGATTTTGAGAGTGAAAAATATAGGCAAGTGCTCAAATTACGTGTCTAAAAGACAAACTTACTTCATGATGGAGGCGTCGGTGGGCGAAGGTTCGGTAGCTGAGTGGATGGGTGTGAAATGAGGGAACCGGTGAACTCAGGTCGAGTAATGGTAGAATGTGAAAATGAAGGAAGGACTAACGTGATGTGTGAGGAGAAAACGTGGCAGCCATATTGAAAAAGTAAAAGTAATAGAGAAAGTGATGTAAAACAAAAGGGAAGAATGTAAGGAAAGGTTGAATAAAGGTGGATAAAGAACAATGCAAGATGTCAACCAATACAGTAATTGATACATAATCAACGTTTATAGATAACAACTGAATTCGACGCGATCATTTAATCCATGCGGCTTCAAAGTTTGCAAAAGATAAATCCATTCCAATCACTCGCTCGTCTTAAGCCGGTTACGTTTGGGTATTAACTTGAACTTTTCTATCCTTACACCACGTTACGATCTTAGTTAATCTCATCACCCCGACCCGTGACCCATTCACAATACCACTTGTTCGTTTAATTCATCACGTTTTTTTTGATTCACTAGACCGCTACTAACCTCGACACCCCGACTCACACCCACTCCGGAATGCCACATCACCCACGGACCAGAGCCCACGTTCACTCCCGTATAATGCATGCTTTACCACCTTCCCTCATTTACATTCCACTCAGGCTCGTTTCCTCTTCTTTCAGGGCTCCTTGACAAAGGGCAGCCCGCCCGAAATGCATCGGAGTCTTCACTTAATGATTATATGTGGATTTTGCTGAAAAAAATCTTTGTTGATATGACGACAATATCACGAAAGAACTTTCCATCATAATGAAAATAAACAAGTATGTTTAAAACAAAGGAATCAGTCATTTGATCCACTCCTTGTGTGCCTCTCTGGGATGTACCCGCATATCTATGCGCACACAACTGTAACTGGTAAGGTGCCATTGAGTCTAACGGCCATATGTATGAAAAACCGAAATTGCGATTCTCAGACTGCGATTTGTAGCGAATCGCATTTTGAGAATCGCAAATCGGTATGTAAATAAAAAATCGAAAATAATTAGCGATTCCTTAAAAATCACAGAATCAGTTGCGAATACCCAAATAGCGATTTCTTAATTGCGTATTCACAGAATTTGCGAACTCGCTATTAAGGAATCGCAAATCTGCTAATCGGAAACTAAGGTGCAGCTTGATGACATCACAACCCAGAAGTGTGACTACCCATGCTGCACCTGAGTTTCAGAAGCAGAGTGAGAGGCTGGAACGAGGGCTGAGGCACCAGTGCACTGCTACAGAGACAGGAGAAATGGCAACACAGGAGCAGCAGCAGGGTGAAACAACCAGAAAGAGAAAACAGAAGATATCTGAAAGGGAGCAGGAGGGGCTCATCCAGGAGATGGTGGTAAGCCATGAGATGCTATTCGGAAAAAAATCCCCTAGAGTGCAAGAGACCCGCAAAAGAAGAATATGGGCAGAGATACAGGAGAAGGTTAACTCTATTGGTGTCACCCACCGCAGCGTGGAAGAATTGCATAAACGGTGGTACGATATGCGCCAGCGCTCAAAGGAAAGGGTTGCTGCCAGGCTGCAGGAGGCAAAACACACCGGTGGAGGGACTTCCACTGCCACCGCTTCCAAACCACTGGAGGAAATGGTTGAGGGGACTTTGCTACCGGAGAGTGTGAGCGGCGTGGCAGACCTCGACAGCTCCGACCCACCAGAACCAAGACAAGGTAAGAAGTATGCCATCACACCCCTGATACCGATCTACTTCACCCCAACATCCAGGAAAGACCCAGGCACAATTCATAAATGTTAATCCAGTGCAGGCACACAAGCAACCGCAGCAATGCATTATAGGAGATGTAGTCACATGAACCAAAAAGTGGAGTAGTGAAACCCAGCTAGGCTCAAGTAGTATGTGTGTATCAGTGAATGCAAAATACAGACAGTCAGGATCCATGTAACAGACAAAATAGTGTCATTTATTGCATTACCAATGCAAGGCAGGACAGCAAATCAATGTGTGCATTTACGTCCACAGCACCACAAGAAACACAGGGACAGAGGCCCAGAGGGGAGGATGAGTCCCACAGCGCAGCAGTGAGTGGGCAAGTGGAGGAGGAGGAGGAGGAGGAGGGCAGCCCTGTCATTTCACCAAAACGCCCCCGGCGCATTGCAGTGGCTCCATTGCCACCGCTAGAGGATGAAATCTGTGACACAGATAAAGAAGCCAACCAAGTCCAGGGACAGTCTGAGCCACAACCCAGACCTCGAGCACTTCCAAGTCCCTTACCAGCCATTCCATCCAGGTGCAGGGCACGTCCATCCCCAAGTACATCTCCGGCAGGAGAGGAGACAGTGTTCAGTGGCCTTGAAGGGAACTTGCTTGAGGTGCAGCGCCTGCAGGGGAGAAGCAGAAGGGCAATTCAAAGACAGCTTAGAGTGGGCTTCAGGGGCATGACGGGTGCCCTGGAGGCACTGTGTGTGGAGATAAGGGCGGACCGTGCTGCTAGGCGCAGGGAGAGCCAGCGCCTCCACACACGCCTTGACCTATTTACAAGGGCTGTAAACCGTCTGGCCTCAGCCACCTCTGTGCAGTCGCGGCGCAGCATCATCATGGAGCGTGAGGTGGCACACTGAAGTCAGGACGTGGCCAGGGGACTAGTCCAGGTCACATGTGCTGTGGACCAGCTGCGGACAGTTGCTACAGGTGGAACGGGAGTCCTCAGTTCACTGGAGGAGGACGCCCAATCAAGGAGGAGCAGCATCACTCTGCCGCCCACACAGGACAGGCGCTGTAGTGTGCGTCATGGCAGGGCTGCAGATGCCACTGAAGAGGGCAATGTGCACTCGGGCGCGGAGCTATGGGACCTCAGTGCCGCCATTGAGGTGCCCTGACTAACTAATGGCAATGGGTGGATTAACCCATTACACACAGACAACTGTGAACAATTGTTTTTTTCTCACTGTGCATCCAACATGTGCGGAACATTACTACCTACATTGTGTGCTACACAGGCTGTGTGATGTTATTAATCCTGAACTCAAGGATATTAAACACAGTGTAGCATGAATACATAGCATTGTGTCATCATTTCTCACCTAGAAATAGTTATGTGTTATGTCATCTCGCCTCTGGCGCCCGGCTGCCAAACCAATAACACCGGCTGCCCTGCATCCTGGATCTGGCCCCTCCTCATCTGACGTTTCTGAATCGGTGAGCTCCACTGGGGTGCCTTTCCTGGTGGCGATGTTATGCAGCATGGCACACGCAACCACAATCTTGCAGCAGGTCTCAGGGCTGTATTGCAGTGCTCCTCCACTCTTATGTAGGCAGCGGAAACGGCTCTTGAGTATACCAAAGGTTCACTCAATGGTATTGCGGGTGGCAGTGTGGGCACTGTTGTACCTCCGCTCCCTAGCGTTGGCAGGATTTAGGTATGGGGTCAATATGAAGTCCCGGACAGCATACGCACTGTCACCTGTAAGGCAAGAGGAAATAGGTTAAACACTGTCCTGCCACTGCTGTACTTTACTATTGTGTCACTGTTTTCTATGCAATTACCTAGCAGGTAACCCTCTCCAAACTCCCAATTAGTGAGTCGATGGTGGCTCCCACTGTGGCGAAAGATGAAAGAGTCGTGGGTGCTACCTGGGTATTTAGCTACAATGTCAGTGATAATGTGCTTGGCATTGCACACCACTTGTATATTCACGGAATGGTAGGACTTGCGATTCCTGAACACATACTTATTCTGGGAGGGGGGGAGATGGCAACATGGGTCCCATTGTAGTAATTTAGCAATGATTAGGTTAAGCATTAGCAGAAGACTTCTTGTATTTAGAGACTATCTTGTCCGTTTTACGGAATCCATTTTGTATTTCTGTCGGCCATTTTGTTTGCCATGTGCTCCATCCTACCTTCCTGTTAACTGCTCTTGAAATCTGCCTAGAGACAAGATATATTTATCCTTTTCTGCTTTGCACATGCTCAGTTGAGCATGCAGCTGTCTCAAACTTGTAACTGTCAAGATGTGTCCATCAGAATTAGCTAACTGTCAGCCCTTCCTACTTGTTGCTAGCACACTCTCTGTATGACCTTATATGTATTTGAAACCAACACTTTGTGCCTTGTACCGCCTTCATTTCAGCCCCTGTGTGGGGATAAAAGGACCAAGCTCCTTCCAATCAGTGTGCTACCTCATACTCTACCGAAGGGTGTTGTGTGAATGTAGTTCCACCTCATGAGGTTTAATAAACTGTGTTTTTTCTATTCCAGTTTCTGTGCCAACTTCTTGCTATTGGTCTAAGGACTCTGTGTAGAGAAGGGTGAATCCCTTGCACTGGTAGGCCTGGCTGAGGCTTGGCACCACAAATTGGTGCTTCCAACGCTGGGCTCTTCGGTGACTCGGAGTGGTCGATGAGGAAAAACAGCCCAATTTACAACCGATGCCCAGGCTGCTGGCACACGACGCCTCTTAGTTCCCATTTTGACCAGTTACCAAATAAAGAGACGGGCGCTGGAAGCGGGAGTGCAAGAACAGAGTTTTATTTCTCATGAGGAGAGCCTGTTTATTTCGGACACACGTACAATGTCAAAAAAATTCTTCCCCTTCTCCCTTTTGAGGCAAGACAAATAATTATACAGGGCCTTATCCAATCCCGTCTGGACTTCAATAATGCCCTCTATCTTGGAGCACCAGACTACACCTTACGAAAACTTCAGCTCACTCAAAATTGTGCTGCCCGTGCGTTACTGGGAGTCCCACGGAGAACCTCTATAAAAACTGGCCTAAGAACTCTACACTGGTTACCCGTTAGGGACAGAGTGGAGTTCAAAGCTCTATGCATTGCCCACCAGAGTTTCTGGAAAATGGGCCCAGAAATCAACTGTCCTCTGATCTCTCCATAACTGCCCAACAAGGCACTTCGCTCCTCAACCGCGTCATTAGCAAAAATTCCCAGAATCTTCAGAGCCAGAGCAGGAGGACGTTCGTTCTCGTACAATGTGTCTAAGCTGTGGAACACCCTCCCTCTGCAGATGCGAGACAATTCCAACCTTACCAGCTTCCGGAAACACCTCAAAACCCTTCTGTTCAATAAGTAGTAACCCTCTGAGGGCATCTTCTGTTTCTCAGCGCCTGGACGCCTCAGGGCAACTGTAGCGCTCTACAAATCCCATTTTCATTTCATTTCATTTCATGTCTTCAAGAGGTGCTCTAACAAGTTTCTTTGAGGCTTCGTCTTTTATACACAGGTTTATGATGTACAAACATTCCTTACTGCAATAAAGGCACTTTGAAGTACGAAAGGCATGTTTGGAATCCCAGCTTCAGGCCTATTCCCATACCAGTCGTTCGGATGTCGTTTCCCCTCCCAAATGTAACATGGGATTGTAATCTTACAGCCGGACATTCCAACAGGACACGAGGGCAAGTGGGGGTGGTCAGATCTAAGGTTGGGCAGGCGATAAGATCGGGATCACGCTTTGCTATGCGGGGCCAGGGGGGTACATCCATGAGGCTTGGTTTTATGACTTGGGACCGGGTCGGGAGGCCAGGTGTAGCCGGGGGGGGTCATCAGAAGAGGGGAAGGGTGTTCCTGGGAAGAATGCAGGGGGTGTCGGATAGGCAGGGGTGTCATTTTTAGAGCGGGGTCGCGCAGAGGGAGAGGGTTTCATGGCCTATGCATGAGAGACCGGGGGCTGTCGGGGATGCTTGCGAGGCTGGGGAGTGAGGGGGAGAGAGAGATGCTGGCTATCGGGAGTGGGCAGAGAGGCCTTGGTGCCTAAAATGGCTGTCGTATACGTGCGTGCATGGGCCTGTACTGGCGAGATGATGCGGGCAATGCTTCGCGTTATTCATTCTGCTTACAGCGAGGGGTATGGTGAACACAAATGAACGCCGCTTATGTAACAAGTATGTTTAAAACAAAGGAATCAGTCATTTGATCCACTCCTTGTGTGCCTCTCTGGGATGTACCCACATATCTATGTGCACACAACTGTAACTGGTAAGGTGCCATTGAGTCTAACGGCCATATGTATGAAAAACCGAAATTGCCATTCTCGGACTGCGACTTGTAGCGAATCGCATTTTGAGAATCGCAAATCGGTATGTAAATAAAAAATCGGAAATAATTAGCGATTCCTTAAAAATCACAGAATCAGTTGCGAATACCCAAATAGCGATTTCTTAATTGCGTATTCACAGAATTTGCGAACTCGCTATTAAGGAATCGCAAATCTGCTAATCGGAAACTAAGGTGCAGCTTGATGACATCACAACCCAGAAGTGTGACTACCCATGCTGCACCTGAGTTTCAGAAGCAGAGTGAGAGGCTGGAACGAGGGCTGAGGCACCAGTGCACTGCTACAGAGACAGGAGAAATGGCAACACAGGAGCAGCAGCAGGGTGAAACAACCAGAAAGAGAAAACAGAAGATATCTGAAAGGGAGCAGGAGGTGCTCATCCAGGAGATGGTGGTAAGCCATGAGCTGCTATTCGGGAAAAAATCCCCTAGAGTGCCAGAGACCCGCAAAAGAAGAATATGGGCAGAGATACAGGAGAAGGTTAACTCTATTGGTGTCACCCACCGCAGCGTGGAAGAATTGCGTAAACTGTGGTACGATATGCGCCAGCGCTCAAAGGAAAGGGTTGCTGCCAGGCTGCAGGAGGCAAAACAGACCGGTGGAGGGACTTCCACTGCCACCGCTTCCAAACCACTGGAGGAAATGGTTGAGGAGACTTTGCTACCGGAGAGTGTGAGCAGCGTGGCAGACCTCGACAGCTCCGACCCACCAGAACCAAGACAAGGTAAGAAGTATGCCATCACACCCCTGATACCGATCTACTTCACCCCAACATCCAGGAAAGACCCAGGCACAATTCATAAATGTTAATCCAGTGCAGGCACACAAGCAACCGCAGCAATTCATTATAGGAGATGTAGTCACATGAACCAAAAAGTGGAGTAGTGAAACCCAGCTAGGCTCAAGTAGTATGTGTGTATCAGTGAATGCAAAATACAGACAGTCAGGATCCATGTAACAGACAAAATAGTGTCATTTATTGCATTACCAATGCAAGGCAGGACAGTAAATCAATGTGTGCATTTACGTCCACAGCACCACAAGAAACACAGGGACAGAGGCCCAGAGGGGAGGATGAGTCCCACAGCGCAGCAGTGAGTGGGCAAGTGGAGGAGGAGGAGGAGGAGTAGGGCGGCCCTGTCATTTCACCAAAACGCCCCCGGCGCATTGCAGTGGCTCCATTGCCACCGCTAGAGGATGAAATCTGTGACACAGATAAAGAAGCCAACCAAGTCCAGGGACAGTCTGAGCCACAACCCAGACCTCGAGCACTTCCAAGTCCCTTACCAGCCATTCCATCCAGGTGCAGGGCACGTCCATCCCCAAGTACATCTCCGGCAGGAGAGGAGACAGTGTTCAGTGGCCTTGAAGGGAACTTGCTTGAGGTGCAGGGCCTGCAGGGGAGAAGCAGAAGGGCAATTCAAAGACAGCTTAGAGTGGGCTTCAGGGGCATGACGGGTGCCCTGGAGGCACTGTGTGTGGAGATAAGGGCGGACCGTGCTGCTAGGCGCAGGGAGAGCCAGCGCCTCCACACACGCCTTGACCTATTTACAAGGGCTGTAAACCGTCTGGCCTCAGCCACCTCTGTGCAGTTGCGGCGCAGCATCATCATGGAGCGTGAGGTGGCACACTGAAGTCAGGACGTGGCCAGGGGACTAGTCCAGGTCACATGTGCTGTGGACCAGCTGCGGACAGTTGCTACAGGTGGAACGGGAGTCCTCAGTTCACTGGAGGAGGACGCCCAATCAAGGAGGAGCAGCATCACTCCGCCGCCCACACAGGACAGGCGCCGTAGTGTGCGTCATGGCAGGGCTGCAGATGCCACTGAAGAGGGCAATGTGCACTCGGGCGCGGAGCTATGGGACCTCAGTGCCGCCATTGAGGTGCCCTGACTAACTAATGGCAATTGGTGGATTAACCCATTACACACAGACAACTGTGAACAATTGTTTTTTTCGCACTGTGCATCCAACATGTGCGGAACATTACTACCTACATTGTGTGCTACACAGGCTGTGTGATGTTATTAATCCTGAACTCAAGGATATTAAACACAGTGTAGCATGAATACATAGCATTGTGTCATCATTTCTCACCTAGAAATAGTTATGTGTTATGTCATCTCGCCTCTGGCGCCCGGCTGCCAAACCAATAACACCGGCTGCCCTGCATCCTGGATCTGGCCCCTCCTCATCTGACGTTTCTGAATCGGTGAGCTCCACTGGGGTGCCTTTCCTGGTGGCGATGTTATGCAGCATGGCACACGCAACCACAATCTTGCAGCAGGTCTCAGGGCTGTATTGCAGTGCTCCTCCACTCTTATGTAGGCAGCGGAAACGGCTCTTGAGTATACCAAAGGTTCACTCAATGGTATTGCGGGTGGCAGTGTGGGCACTGTTGTACCTCCGCTCCCTAGCGTTGGCAGGATTTAGGTATGGGGTCAATATGAAGTCCCGGACAGCATACGCACTGTCACCTGTAAGGCAAGAGGAAATAGGTTAAACACTGTCCTGCCACTGCTGTACTTTACTATTGTGTCACTGTTTTCTATGCAATTACCTAGCAGGTAGCCCTCTCCAAACTTCCAATTAGTGAGTTGATGGTGGCTCCCACTGTGGCGAAAGATGAAAGAGTCGTGGGTGCTGCCTGGGTATTTAGCTACAATGTCAGTGATAATGTGCTTGGCATTGCACACCACTTGTATATTCACGGAATGGTAGGACTTGCGATTCCTGAACACATACTTATTCTGGGAGGGGGGGAGATGGAAACATGGGTCCCATTGTAGTAATTTAGCAATGATTAGGTTAAGCATTAGCAGAAGACTTCTTGTATTTAGAGACTATCTTGTCCGTTTTACGGAATCCATTTTGTATTTCTGTCGGCCATTTTGTTTGCCATGTGCTCCATCCTACCTTCCTGTTAACTGTTCTTGAAATCTGCCTAGAGACAAGATATATTTATCCTTTTCTGCTTTGCACATGCTCAGTTGAGCATGCAGCTGTCTCCAACTTGTAACTGTCAAGATGTGTCCATCAGAATTAGCTAACTGTCAGCCCTTCCTACTTGTTGCTAGCACACTCTCTGTATGACCTTATATGTATTTGAAACCAACACTCTGTGCCTTGTACTGCCTTAATTTCAGCCCCTGTGTGGGGATAAAAGGACCAAGCTCCTTCCAATCAGTGTGCTACCTCATACTCTACCGAAGGGTGTTGTGTGAATGTAGTTCCACCTCATGAGGTTTAATAAACTGTGCTTTTCTATTCCAGTTTCTGTGCCAACTTCTTGCTATTGGTCTAAGGACTCTGTGTAGAGAAGGGCGAATCCCTTGCACTGGTAGGCCTGGCTGAGGCTTGGCACCACAAATTGGTGCTTCCAACGCTGGGCTCTTCAGTGACTCGGAGTGGTCGAGACGAAGGATTGGAATCTCGCTTTGGACGTGATCACTGCCGGAGGAGACCCGAGTCTTGGCATCCTCGGCTTTTTCCCTTTCTGTCTGATCTGACCATACAGGTGGCGCCGGTCCTCGACTGACATCTCTTCTGTTGATTCGCTGTGCAGTGACCATTTGGTCGATTTGAGAACTTGGCAGTAGGAACCTAGACATCATTTTATTGGGAAGAGCCGTTTTGAGGCACTTGCTGTAGGTTTTGACGCCTTTGACTGGTAAGGTAGTTTAGAAACACTTATTGTGGCATTTGTTTATGAAATTGACCAAATAGTGAATTTTGTTCTATATATTTAGCAATTGAAACGTAATGCGAATATTATTACACTTTTGCATGTTGTTCTAACTTGAAAAGTAATTTTGCTTTCAGTATTTGTTTTCAGTATTTGAAAAAGCATCTCCGTTTTCAAACTTAAAAAGCAGTGCTCCAAAATGAACTCAGCCCACTTGATCATCGGCGAGTCTGTTGTTGATTACCATTGGTATGACGTCAATACCAGGTGACTTTTGTATATATTGAATGCAATGCAGTTCACTCGTTCTCGTGAGAAAGCAGGTTTCACCTGCGAAACGCGTCGAGAAAAAGCCTTTTGAATTAAACTCGCTTTGCAACTCTAAAGTGGCCCGGACTTCTTTCTTTTACGGAGGAGAGTGTTTGGTTGAAAATATGTATATATATATATGTGCTGCAACACATATAAGCAGGTAATGAGGAGTTTTTTCTCTATTTAAGATTATTTGAACGGCGCAACGTACGAAGAGTACCTTAAGTGCTACTTTTGATTATAATACTGAATATTTTGCACTATTTTTGGCCTGCCTGTCTCCAGCACACTTCGTAGGATGTGTTGCTTTTGTAGTGGTACCAGATTGAAACTCGATAAAGCACAACCAGCCCCCCCGGAGGGGACGCCTAATAGGGACATGTATATTAAGTATGGTATTTCGTCCATAATGTACAGCACATTGTGGAACAAATACACCCGTAAGGATCCTGAGTTGCGTTGGCCTATGCATGGGTCATTTGATTTGCGAAAAATTCAGTATGTGGAGCAACGGATGTTTAAGCGAAGGGCTAGGCAAGATATGTTTGACTGTGTGCGAATGTGGGAGAATGAAGTGCGTGAGCGAATGAAGCGTGAACAGGCCTTGAATGAAAAAGAACAACGTAAGAGTGTACATGCAACAGCATTAGAAATGAAAAATAAAGAGATTAAAGAAATTAAAGAAAGGGAAGATAGGGAGCGTCAGGTACAGATAAATGGCCAATATGCTATTCGTAGGCCTCTTTACCCTATTCTTAATAAACCCCAAGATGACTCTCTCTTATTAGATCGTTGTCCACCTCCGTATACTCTTCCCTCTGCTCCTGATGAGTCAGATGAGGACTCTCCTACAGAGCAGGATAAAATCTGAGATACTCGCTCGATGTTAACTACCGAACGTTCCTCTGAGATTAGATCTGCGGCGCGTAAAACCGATCATAGTACTATCACTGCTTCTGAACTTCTAGATACTATTAAGAATTGGTTGGAAAGGGAACAAAAATATTTCACCGAGATATTTGCTGCAGAGTTTCTGGAGTGATTTAGAAAATATTCGGTGGAAGTAGAGCCAGATGATATAGTAGCTGATTGTGAGCAATTACGTGAAGGTACTTTTGTCTTCTCCCAGGTGGCTGACACGATCAGACGCTTGGTTAAACTACGTGATGAAGCATTCCGTTTGCGGGAGAAGGAAAAGGCAGCAGACGCAGCTGCACAAACATCTCGAGTCAACATGGCACGAGCTCCGACGGTCAAAACAGAATGTTGTCAATGTGAAACCCAGGCGGGAAGCCCCGCCTTTATATTTTCCTCCTAAGGAACAGGTACAAGTGATGATAAGACCTCTGTCAATGCGAAAGGGTACTTTATTTATAATTGGGTGTACACTCCTTGGAATAGAGCAGATGTTATGGCTCTTAAAAATGCATTGTCTGATCCATGAAAGAATCCAACAACCTTTTATGAAGAAATTGAGGTTGACATTAGCTCTTGTACTATGACTTTGTCTGATATTGATTTGTTTTTTGGATTAATATTGCCGCCTGATATGTGGAGAACTGTGCGTAAAGTTGATGATTGTGTGGTATTTGGGGCATTGTGGACAGATATAGAAAAATTATAGAGAACCTGCACAGAAACCGTGTCAGCTAATTTTAGATCTACCAGCAGCTATATTGGTTAAATTAAAGATGATTATTCCCCCTAAAACGATAGATTGGACTATGTTAGCGTCTTGTAAGCAAACGATAGATGAGTCAGTTTCAGACTTCTTCACACGCTTTGAAGAAGCATTCCACGATTTTAGTGGCCAGCCATTGACAGATGACACAGGTAGGCATCTGTTTGTCGATAAATATGTCACAAACCTTTGCCAGAAATAGCTAGTCGCCTAAAGGCGAGTGAAAATTCATGGACTACCTCCTCTCCGGTTTCTCTCTTAACTATGGCTCAGTATTATGAACGGCAAGAATTAGAAGCTAAAAGTAAGGAGGATAAAAAATCTAAAGAGTTAAAAACAAAGGTTATGATGGCTTAGGCTTATGGCCCACCTTTTAGAGGTAATAATAGAGGTGGACGTGGATCTTATGGTGCGTCCTTTCCTTCCTATACTCGTCCACATTTGTCTGTTAATCAGTGTGCGTATTGCAAGAAATTTGGACATTGGCTTTCTGACTTTCCAGTACTGCGTGCTCAGCAGGGTTCACGTGGTCGGGGACAAATGAGAAATCGTTCAGGATATTCAGGGCCTAGAGGAAACACAAATGATCGTGCTAGGTTTGATGTTAATACACGTGGACAAGAGGGGTCTAATACTTTTGACACACGGAACCTATATCGAATGTCTGACTATGAGCGGTCTGATTTGCAAGATTCTGCTTATGCATAGGATTGCCTAGGATGGGGTAAGGAATCAGTTGAAGTTCCAGTAGATCAGAGGGGTCCCTATGTTACAGCACATGTTTTGGGTTCTACTGATCAGTTTCTGGTTGATACAGGAGCTACTCGTAGCGCCTTGTCGAAACACATGATTCCAAGGGCTCCCCTGTCTGGCTTAACTATTACATCAATAGGTTTCGATAGAACATCTTCCCTTAGCCGATTGTCACAGCCACTTGCACTCCATGTTGATAAGTTCACTGCTCCATGTCAGTTTTTGCTTTCTCAAAATACACCAGACAATATTATGGGTCTTTACATGCTCAAATATTTCAGGGCTATGATACGAAGTTCTCTGGAAGGAGTACGGGTTATTTAAATACAACTACCCCATGATTGAGAGATCCTGTATTGTTAAAGAGGACATTGCACTAGCTTCACTCCCTAGTACTTTGTGGGCTACTTCAGACACCGATGTAGGGCAAATGGTTATTCCACCAGTACATATTAGTGTCAAGGAGGGTGCTGTACTGCCGAGATTGTCTCAGTATAAAATTTCTCGAGAAGGAGAGGAAGCACTTACACATATTGTACAGGATTTGATTAAGGTGGGGGTTGTGGAAGAAGTTCCTTATAATGTTTGCAATAGTCCAATTTTGAAAAAAGATGCTGACATTAAGATTTATTGATTTATCATCGATTTGATAGAAGTCAACAAGATTGTAGTACCACTGTACCCTGTAGTAACTGACATAACGACATTGCTTACCCTGGTCCCTCCAACAGCAACTACATTTTCTGTAGTGGATTCGAAGAACGCTTTCTTCTCGATTCCTATTCATCCTGATAGCCGATATTTGTTCGGTTTCACTTTGAATAACAGATCATACAGATTTTGTAGAGTTCCACAAGGGTAAACTGAGAGTCTGAGTATTTATAGTCAAGCCTTAAAAAGACAACTCGATTCCTTTACTTTGTCTGAAGGAGTGGCTCTCATACAATATGTCGATGACATCTTGTTGGCAGCTGATACACCTGAGCAGAGTGAAAAATGTACTTTGTCCTTACTTTCTTTTCTTGCTACACACAACCATAAAGTATCACGGAAGAAATTGCAATATTGTAGACCGAAGGTAACCTATTTAGGTCATCTTCTGTCTAAAGAGGGGCGAGCACTGACACCAGATCGCATTCAAGCAATTTTAGACACTCCAGTACCTTCCACCCAGAAAGATGTCCGTGCATTCATTGGTTTGACTTCTTTTTGTAGGTAATGGATATTGGGTTTTTCACACATTGTTAAACCTTTGCTAGCACTCTTGACTAAGAACACTCCGATTCCTCTTCCTTGGACAGATGAATGTCAAAATGCTTTTCATCAGTTAAGACAATCTCTTTGCTCAGCACCAGTGCTAGGCACACCAGATTATAAGAAGGCCTTTACACTCTATGTACACGAGAAAGATGGATGTGCATTGTCAGTTTTAGTACAGACACACGGTGACAAGCAGCGTCCCTGTGCATATTTTTCTGCAGTTTTTGATCCTGTTGCTCGTGGGTTGCCTGGATGTTTTCGTTCAGTTGCAGCGACAGCTGTGTCTATACGTCAGAGCGAAGGGATAGTTCTGTCACACAAACTGTTGGTGCTAGTACCCCATGCAGTAGATGCCCTTTTGAATCAGACTAAGACAAAGCATTTAACTAGTGCCCGCCTGACAGGATACGAATTGACAGTGTTAGCACTTCATATTACATTGAAGAGGTGTGCAACACTAAACCCTGCCACTTTGTTTCCATATCCTGCGACTAAGTCTCAATCAAAGGAGCCTCACTATTGTATATTCCTTACTAAGGAAAAGACAAAGGGTTGCATCGATTTGCAAGATACGCCCCTTTCAGATGTAGATGGAGAGCTGTGGGTGGATGGGTCCTGTTTGAAGTTACCAGATGGCACAACCTCAGCTGCATATGCAATCACCACACTTGAGACAGTAGTGGAAACAGCTCGTATACCACAGAAGTCGGCTCAAGCAGCTGAACTAATAGCTTTCACATAAGCGTGTGAGCTTAGTACTGACTTATGTGTGAATATTTACACAGATAGCCGCTATGCTTTTGGAGAGGTTCGTGATTTTGGCCTACTCTGGAAGTAAAGAGGCTTTCTTACGTCCCACGGGATGCAGATAATGCACGGAGAATTAGTACAGGTTGTCTGACATAATATCGACAGACAGAATATCGACATACAAAAATATCGACACAAAAATATCGAAATCAAAAATATCGGAGTCATATCTTCATAAAGGTAAGTACAAAAATATCGAAAAATTAATATCGTAGTACAAAAATATCGAAATTAAAAATATCGTTTTTTTAAATGTATAAATAATAATGTAAAAATAATTTTAAAATACATATAATTTTACAAATATTAAATAAAAACATTAAAACATAATAAAAAAATTAAAACTAATACATATACATTTAAAATAAATTAAAAACGTAATAATTTAATGTAATTTTTTTTTTTCAATTTCATTTAATTGATTTAATATAAATATAAATTTATTTTATTTTTACCCTGTACGCCTGTACCCCAAAAACCCAAAACTGACCCTGAACCCTAAAAATACCCCTTTACCCAAAAACCCAAAACTGACCCTGAACCCTAAAAATACCCTTTTACCCAAAAAACCAAAACTGACCCTGAACCCTAAAAATACCCCTTTACCCAAAAACCCAAAACTGACCCTGAACCCTAAAAATACCCCTTTACCCAAAAACTGAAAACTGACCCTGAACCCAAAAAATACCCCTTTACCCAAGAACTAAAAACTGACCCTGAACCCAAAAAATACCCCTTTACCCAAAAACTGAAAACTGACCCTGAACCCTAAAAATACCCCTTTACCCAAAAACTGAAAACTGACCCTGAACCCTAAAAATACCCCTTTACCCAAAAAATGAAAACTGACCCTGAACCCAAAAAATCCCCTTTACCCAAAAACTGAAAACTGACCCTGAACCCTAAAAATACCCCTTTACCCAAAAACTGAAAACTGACCCTGAACCCAAAAAATACCCCTTTACCCAAAAACTGAAAACTGACCCTGAACCCTAAAAATACCCCTTTACCCAAAAACTTAAAACTGACCCTGAACCCAAAAAATACCCCTTTACCCAAGAACTGAAAACTGACCCTGAACCCTAAAAATACCCCTTTACCCAAAAACTGAAAACTGACCCTGAACACTAAAAATACCCTTTTACCCAAGAACTGAAAACTGACCCTGAACCCTAAAAATACTCCTTTACCCAAAAACTGAAAACTGACCCTGAACCCTAAAAATACCCCTTTACCCAAAAACTGAAAACTGACACTGAACACTAAAAATACCCTTTTACCCAAAACCTGAAAACTGACCCTGAACCCTAAAAATACCCCTTAAAAAACTAAAACATATAAAATGTAAAATATTATTATATACTTACATATACTTACGTTGTAATGGTATGCGTTGTAAAGGTACCTGCGTTGTAAAAACATGCGTTGTAAACACATGCGTTGTAATGGTTTTTGCATTGTAAAAATGTAGTTGTAATGGTAGTGCGTTGTAAAAGTAGCGTTGTAAAGGTTGTTTCCCCGGTGGATAGCGTAGGGGTAAAAATTACTATTCACACGCCAGAGGGTGCATCAGTAGGGAAAGCGTTGGATAGCATGGGGGTAAAAATTTATTCCCACACTACTCCCACTTTAACACACAACACACTACACATATAAAAAAGACAATTAATATAAATTTCAATTAATCAATTAATAACAATTAATATTACTAAATTGATGTAATTATAAATGAACTAAATAACACATATTAATTACTAATTAATTAACAATAAATACCAATTAATTACATTTAATTATATCACACCCTATCCCCCTATAAACACACAACCCACTACACAGAAATAAATCATATCATTTATTCACTTAATAATTATTAATTACCAATTAATTATTATTTAACAATAACAAAAAATTAAATATATTAGCACATTAACTCTAAATAATTTAATTACATAATTAATATTATTTAATTACCAATTAATTATTAATTAACAATAACAACACATTACATATATTAGCACATTAACTCTAAATAATTTAATTACATAATTAATATTATTTAATTATCAATTAATTATTAATTAACAATAACAATAAAGTAAATATATTAGCACATTAGCTGTAAATAATTTAATTTACTAATTAATATTATTGTTTCCCAATTAATTAATTAACAATAACAAAAAATTATATATATAAAAAAATTACTCTAATTAATGTAATTAACTAATTAATATTAATTAATTACCAATTAATTATTAATTAAAAATATGTACAAAATTATATTAATTAATTAACTAATTAATATTAATTAATTACCAATTAAGTATTAATTAAAAATATTTACAAACATATATTAATTAATTAATTATTATTAAATTACTTCCCACCCTATTCCCCTATAAACCCACAACCCGCTCTGATACTAAAACGCAAAATGTATACAAATTTACAAATTTTCAAACATACATTACAAAACATGTTTAACAAACATATAAACAACACATTAAAATACATAACACTAAACAAAATTTCGATATTAGTAAAATTCGATATTAGTAACATACATACCTTAAAAAAACGATATTCTGTCTGTCGATATTTTGGACATCGATATTCTATACTATCGAAATTAAAACATCGATATTATTGTATATCGATATTTTAATTTCGATATTTTGTCTCACTACCATTAGTACATAATCTTTTGACTGCACTTACATATCCGAAGAAATTTGCCATTATGAAGTGTAGTGCACACAAGAAAATCATTGACAAAATTGGACAAGGCAATGCCTTCGCAGATCGTGTAGCCCGCGAAACTGCAATACAGCGAAGCACTACATCTATGTACGTAGTAAAATCACAAGGTGAACTTTGGCATGATGCTAGAGAGGATGTATTGGATATGCAGAGATCTGCCTCTGTGGAAGAACTTGAGCAATGGTCTAAAGAAGGAATGTTAGATGATGAGGGTTAAGTTAATTTAATTTAATTTAATTGTGGGTTTATATAGCGCTAGGAATCGACTCCCGGAGGAGTATCTCCACGCTTTGACCGCTGGGGAACCCGTCCTGGCTCACCCTGAGAGATGGTCCCTGATGGGTATCTCTAAGGTGCGACCAAGCATCCCCGGCGGTCTGGGGGGGCCGTTGTGAAGATGAGGCAAGCTGATGCCCAGAGTTGCCGAGTGTGGTTTCTGACTAGAGTAGGCACCGAGGCGAGAATTATCGAGTCCGCTGACCCTGGTCCACGACCCTGCCGCGTCGGGAATCGAACCCTTGGTGTAACAAAGAAATGGATAATTGGAAATTGCCCACAGCCTATTTACAACCTATGGTTCAAATGGCACATGGGCTGGCACATGTTGGAGCTCTAACAATAACTAAATTGCTTACACAAGTCTGGGAGCATCCTAAAATTGCCAGCACAGCACAGCACAGCTAAAAGAATAGTGCAGTCTGTTGGCAGTACAAAGCTGGAAAAGGGACACAAACTCCTACAGGAGGGTTTGCTACACCAACCGCACCTTTTGAAAATTTGCTGATGGATTACATCCAACTTGAACGCTGCAATAATCTAAAATATGTCCTAGTGGTGGTATGTGCCTTCAGTAAATGGATAGAGGCATATCCTACAAAGGATAATACTGCTCTTACTACAGCAAAGGTGCTTCTGAAGGAATATTTTCCTAGGTATGGTGTTTGTAAAATTTTGTGGAGTGACAACGGACCTCATTTTATTGGGCAAGTTGTTGAGTATGTCCTGAAAGGGTTAGGCATCAAACAGAAATTCCATACAGTCTTCCACCCACAATCAGCAGGATTGGTGGAAATGTATAATGCTAGCTTAAAATTGAAGCTGGCAAAAATACTGGCTTCCATGTCCCTAAAGTGGCCAGATGCACTGCCATTGGCACTGTTATCCATAAGATCAGTACCACACTCACGATCAGGTCTTACACCGTATGAGGTGGTATTTGGGAGACCGATGAACATTTGGGGAGTTCCTAAGCCATGCCCCATACATGATTTACCTTTTGTTCTGTTGAATGATTATTTGGCACAGTTAACTGACAGTTTGACCTCTATTCATCAACACGTTGCAGAAGCTCTTCCTGATAGATCTACAGGTGAGACCCATGATCTCCGTCCCAGTGACTACGTGATGGTCAAGGTCTTCGACAGATCGAACAGCTTGGAGCAGAGGTGGCGAGGTCCGGAGCAGGTGCTGTTGGTTACAAGGACAGCAGTTCGAGTGACGAACTGGCTCCATACCATGCAATGCAAGCGTGTATCGCCCGCTTTGGTGGAACCTGCTGCGCTGACCGACCATCGAGAAATTCTGGAGACGGAGAAAGGTCAAGCTATCTCATCTGACGAGTCTGCGGAAGTCTTCCCGGACCACACGATTCCTAGAGCATCGCAAGACAATTTGAGACTGAGAAAAGAATCTGCAGTTTTGAACGAGACTGGTTGAGCTACCGCCCTGGGTTTGTGAAACGGAGAGCCAATGAGGCAAGGGGGGGGGTCAGCCTTGCATTGGTGTAGTGACACCTGTCTTGGCCCGTGGTGAAGAAATCAATGGCTACCCAAGTGAGAAGAGCTCCAACGATTGTTTTCTACAGGTTCTTAGAAAGATTGATCATTGCTGTCATTGAAATGAATAATAAGAGAATCATTTGTGCTGTAGGGTTTGTTGTTGCCCTGGTGGTTTTGGCAATAACCACTTGGTTTGTTGATAAAGCAGTTCCTGCTCGACAGCTTTTTGTTGCAACTACTCCAGCTCCACTGGAGCATCACTACTACACTCTTCCTTATCATGAGCAGAAACATCGACAATCCTATTTGAATAACACATTTATTCAGATGTTGCATCATACCCACAATTCTACGAATACTACCAATTGTTGGGTGTGTGGGATGATACCTGCACACCAAAAGA
This sequence comes from Lissotriton helveticus, assembly GCF_964261635.1. Classification (NCBI taxonomy): domain Eukaryota; kingdom Metazoa; phylum Chordata; class Amphibia; order Caudata; family Salamandridae; genus Lissotriton; species Lissotriton helveticus. The sequence continues at coordinate 122,510,037 of NC_136067.1, forward strand.
AAGGAGGAACGTCTTTTATTCCTCTACCGTTTTCCCATAATGGTTCATGTCAAGCTTGGTATGCCCTTTTGTTTGCTTATGGAAAGCCTTCAGTAGGTGGAATCATTTTTCAATTAAATAAAGAATGTTACCAAGATGAAAATGGTTATCCTCAAGCTAAAGGGACTAAATGGGAATGGGATGAATACCCACCGGACAATATTTTGACATCATATGTCGTCACAAATGTGAGGAATATGAAGAACATTGGACCATTTGTGATTTGTGTAACCAGAGCAAAAGCAGATTTATGTATTGGCAGTGTTGGGAGAATTCCGGTAGGATGAAGTGAATGCATTTCTGTACTGAACATTGAAGGTATGAATAATAGTAGTTTTACCTCGTCGCACAACACCTACTTTGTGTGCAGTAATAAAGGATATTATCAATTACCTGTTGGGTGGTCCGGGGTATGCTACATATCATTTTTGTTACCTCCTGTGTTTTTAGCACCTGCATCATATCATCTTGACCTGAAGTTGTACAATGATATTTCTAAGAATAGATACAAACGAACAACAAGTACAGATGAGATTGACCAGACAGATACCGCTTTGCAGCAATATGTCGATTTCAATTTGGGTTTGTTCTTCTTTGTGGGTGCTGCATTGAATAGCAGAAAGATCAGACGATTGACTCGTGTTGTGGAAGCTGTCATCAATCAGACAGCCATGGCACTTTGGAACTTTACAGAAGAACTCCAAATTGCAAGAATTGTAGCACTCCAAAATAGGATGGTGCTCAACGTGATTTTGGCTGATCGAGGTGGTGCATGCCACATCATCGGTAGCAGTTGCTGCCTCTTTATACCTGACCACTCACCTTCCGTTTATGACACAATCTCTAAGCTGCATAAGATTGCTGCAGACATTCACCCAAAGACTGGTACATGGACATTTTCAAACTGGATATGGACACTCTTTGATACTTGGGGCTGGAAGCTACTGACTATTCTATGTATACTACTCGTGATACTATTTACATGTTGTACTTGTATACAATGTGGCCCCATGATTTGCTCTATGTGCATCACTGCTTGTACACCTACCAAAAGAAATATTACAAAAGAACAACAAATGTTAAATTGTGAGATTAATGAGATGATGAACATCAATGTACATGATGCAGATCTAGATTACCCTAGATAGACGAATGTCTTCAGCAAATGCTGAAAGGGTCGTCTGTAGTAATTTAGCAATGATTAGGTTAAGCATTAGCAGAAGACATCTTGTATTTAGAGACTATCTTGTCCGTTTTACGGAATCCATTTTGTATTTCTGTCGGCCATTTTGTTTGCCATGTGCTCTGTCCTACCTTCCTATTAACTGCTCTTGAAATCTGCCTAGAGACAAGATATATTTATCCTCTTCTGCTTTGCACATGCTCAGTTGAGCATGCAGCTGTCTCCAACTTGTAACTGTGAAGATGTGTCCACCAGAATTAGCTAACTGTCAGCCCTTCCCACATGTTGCTAGCACACTCTCTGTATGACCTTATATGTATTTGAAACCAACACTCTGTGCCTTGTACCGCCTTCATTTCAGCCCCTGTGTGGGTATAAAACGATCAAGCTCCTTCCAGTCAGTGTGCTACCTCATACTCTACTGAAGGGTGTTGTGTGAATGTAGTTCCACCTCATGAGGTTTAATAAACTCTGTTTTTTCTATTCCAGTTTCTATGCCAACTTCTTGCTATTGGTCTAAGGACTCTGTTTAGAGAAGGGCGAATCCCTTGCACTGGTAGGCCTGGCTGAGGCTTGCCACCACACCATCAATGCAACCGATGATGTGGGGAAATTGTGCAATTTGATAGAACTCCTGCTTGGTCTGGTCTAGTGCCTGTGCTGGGGAAGTGGATGTGGTGATGCAGCCTCTGGACCATTGCATCCAGGAATGCGTGGAAAAGCACGAAAGTGCACTTAGACCCCTCCTGCTGTGGCTATCACCCTCTGGAAGCTCCCTGTTGACAAGAAGTGCAGTGAGCACAGGACCTGTACAAGGGTGGGGATGGTGTGTGTCCTGCGTATGGGGTGTTCAAGTATGGGTTTGAGCTCCTCAATTAAGTCCAGGATGCTCTCTTCTTCAAACCTGTAGTTAATGTGGATATCCTCCTCAGTTCGCTGGAACAGGATAGTGCGTGCTCTGAAGATCCTTTCCTGGCGTCTCCTCCTCTGTGCAGCAGCTCTGAGTCGCAGCCTTCTGGCTATTACATACAGCCCAGCCATTGTGGAAAAGTACTGTGGCATTGTGGGCCTCTTTAAATATGTTGCACTTGGTTACCACCTGTTCAGACTTGGTGGTAATTGCGATTAGCAATTTTGCGAATATCGGGTTTTCGCTATTTGTGATTTTTTGATGCATAGCATTTTGCGAATTCGCAATTTAGGATTTCCTCGTTAGCGGTTTTCGCAAAGGTTGTGTGACATTTTGCGAATTTGCAAAATTAATCTCAGATTCCATTTTTTGCACAATTGCTAATCGCTAATTTAGCGATTAGCAATTGTTGCTCATACATAGCATGGCTGTGTTTTGCGATCGCAAACATCGTTTTTTTGCGATTTGCAGTGTTTGCGATCGCAAAAAGGCTTCATACATATGGCCCATAGTCACGTATGAAAATGTGAGCGAATACCCTCTTCATTCATTGTACTATGCAGTTTTCCAAGAGATTTCAATATGTGTAGATAAGGGTACTGAGATACGGGATCACACAACGTGCATTTGGGTCGGAGCTGGGATTCCTTGCAAAAATATAGCTATACATGACATTTATAGGATCTGTAAACTACCAGGCCTTGTAGCCATTTATTTATATACGTACTCCCGTTGGTAATTAGTTAAGAGCTGCCCACACTGTTAATATGTTGTTGAAAACACATGACCACAGCATTGTTGAGGAATAGTGTCCCTCCCGGGTGAGATGGGGCGTCTGATAACTTTGCTCATTCTGCAGACTAATCCATGTAGTTTCTGTTTTGACTGGAAGATCTAGTTATGAAAGAATTGTTTAGGAGAGGTGATTCCACTGTGGAACAGTCCAGGTTTCATCATACTTGAAGAAGCCGCATGTCACTTGGAACTCCTCCAGCCACTCTTGGCTTTTCTGTCAGTGGCACTTTGCCTCGTGAGAATTTTGAGTCAATATTCGCAGGGTTACAATGAGTGGACATCCAGGAGACAACGTGCTGCTGGCAGGAAAGCCAGGACATGCTGAACGTGTCACACCTGACATGGGGCCGCTTGGCACCTGCGCATGATGAGCTCTCACAGCGTCACCTGCAACTGGATCAGCCTGGCTTACATTTTGTCATGTGGTGCTGGGAAGAAATGATAAGAACTTGTGTGGGAATACTTATTGCTATAATAATTAATCTTATGAGTGCCAGTCCTTGAGTTTCCACTCATCACAGGGTGTACACAGCATTGTGATTGGCTATTGGAATCTGGGTGCTTCTTGCTGCTCCCTATATCCTGCTGCAGGACTGGAGCAGGAAGAAGAGACAGAGGAGAGACGTCAGAGGTAAGTGGGTTTTTTAAATGTTTTTTTTGCCACCCACCCCCCTGCACCCGCCCCGCCTCACCACCCAAGTCTGGTAGCGGCAGCTACTGAGGTAATGTACAGCAAATCTCACTGTTACCTTTCCCATGTTGATGTCCTGACATATGGTTTGTATTGCTCGCATTTGCCAGCTTTCGCCAAACCACAGTCTAATCCAGGCTGTAAGCCAATTGTCAAGACATACACAGGGTGCTTACACTGTAAACTTTGAGGAAAGGAATCTCTAACTTGCCTTTGATGCGCACGCTGCTCTTGTGACCATGGAGTTAGCAGATGTCCTGCTTCCATTTTGGCTGGAAGGTGCGGATGAAAAGTGCAGCACTTAGAGCACCCGAGGACCAGAATGGAAGTGCATCGGGTTTATCAATCTGGCCTGATGTGGAGGCTGCTGTGGCGCTGGAACAATTTTCTGAGTGAGGGTGCTGCCATCAATGTTACATCACTGAAGTCATAGGGATTGTGAAAAATCCATAGACAGCACAAAGAACAATTGTCGCAAATGATCTCCACCATTCATCAGGAATGAGGTGAGGGGATGATATTTAGCTGGTGTGATATATTGACGGGCACACTATCACAAATATATTACTAAAGTGTAGTGCGGTAGTGCACTGTTATTTACAGATAACATAAGATATGCAGCAGTTTTTAATGTGTATATTTATTTCAAGACAAGTTCACAATTGCTTTATAAACCTTGCTTTCTCAAATTTGCTTAAAAGTTCACAATTGTCCAATCTTATTTTCAACATTTCCTTGGGGGAGTACCTGATACCCTTTTATTTTGGTTGGGGTCGCTTACTGCGCTTGCCTGCGATGTAATACTAATTGCCAACTTTTACACCCACCACTTTGAAATGCCACCAGCCGCAACTGCTTCTAACATCAGTGGTGGCTCACATCGGGCATGCTGTGGGGTGGTTGGGCAGAGGAGGGTCAGGGTGGGGGGATAGTAAACTCAGACATACGACAGAATGGAGGAGCGTAATAATTACTTTCCTCCGTTCCATCGTATGCTCAAGTTTACTACCCCTCTCCCCTGCCCCTTCCCCGCCCCACTGCCCGCAACATGCCCTATGCAAGCCGCCACTGTTTAACACGTACTTTCATCTTCTATAAAATCCATCAAAACTGGGTTCACTTCTGAATATTCCTTGTGCTCTCTCAATGTATAAAAAAAGTAACTTTGGTGGCAGAATGGTGTACATTGCAGTTTACTACCAGAATTTCCCTCATGCACTTGGAAAATGTTTCATGTATTTTATACAGCCATGTTTATAAAAGTACCCATCAGCTTGTCGCCTCTTTTTTGTTAAACCAATAACCTAGGGATGATATAAACAGAAAGTATAATGTTCAATGCCTCATCTCCTTTGATATAAACTGAATGCCATTTTCAGATCGCAATACATTTGGCAGTGCATTGTTAGTAGGCGCCGGTTGGAGTAAAAATTGAGGTGGCGTAATTTCAAAATTTCACGACACTTGATATACAAAATTCCTGAAAGTAAGCCATTAAGTCAAGTCACATGATTAGGTCACCATTCAGAGTAAAGTAATTGCATGGGAGCACAAGAACAATATGAACAACTAGAACATGAGTGGCCGTTGTTCGTGGCACTTATGTTTTTCACAATATTTTTATTGAGGGAAAAATGAGTCATTGCATCAAAAATCACAATTCTATCCATTAGAATAATAATCAATGAACACTAATGAAAACGTGTGCTTCCTAACATGCGTGATCGGTCCCCAAAAAATCTTTGCTAATTTCTTTGATGGGCGATCTGGCACTTCCACATTTGACTTTACTTGAGTTGGGGGTCTACACATCAATCTTTTGCTTTCTACTTTACTGGTTGATTTTCATCTCATCTTCTTTATGCAGTTCCAGCCACAATAAGATTTCTCTTAATCTCTTACTGCAACTGGACATTCTTAAATGCACTTCTTCAAGTAGCTTGTTTCTGATAGCATCAGGTGGAAGGAATGGATCTGCTCTCTACAATGGTATGCTTTCCACAAACAGTTCCAATTCACCATGATTAATATATTCAATTCGGCCCAAAAATATATTTCTCCGGGCAACTGAGATACTGTATACCCTTTTACTTTTTTCAGTACCTCATTTCCTTCCAACTCTCTGATCTGCTTCTCCCAACTAATACCATTTGCACAATGATAAACTAGCTACAAAACATCCACTTTCTCTACAGTATCGTTATCCACACTCACATTTGAGTCCACTGGTGACATCAGCATACAGTTCTTGCTTCCAGGTGAATATTCCACCTTTAAATCATACTCCAACAGTGTAGTATTAAGGGCCTCATTACAATGCCGGTCGGACCGACTGTCTGGCCGCTGCAATCCGATTCTGATCACTGAGGCCCAAAAAGGTCCCCCTGCCGTATTACAAAACAACCGCTGCTACCCCGGCAGTCTCATCAACGGCGGTGCACATACCCCCAAATATGTTGCTGCAAGTGCATACAAACTCACAGGAAACGTGATATGTACACACATGCATGACATATGGGAGGATATGCCTTGTGCTGCATGTACCCTATTGCTGGAGTGTGGCGATCTATGCACAGTTCAGTCAATGGTGATACATGGCATCTACGGGCTTACCAGCTCTCCAGCACCCATAGGTTTGTAGTCTTCAGGGTTCAGCTGCGGTGGTGTAGGAGGAACCTGGATCCAGGGATCCACACTGGATACTATCAGGGAGAAGCTGATTTATGTGAGTATGCACCCCAAATCCGTGGTTTCCGACGAGTTAGTCCCTTTAAGAAACAGGGAATGTTTTTTTTGTTTTTTATTTTTCTGTGTCACGCTGAAACTTATGGTTTGGGACCGGTGCGCTTTAATTAACAGACTGATATCAACAGTCATTCATGGACTACTTCCGGTAACGGTTTTGCATTGTATCACACGCAGACATGGAGTAAGGTAGCTGTTTTGAGGACCCAAGCGCACAAGACTTGAATTGGTGCGGTCTAGTGCAACCACGTGGGCGTGGTCATACCATTAAAGACGGCTTCAGGGAAGGGCCATGGTTTCGTGGATACGGCACGGGAGGTCAGAATGCAATATCAGGAAAGTAAGGCTAGTGACCTACGGGTTTAGAATGTTAGTTTGGAGACAATGTTTGCTACACGCTCATGTGTACTGGACGTGTAATGTGACTTAGGAAATATGCCTCCTCAGTACAAGTATTGGCACTAGATTAGGATGCAGTTCTTCGTAATATGAACAATCTGGAATGTACGTCTCTATAAACTCTGATACCTCGCAGGGAGGTAATGTATAATGTGTTCAATGTTCCTGTAAGTGTTATTATATTTTCGACAGGCTGCCTCCATAGTGGAAATAAAGATACACAAACTGTGCTTATTTGCAAGTTTTTGTACTTTGACGCCATGCCTCCATTACGTGAATGATGACAAATGGCTCTATGTTTGTACAGGTATACCCACCTGGTATACTACGTTAGAGTACGTGCATAACACCTATTAGGTTTAGAGTGGTTGGAATGTCTAATAGCGTTCATAGTATAGTCATGTATAGAATTCATATCACTCTGCTTAACCCAAAAGAATCTAAAAGTTACTAGCAATAGCGAAAATTATCCTTACTCTTCCTTGATCTCATTATCAGACACAATAACGTGAAACTGATTATCACCTTATACAGAACGGAAATAATGTGCTCAAATACCACACAAACCCTGATAAAAGGTTACCCTGTGGCCAGCTTAACATGCCTCAACTCAGTTGCACAAACGTTTTTCAGTTTTACATGATGTCTTGGTTATAAATAAGGTAACAAAATGCTTCTAACACGTTTTATATTATAACTTTTCGGCATGCCTCACAACAGCCACGCTGCTTTTGTACATAGCTTACAGACATTGCCAAAGTCAATCGCTCTGGCAAAAACTTACAAGGTCCCAAAGGCGAGACCTATTGGCTATACCAATGCTTGTTGACAATGTACCTGCAGATTGCGCTGGCTATGACCAGATACAGTGCTAGCATTTCACCAAGTGTGTTTTTTAAAGATTAATCTGCATGGCTGTTGGGAATCCAGAACATAAGTAACTTGTCGCCACTATTACGAAGACAATAATCCAAGCTCGTTTTATCCCAGACCTATGCGACATAGCCTGTAACAACCTCTGGCTAGAATTCAATGACGGGCTCAATGCTCTTGGAAGTTCGATACTGGGAAAAGTAAACAGCTAACATTTCTATGTAAACATCAATACTAACTCCACTTGCCACGTGACATTACAGTGAGATACAAGACAGACTCGACATACCAATATCCTTACCCTCTTTATTTATGCACTTCCCCATTGTCTATTGGGCTACAGTTAGGAGGAAGAGTCCCAGATTTATTAAGATTTGATGCAGTGCAGTTTACATTTTTCAGAAAAGGGAAGTAAAGGGGGAGGGGCATGACCTTGACACGCCACATGGCAGCTGCCTCAGAACGGAACTCCAAGCCCCAGTCCTCCGATCTGCTACCATCTGTCGAGCGGAGTCGACCTCAGTCCCTTAGAACTCCTGCCAGGTATCCCATGGGGGTCCTGAACATCTGCCATGATCAGCGGGCAGCCGTCTGATCATGCCTTCCAGGGCATGCCGTGAGAGGCTGCAGGAAGTCGATCATAGTGGGGCCGAACCAAGAAGGTGAGTGAGGGGTCCCCCATAGTGCACAATCTGAGCATGAGCGGGGTAACAGGGGCCTCTGGTGGTGTGTAAATCTGATGGCACCCTAGTCCCATGTGGAGGCATGTTTGCAGCATCCCTGGCCTGGCTGGCATGGCCTGTGCCTTTGGAATACCGGGCCCCCTACGGCCTGCCTATGGGGCATGGAAAGACTACTGGCCTTCACCAAGCCCAAGGGATAGGGGGGCTCAGAGTTCTGGTCAACTTTCCTTTTAACTCTTCTGGGGGCAGCTTGATAGGGGGCCCCATATTGGAGCTGGAGGTGATGGGTCCTTCCTCCTCCTCTGGATGAGCCATCCTCAGTTGAGACTAATGAGGGCCCCCGAGGCATGCCCTCCCATCATTAATTGGATTCCCAGACTCTCCAGGGGCCAACTGCGGTGCACACTGATTGCTGCCCACTGAACCATCGCCACGTGAACTGTAACAATGGAGGACAGCATGAGTTGCTCCCCCCGTGAGTGTCCGCAGACAGCAAGTTAAAAGGGTCACCTATCCTTGAGGACCACCAATGCCTGCCACACATGCTGCTCTCCACATTGCCCGGCTACTTGTGCAGCCCCCTTCACCACCTGCAGAGAGTAGAGGGGCAATTAGGCATGGCAGACAAACCACTACATCTCCGCTCGGCACTTTGGGACGCATGAAGTCGACCAGGTTGATACTTCCACTGGTGGGATCCCCGTAGACAAACCTGGAGGTAAAACAGACCCACCAGGGATCTGATAAGCTGGATGCTATCCTGGCAGGGATTGAAACATTGCAGATCCACTTCTTTATGAAGGTGGACACAGTCGCCTAGAATATCAACCACCTCCATCAGGACCACCAAACCTGATGGAATGGGTCACTCATGCGGGGCGCCCCCTGGAGGACCTTCAGCCCCAGACATTGGACCTTTCAGTTCAGTTCAGTTCAAAAGCAAATTTATTTAGACTTCATAGTCCTTAAACACAGAAAACAGCATAAATACAATACATAAAAAAAATAAAATCATAAACTCAATATCTTAAAATTCAGGATTTAAAATATGATACCATATTTCAGGCCTAGTAATTCATTTTACATAGCATGAGATAAACCTTCCATTGCTAACTCTGGTCGGGTTTCATTTGATTCTATTACCTTCCCCCAGGCATTAGCAATTAATACATCAATTTACAAATCTAAATTAACATCCTTAAACCTTCTTTTGGATCATATGTCTTATCTCCGCTGTGCAATCAGGGGGGCATAATAATACTAGACCCCTTTCAAGATTTCTTTTGCTCTTTGCATTAACCTCCCCAGGGCACAGGCTGTATCGCAATTCGTCATTTCAGTTAAAAATTCTGCTGCAATTGGCCTATTAGTTATTCTATACTTTTTCAAAATTGGGCATAAAATCTCCTTCCGTAACTCTAAAACCATAGAACAATCCAATAAAATATGTAAAATATCCCCAGGATACAGTTGCACTTCCCATTACTACCAATCATTAGTCTTTTTGTCTCGTTATTATGAAAGTAGGGGTTAACACCGATTCTCAGCCTTAAAACCTCACTCCTCAAGCGGCGACAGGACAACCTGTCAATGTAGTGAAACTGAGCAGCATTTTACCACGACAAGGCCATAAAACATACCGATCTTTTCCCCATGAGGCACTCCTGGTCCTGGGCACATGATATTTCTTTTCCCAGGTACCTAAGTTCCCTCCTCTCAACTTCAATTTGTAGTGTCAAGGGACTAATCTTGAAACTCAACACACCACCTGTTTTAATGATACAGTCTCTAACCCCTTTTGCCCATGATAGATCACTCTTCAAGATCTCGTTTCTACACCATTGGGAAACTTTATTTACATCTTCGAGACCCAGAAGCTGCCAAAATCTTACGAGGGCCTTACAGGCTGTTATGCTCCATGAAGTAATACCTGTTTCGAGCCCTCAGTGCCTGCACCATTGAAGACTTCGGCAGCGAAAGTACGTTTTTCAGGTCTTTTCCTTCCTCAACATCCCAGCAATGTCTACCACTAAGGTATAATAACCCTGAACCATATAGGAATTGGGGTGGGACCATAGCTACATTGGCCTTTAAATCTGGCCTATCCAATTTTACCCCATAAACTCAGTTGAATTTCTTTAGGCCACTAACCGAAGTAGATGTCCCTACTTTTAATGCTTCAAGGTGGGTGGCTCAGTTCAGATTTTTCTGAAACAACATGCACAGATACCTGTATTCATCCACTATTTCTAATTTTCTGGAGCCCAAAAACCAGTTAAACCTTGATTTCCTTCTTCCAATCTTTAGTATCTTAGTTTTATCCATGTTAACTAATAGTTTTTTAGGCATACAGTATTCGTTAAATGTATTCAACTTTCTTTGTAGCCCAAAGGAATTAAACCTTTAGAAGCAGATGTGGGACCTGAGAGAATGGGTGCAGTTCTTGGAAGCATGAGGGGAGGATGCAGAGGGACACACCAGGTGTAGCAAAATACAGTTCATTGGTCTGCCGGAGTACAGTGAGAGCCCAACATCATAACCCACTTAGAACAGTGGTTCAGGGAACTGGCGCGGGCTACCAAACTTAGTCCATTCTTCTCCATCAAGTACTGAAAAGCAATCCCCCAGGTAGTGCTTTAGGCCTCTCCAGTCCTCCGGGACAATCATCGCATCCTCTTCTTCCCGGATTTCACTCTGATGATCCCATGACAATGGGTCTCCTTCCTAGGGATCAAACGTAAACTGAGAGACCTAGGCTTGAAATATTGCCTTCTCTTTCCCCTCAAATTGAAAGTTATCTAAGACAATAAATCCCAGTTTTTCCTGTACCCTTGCAGTCTTTGGAGTGGCTGGAGACCACATTCTCCAACTTGACAGATCCGGGAGACAAACGGGGCTGCCCCAAAGTGGCCAAGGCACTGCTGATTACTTGGTTGCGGCTGGTCCGGTCGGCCCCCAGCCCGAAGCACACCATCTCTGGTACATGTCCATGATGGCTGCCTGTCAGGTGGCAGCAATGCTTCGGGGGCATAAGTGGACCTCTCTGAGTGATCATCAGCCGACTCAGAGGACGGAGGTTCCCACGCATCTTTCCTTCTGGACACCAGTTGCCTCCCATGAGTGACTCCCAAACAGCAGATGACATATAAACCAGATGAATGTTTAAAGTATTTCTCTATATGCCCCTGGGGACACTGGCTTGGGTGTGCCTTCCCCCGTGGTTAGGGACCTTGAAGTTCCAATGCTGCGGGCTGGGATCACCTATCTTTTTCACATCATCTAGTTACCTCCTTTAGGGACCGGACCGACAGAAGAGCGTGCACATTTCCACTTCCCTTCCACTTCTCACTTACAATGATTGGGTATTTTATTTGGGCAGCAGTCTGTTGCCAAGCTGCCCATAGTACTGGTATTGGTAACGGTCAGCCCAATTCTCTTATTACGTCACCATTTTGGGGGGAGACTGCGTCATTCATGCCCGGCGGAAATCACGGCAGACCACTCGGTGCCTTAGACTGTGCAAGGGTACCACATAGAGTTTTACGGAACTCAGATCCAGCCAGAAAACCCCTGCCCACTGTATTTATCCAGGAGGGATGCATTTCTTATCGACCATGACGTACAAGATCTTCTGGTCAAGAGCGCTGTGTGCACATCCGCTCTTCACCCCAGAGGCTTCCTCAGCAATCTGTTTCTGGTGAAGAAAAAGAACAAAGGCTTCCGTCCCATGAACCTCAGATCCGTCAACAAGGCTAGTTTACAGCCATTTAAAGGTGGAAGGGATCCAACTCCTCAGGGACATTCTGCTCAATGATGATTGGTGCACCTAGACCTCAAGGACGCCTACCTGATGGTCCTAATTATTCCTCCACATTCCTCCACATTGCAGGTTTCTTCAATTCGAATGGAGAGGGCAAGTTTGGGACACTCCTTTTCGGTCTGTAATCAGCACCATTGTGCTGTTATGAAGCTCCTCAAACCTGTAGTGGAACAACTCTGGACACTGGACATCAGGTTAATAATCTACCTCTACAATATTCTCCTGATGGATCAATCACACGATCTTCTGATGTCTCACCTGAACACCACCACAACCTTGCTTCAGAACTTGGGGTTTGTTAGCAATAACAAAAGTTGGATTTGGTTCCACAGCAGACCATGACTTTCCTGGGTTTTCGCATAGACTCCAGAGTAATGACCCAGAACAAATGATAGCTAAGATCAAAAAGGAACTGAAGGTGGTTCTCAGGAGGGACAGAATCTTCCTGCGGCAGCTGGCCAGGAATGTCAGATTGTTATCTTCATCAATACAAGCCATTTTTCTTGGGCCACTCCACTGCAGGGCCCTGCAAAGAATGAAGGCAGCCTATCTTCAGCAGGGTCTTATGTATTCAGAGCTGGTATCACTGATGTCGGAGGCCAAGACGGCGCTGCAGGGGTGAAAAGACCACATGGAGGAATGGAATGGGCGGGCAATTTTCCGTTCTCGTCTGGACCTAGTGATAGAATCAGATGGCAGTCACCTCGGCTGGGGAGCCCGATGCGGCTCGATCTCCATGGGAGGCAGATGCACAGAGGAAGAATTGAGTCTTCACATCAACTGTCTCGATTTACTAGCGGGATCGTTTACTATTCATGATTTACTAGCGGGATCGTTTACTATTCGCTCACTCACGAGGGACAGAGTATCATGCTGTGGACTCCTGAGAATCGAAAACAAGACAGCTGTCCAATATATCAACTGACTGGGCGGGTCCCACTCATGAGCTTTGGTTTAACTAGCCAAGGAATTCTGGCACTACTGCCTCCAATGCCAAGTTTCATTGACAGCTGAATACCTTCCAGGAGCGTTAAACTCAGTGGCAGACTGAAACTCTAGGTACCTCAAGGATGCCAGCGATTGAAGGCTCAACACGAGGGTCTTTCAGGCTCTGATGATGCGATGAGCCCCTTGTCAGGCGGATTGTTTTGCTACCAGATGGAACATGCAGCTTCCCCACTACGTCAGCTGGAGACCGGTTCAGGGGCCATTGATGCCTTCCTCCAGGACTGGTCAACAGATCAAGCATACGCCTTTCCTCCCTTTAACAAAAATACTTTGACGGCGGACTGCTGTTTCTGCACCTCACACTAGCTTCAATTGTATCAGGTTCCTTGCGCAACAAGCACTTGCACCAGCTGTCAGGTGATGCCTCTGTAAATCAGATTCTAAGCCATAGAGGGGTTGGCGTGCGCCAGGTGATGAAGTCCAGGAAGTCAATATTGAGTTTTTCAAACGAGTCTTTGTTTTCAATTAGTTAGTTCCATAGGAGATGTGCGCGGTATTATGGTGGACGGCCATTCCAACCAATTTAGGAGAGACTGTACTTTTGAAGGGAGAATAGGCAATAGAAAAATAGACCCGTACCTATGGAATCAAGATAACAAACGTTACCCAGAGAATAAAACGTCTAAGTAGAAATGAAGTTTATGCTGCCCAAGATGGAAATATGAAAGATTTTACATTGAACCCACTTTAGGAATATTCGAGTCAAAAGAGATTCCTGTGGGACACGTAACCATCGTACCAAAGAAGGCCGTCTATGTGAAAATTACGATAGGCTACAGCATTGGTTCTACTTGAGAAGTACCAGGGTGTAGAGAACACTGTGTGATAATCTGGCGGGTACTGAGGAAGGTGGCTTCTACTGCTATCTATTGCCATGAAACTCATCAACTATGTCTTTATAATATCCTACATTTTGTAGTGACACTGGCTTTGGTCCTTTAGACTAGAAGCAACGAAACGCGACACCTTGTAGAGATAATTTGTGGTGTGAATGTGTGTGAGTATGCATGTATGGTTTGATTGTTAGCTGTTCTCTACCTGGTTATATTGTGTTTACTATATGAATTTGTGAATTATTTCTCATGTTGCCAAATTGTGTATATAGGAAATGTCTTTTTGAATTTTTTAATAATAACAATGTATAAAAGATTTAACAAAGGAAAAAATAATTCAAATGACAAATAAAAAGAGAATGGAAATAAGTAACATTCAAATTTGTGTTTTGTTATGCCCATAATAGAATGTAAGAGGCTAGAACCCTCAAATAAATAGAGAGCTCATGAGGGAGTGTATGTTTTGAGCAGTTGCTAGATGGTTTTTCTTTCCCCTCTTCTCCCTGACCTGTGAATTAGTACTTTAGAGGGGGTCCCACTACTTTTATACAATTAGTTATTAGTAATTTTTAGATTTTACAGTCAGCCAACGCGTTTCGTTCTCATGAGGAGAACTTCGTCAGGGCTCTGTAGGCGAGTATCGTTTCGTTGAAGTAAAAAGTATATATTGAGAATTTCACACTCGATGGGTAAACTGGGTGCAGTGTAGCCTATCTCCAATGTGACCTCTCAAATAAGCGATCCCTCGGTCAAGTCGGTGTTCCAGGTAATTACTCTGGAAGCACTCAGGATATCGCATAGCCTCGGTCGGCCTCAGTAGTAAATCTCAGATTAGAGCCAGAGCAGGAGAACTTCTAATATGAGATTTACTACTGATTTTATTTGATTGATTTGATTTTAGGATTTATATAGCGCACAATTGCCCGGGGGCGTCTTGGCGCTCAGCGGATAGTCAACCTACATCTGGATTATGAAAGTGGAATTCAGCTAGCAAATAGCCAGGTTTTCAGTAATTTACTGAAAGTAAGCAATGTCGGGCTGATCTTGATCTCTATTGGGAGTAAATTCCACTGTTTAACTGTACCCAGAATGAAGCCTCTTTCTCCCCAATGTGCTTTCTTATATTTGGGTGTCTGAAGAAGTTTACTCTGAGACGAACAAAGGTTTCTAGCAGGCTGGTACCAAGTAAAATGTTGTCTCAGAAGCCTTGGTCCAGTTCCCTGCAGAGCCTTCTAAACTAAACAAAGGGATTTGAATTCTGTCCTTTTTATGATGGGAAGCCAGTGAAGTTTCTTTAAGCCATGGGCAATAGGCTGGAATTTGGCAATCTCCAGCAGCAATCTGGCAGCTGCATTTTGTGCCCGTTGTAGTTTGATCATATATTGCTTCTGAAGGCCAATGTACAGAGCATTGCAATAATCAAGTCTGGTCAGGGCTGATGCTGTTACCAGGGTTTTTACTGCTTCGCAGGGAATGAAATTACGCACTTTTCTAATTGCTTTTAGTATCAAAAAGACCGATGAGGAATCCTTGCTGACCTGATGTTGAAACGTAAGTCTAGCATCAAGAATGAAGCCCAGGTTCCGCTCCTTACAGACTGGGGTCGGGAGTGATCCCATATTTGAAGGCCACCAGTTCTGTGTCCAGAAGGAGGTGTCAGATCCTAACAAGAGCACTTCAGTTTTGCTCCCATTGAGCTTTAGGCAGTTTTCTGCCATCCACTGGTCAATTTGGGTCATACGTTGACTAAAACGTTCCGCGGTGTCCTCGAGTTGTTTGTGATGGACACCACTATTTGGGTGTTGTCCGCGTAGGAAACCAAAGAAAAACCAAACTGACTGATAATGTCTGCCAGGGGGGCGACATATAGATTAAACAATGTAGGGCTCAATGCTGAGCCCTGCGGCCCTCTATAAGGAAGTGAAAACTGCTCAGAGCAGGAGTCACCAATCTGAACATATTGACACCTGTTGTTTAGATAGGATTTGATCAAGTTAAGAGCAGTATTTTTGACACCTGCTTCTTGGAGCCTCCCGATTAGGATGTCATGGCTCACGGTGTCAAACGCCGCAGATAGATCTAAAAGGATCAAGGCGGGCTTGGCACCCTTATCTAGTATTGCCCGGAGCTCCTCTATTGCTTTTAACAAGGCAGTCCCCGTGCTATGTCCCTGACAGAAAACATGTTGCGAGAAGTCCAGCAGGTCTACTGAGGAAACACATGCAGACAATTGTAAGTCAAGAATCTTTTTAAATACCTTGGCAAGAAAAGGAATCCTGGAGCTGGGTCTATAATTACTAGTGTTGCTGGGATCTAGTTGGATTTTTTCAATAAAGGCAAAATGGAGAACGTTTTCCAGGTGTTGGGGAAAATGCCTATGCTGATGATTTTGTTAAACAGTAAGTGGAGATGTTTGCTAACACTATTTGAAGCCATTTGATATATTTTTGGCGAGCAGGGGTCTGTGGGAGCTCCGGATTTTGTGGAGCTAACTAACAGTAAAATCTGTTCTATGCTCGGTAGTACGAAGGTGTCTAAGACTCTGTTAGGACCTGTGAATGTTATGGTAGGGGAGGCTCTTAAACCATCTATTCCCTTGTCTGAGAGAGTAATAAAAATACTTTGCATCTTATCCATGAAAAACTCTGCCAGACGGTTGCAGAATTCAACACTACTGTCTGCTTTTATTGGTTCTGGTAAGGTGACTAATTTTTTGGGGCTTGAAAAAAATATTTTACTAGAATTACTTGCCTGGTGAATTTTATTTGCAAAATAACTACTTTTTCTGTCCAGGATCATTTTTTTGTAGACAGTTAGTGATTGTGCATAAGTGGCTTTTTCTGTTTCCTTGTTTCTGAGCGTGCAGTGCATTGCAGAACCAAGGTTCAGATTTTTTGACACGTTTACTGGTAAAGCTTCTCACTGGAGCTAAAGTGTCCACTGCGGACGTAATCCACTTTGTGAAGTTAGCTGTTGCCAGATTTATCTCTGGCATTAGAACTGGTTTTGAAGCTGCTAGAGCGTTTTGCAGTGCCTGGGGGTTCATATTCCTCCAATTGCACCCTTTGGTTGTCTTGTAGGAATTATGGTGCTTAGAGAGAAGTGAATATTAGATACTGCAAATATAATGGCTTTGTGGTCTGACCATGGAATGGTCAGAGTCTCTTGGATGTTCAAATAGGGGCTGGATGTGAATATGCCATTGAGAGTATGACCGGCCTCATGCGTAGGATGCTTGACTTTTTGTTCCATTCCTGCACTGACCATCATCTCTATAATCAATACTGTGTTGTTATCATCCCTATTTTCTGGATGGTAATTAAAATCACCTAGGATGGAATAATCCTCTGATTCAAAACTTGATTCAATTATAGGACTAATCAGATCTTCCCCAAAATTTTTTGCAACTGGGGGTCTATACAGTAATGTTCCCTTGAATGTGTAGTTATCACTTAGAGTGATTTTGAAGGAAAGCAAATCGCATTCTGTACTACTTCCTACAGACGACCCTAATATATTTAGAGTGTCTTTAAGTATGATTGCTAGACCACCTCCCCATATCTCTTGCCTATCATTTCGAATTATAGAGAATCTGGGGGGAATGGCTGAGACTAGGGGCCCCATTAGGATAGCGGGCGGAAAACCACCTCGACCGCCATGGAGGCGGGAAACAACTGCCCGCCGGGACCGCGGATAAACCGGCGGTCAAATTAGGATCAACCGCCAAAAAAGACCGACCGCGGAGGTAGCGAGCTAACAAAATCCGCCTGACGCGGGCGGTGATGTCCAAAAACCGACCGCGGCGGTCAGAAAACACAGCGGAAAAGCTACACCCCGCCGCAAGCAAAGCGGAGACACCGCACGGGAAATGAGGAAATCCCCGATGGTCTCGCGATACGATCCGCTGTTTCCGACTGCCGCGGTTGCACACAGGAGTGAATGGGAGAGACAGCGGAAGAGCAGCAGCATAGCCACCGCAGCGGACGGAACATAAAAAACATGGCGGACAATCCCAAAACACCGCAACGATGCCAAACTTAGCACACATCAAAGTAGCCATGCCCTCCAAATACATAAAACACATTCCAATGAAAAAACAAATGCCAAAAAAACATACAATTCCCAGGACAACACCCACAACACACCTGACAGCAAATTCCCATTTGGACACACCCACACAGCTGAGTATAAAACCAGCCCCTTTACTGACCACAATCCTTTGCAACACTCCAGAAGAGAAGGCCATACACTACATCTGACAGTAGAGGCAGATCAAGATCAAGAAATACTTTATTCGGTTCAATTGCAGAAACCATAAAAGTACAAGAACACACACAAAATTGGTCCATTGGTCACCAGGCAGCATAAAAACATTAAATTCAATATAAAAGAAGAGAAAGTACCCCTTAGTATGTGCAGCACATGATGCCAAAGTTTTAAAACAGCAAAATAAAAATGTAAATTTAAAACGCTTGATTCAAGTTGCAATGGTCAATATTTACAGTAAATCATCTAAGACCAATTAATCTTTTTACTGAGTCTCACCGCTATGGTTAAAAATTTAGCTACATTGTAAATTTCCCATATGTCTGCTAATAATTGAAGATGCATTAAAGCTGGCTTGACTTGCCTGAACCCTTTCCCCTTTAACAAAGGTATAATGAATTTTTTCCTGATGTCTTTAAAATGCTCACAGAAAAACAGGAAATGAGCAGTGTCCATGATCGAGTAGCCATCGCATTTGCACAAGTCTAGATCAAGTTGCTTGGTCCAACCAGGGCGGCCTGAAATTAGCAGGTGAATTTTGTCCAGTCGAAACTTGGTTAACAGATATCTATGGTTAGAGTTGTTGACAACCTTTAAATAGAGTTCCAAGTCATGACCAGAGGAAACAATCAATTGGTGGGTCCTGACAGAAAGCTTTGACAACTCCAAGCCTTCTCTGTCCATCCCTCGGTTCAACAAAAAAATGTTTTTAACTCACTTCAAGTCACCTTTCACTAAGTTAGATGGTTTATTAAACAATTCAGGCCGACCCAACTTTACAGATATTTGATGTACATAGTTCAACCAAGGGATCTTGTCCCAATGATCTAGCATTAGGCAATCTTTTAAAATTTCATGATTCACTTCAAGTTCCAAGTTAAGCCAAACTGATATCCATTTTAATAGGGGGGCCATAGCGATTCGATCCTCCAAATAGTCCACACCACATTCCTGATGGACTATGAAACTGGCCGTGGATCTTGGCAAGGAGAGAATCGCTTTGAGGAAGTTATCCTCTGTCACCTGAAGCGTTTTGACTGGCCTAATACCCCACAGATCAGCGCCATACATAACGATGGCAATACATTTAGCAGCATATACCTTTAGGACAGCCTCCAGAGGTTTGACCCCTAGTTTGCGTGAGAAGGCCATCACCGCTGAAATGGAGCGTGCCAGGACCTTTTTTTCCCCCAATATTTGGGGGTGCCACGTGGAGCAATCGTCAAAAACAACCCCCAGATAGGGAAATCTGGGGACTCTTGTCAACTTATGTCCATTACAATGCAGTGTCATTACATTTTTCATAGACTTCCCTTTTTGTGCCACCACCATAACATGAGATTTACCATAGTTGACACTCAAGTCAAGATTTGTCATAAAATCAAAAAATGAATTCAACAAGCTTTGGAGGCCCACTGCAGTTCTGGCTAGGAGAGCAGCATCGTCCGCATATAATAATGCGGGCAATAGGTACTTCCCAGCCCTTGGGATATCTTTACAGGCTGCCCCCAAAACTCCACCCAGGTCATTTATATATAGTGTAAAAAGCAGGGGAGCAAGAATGCATCCCTGCCTTACACCATTAGAAATGCTAATTTTGCCAGTGCTATTTCCTTTTCTGTCATATCGCACCGTGGAAGTAAGATCCCTGTGGAGGTCTGCTAAAAAATACACAATGTTAGGATCTATTCCGATTCTAAGAAGCTGGGCCCACAACTTGGATCTGTTTACTCGGTCAAATGCCGAGGACAGATCCATGAATGCGATATACAGGGCTCCTTGCTTCGCTATAGTGTACTTCCCAATAAGCATTTGTAAATTCAAACTTTGATCGATGGTGCTACGCCCCTTTCTAAAACCATACTGTAGAGGAGAGAGGGTATTGGTCTCCTCTAACCAAACAGTAAGTTTACACAGAACCACTCTCCCTAGAACCTTTACTGCTGAGTCAATGAGAGATATGGGGCGGTAATTTGCAGGGTCACCCCTGGCCCCTTTCTTATAAATGGGGACAATCACCGACTGGGACCATGTCTCTGGGATTCCAGTTTTTGAAATTCTATTAAAAACGTTTGCTAAAATGTTGGACCAAAAAGAAATATCAGCTTTAAAAAGATCGGAGGGAACGCCATCCGGCCCGGGGGCCTTATTACTAGTCATTTTACCAATGGCCTCAGCCACCTCGCACTCTTCAACTCTTAAAGTGTAAGGCATTTCGGAAAAGGTGGTCAAACCCTCAGCCCCCGGAAACTCCTGTTCATATACAGACTTAAAATGCAAGTGCCATTTGTCTTCTTGAATTCCACAATCCAGTTCATTATTACTAGAGTCAGAAAAATAGGGTTGGTTGACCACGGCCCAAAACTTGCCGCTACTCTTCAACACATCAATTGATGTCAACTCAGCCCAGGCATCCTCTCTAATCTCACGCCGCCTTTTTCCAACTACTGCCTTGTATTCTTTCCTAAGGTTAGCCACCAATGATCTATCTACTGGTTTTACTTTAAGAGCCGTTATAATCAATCACAGACCCGCAGCCACGTCCTATAAATGTGGGGGTGTCCTCATCACTCCCCTTTGGTGACATCAGCCCATTTTCTGCCAACATAGTTTCCAGGAAAATGCCCTGATCTGAGTGCTCAAAATGAGTATTTTCCTCATCCGGAGGACCAAACAGGTCATTAGGAGGACATTTGTCCTGACAGCCATGGATGTTAAAATCCCCCATTAATATGATGGTACACTCAGTCTCTGATGACTCATTAAATTTAAACAAAAAAGAATTTAACATCATCAGGTTACTAACTGGATGATCCTTATCAAAGGAATTATAAAAATTCACTACCAGCACGTTGTGGAAACCCCTGTGGGTAATTTGGACCGCAAGGCAATAGGGACAGTCAGTAGCTATATCCGTATATGTCCCCGGAATTCTAGCCGATATTAGAGTGACCAGGCCCCCTCTTGCCCGTCCCCGCGTAGACGTAACTGCAGGTAGAAAAAATGTAGTAAAGCCATCAACAGAAAGTGTGTTTTGTGTGTCCCATGTTTCCTGTATGGCTATTATGTCCATAGTACCTAAAAAGTCCCTCCAAAAAGGATCATCCACTTTATTCTTAAGACCAGCAATGTTCCAGGTTGTCACAGTTATCTCACCCGTTCCCCCTACTTTATCCCGTTTTGCGTGTGGTGATGCCCCTCCACCAGCACTCTGCTCATTTAATGAGGTTTGATCTATGTTTAACTCCTGCACACCCTGGATACTATTCTCACTTTCTAATGGGGTAATGGGAATAGTTTGCCTCGGAATTGGCGGACTGCACTGTTTTTGTCAATCAACCCAGTCCAGATTTGTCAGACACTCATACTGGTTAACCATTGGGATATTAAAATGGTTATCGTACCCATTCACGGTCTGGCGGTAATGGTTTGGGAAGCCATTTTGTGGCCCTGAGTCACACCCACCATAGGTGGGTCTACCTCTTCTTCTCTTGACCAAGTTCCAACTATCAGCTCCACCCTCATCCCATCCACAAGATTGTGTCTCCCATGGGGGATTAAGCCTCCGTCCGGTTTTGTGTTCATGTGAACCCTTTAGCCAACTCCATCTTGTGTCCACTTGATTCACGGGCAGGTAGAAATACGAGAGAGGCCTAGCAGTGACTCTACTTGCTTGATGGCGAGAGGTTCCTCTGCAGATAAGTTCTACCACCTGTGCGTTCTCAAAGGTTACCACAACACAATCTCCTTGTAGATTTTTTATGTTCCCCCGCACCCATGGAGCTCTCTTTACCATTAAGATCTTACTTGATATATTTGGAGGTAGGGGGTGATTATTTGATAACCAGTGGCACACTTTGTTTTTTAGTGTCTGAAAGGATTCTACATCAGTGGGTGAAATTTCTGTGACCCCAGTCAAAATCACTACATAGGGACAGGCATCAGGAGGGAGATGGATATTTCTGCGAGCCTCTACCTTGTCTCTTAGGGCCAGATCCCGATTTGATATCAAAGGTGTGGGGTCTTTAGGTTTAACATGGAGGGATGTCGTATGCTTGGCAGTGATCTGTGATGGTTTAGGGTCAGGAGTCTTGGCTTTTGCACTGCCTTGATTTATGGTGTTACTAGGGTTCTTTGGCACAGTTTTTTTTGTCGGGGCAACACGTTTTTCAACCAAAGTTGAGTTATTTACTGTGGTTGCCCCATGGGGAACCTTGTTGTTCAGGCTGAAACTAGGGGCACTTATATCCTTATGGATATTTTTCAATACTGTTTCTAGGCCGCGTAGTCTAGCCTCTATGGGTTCCAAAAGAACCTTTAACATTTCACAGATTTTATTAATATTAGTCGGGCTTATCCCGCTACCATCATGATTGATTTCAGCTGGATTGGTTTTGTCACCACTCAATTCCAAGATTTCCTCCAGACTACTGTCTAGGATTGTGTCTTCGGGGAGGCTCAATGGTAGACCGGCATTTACCGGATGACCCCCCTCTTTATCAGTGACACATTCTACCAGATTCTTCCTTACTGAATCTAAATTGATTGTAACCTGATTGTCAGAGGTTTTCGCTTTTATGCCTTTATGGGAGGTTGATTTGTTATTATTTTGTTTAGGAATCGCACCCTCTTTCAGCCCTCTTAGACTGACGTCAGTGGTCATGGGTGGGTTATTCATCACATCGTTAGCTATACCATCATCTGTTGACAAAGTGGGGTTGGGGGTCGCCTCTGAGCCCTGTTGGCCTTGTTGGGAACTAGATGAATCATGGTCCCCAGCGTTATCTAGTCTGACAGGGCTATTTGGGCGAGTCACGGTGTTAGGTGTACGTGCCTCGGCAATGAGACCTAAAGAAGATCTCCTGGCCCGAGCTAAATCTTGGGACACCCTTCTGTCCATTAGGACGATCCCTTCGTCAATTAGGGCATTGGTGCGGACAATAAAATCGTCCAAAGTTCCAGTCAACTTTTTTGCCCCACCTGCAGCCATACTTCTAGTCTCTCTACAATTCATAGCAAACCTTGCTACTCCACACTAAATATGCAATTAAATGGGTTAAGAGTATGTTAAACATACACAACAGTGACCAAGGTCAGAGACAAATCAAAATACGCCCTAATTACCAATAATAATGAATGAATACAGGAGGCTATGAGCTTCGATTTCAGATGTCCATTTGTCCAATAGTCAGTGGATATAAGGAAATTAAGCAGGGGGTATGGCCCAGTCCCGGCTCCTCCGGCCTCTGAGGGCCACAGAGGGCCCGCCCTTTGCCCGGGCTTAGCCCCGGGCGCTCCCGCGCAGCGGGTGCACAACCTTCTGAAATAACCGAGGGCAGGCGTGATTGGCGGGTAGGCGGGGCCGGCAGGGAGAGCAGCCCAGGTGGAGATGATCAGGCACGCAGGGACTCCTGGTCCACGGAGTCCCTGCCTTCAGCTCGCAGCCCTGCCGAGAATCCGCCAGGCACCCCTAGCTGTCAGCAAATAAGAATAAACCCCCCTCAGCCTGCAGCAGCTCCTGCGGTTAAGACCGCGCTGCGGGACCCGCGGAGCGGGTCCGGCGAGTTGCTGTGGTCGTCGAGGGTCCCGAGGGTCTGTGGCGCCAGGAGAGTGAGCAGCAACAGGTAAGTGGAAGGTGCAGCAGAGTTTTCCAACGTTCCCACCGGCACAGTCCAAGTGCTCCCGTTATGACTCCGTGGGCGGGTGGGCGGGGCCGGCATGGAGAGCAGCCCAGGTGGAGATGATCAGGCACGCAGGGACTCCTGGTCCACGGAGTCCCTGCCTTCAGCTCGCAGCCCTGCCGAGAATCCGCCAGGCACCCCTAGCTGTCAGCAAATAAGAATAAACCCCCCTCAGCCTGCAGCAGCTCCTGCGGTTAAGACCGCGCTGCGGGACCCGCAGAGCGGGTCCGGCAAGTTGCTGTGGTCGTCGAGGGTCCCGAGGGTCTGTGGCGCCAGGAGAGTGAGCAGCAACAGGTAAGTGGAAGGTGCAGCAGAGTTTTCTAACGTTCCCGAGAGGCAAAACAACACAGCACACACACCACCACCACCACCACTACCACCATCACTACCACCATCACACCAGCACCAACAATACCCCAGCACACAACACACATCACACATCAACACCACACACACCACACACCCCTGCACCCACAAACACTTCGAACACCACCCACCATGGCAGCACATAAAATGCCCAAATTCACAGAGAGTTAGTTGACAGTCATGGTCAATGAGATAGTGAGAGTGGAACCACAATTGTTTGGTAGCCTGGTCCAACAGACACCATTAGTCACAAGGACACAAATGTGGGAAAGGATAGTTCAAAGAGTCAATGCAGTAGGGATCACCCCGCGAACCAAGAAGGAGATCATGAAGCGGTGGCATGATCTCAAGAGGGTTGTCAAAGAGAGGAGAAGCAAGAACCAGGGGCTGACTGACAGGACTGGCGGTGGGCCTCCCATACCACCAAAACTATTCACACCATGGGAGGAGAAGATGCTTGCCATACTGCATCCTGACAGTCTCACAGGAGTATCCGGGGCAGTGGAGGCTGGTAAGTACAAACAAATGTTAACCAACACACTGATATGTATGTCCGTGCTCAACCGAAACACCATTGCACTTTCCACCCTCAACTAACAGGTAGCTAGCCATCTTGCTTGGGAGGCCCTGTTTGGGGGTGGGAGGCCTGCACTACCACTCCCGCCATGCCCCCTGTCCCACAACTGAGCAGGATAGAGGCCACCCCCGCCCAGGAGCATGTGTCAGCCATTGCACAGTTCAGCATCACCTAACAGGCAGGTAGCCATCTTGCTTGGGAGGCCTGTTTGGGGGTGGGAGGCCTGTACCACGACTCCCACCATGCCCCCTGTCCCACAGCTTACCAAGATGGAGCCCTCCCCCAACACCACCCAGAAGCATGTGTCAGCCATTGCACTATTCAGCCTCACCTAACAGATAGGTAGCCATCTTGCTTGGGAGGCCTGTTTGGGGGTGGGAGGCTTGTTTGGGGGTGGGAGGACTGCACTACCACTCTCACCATGTCCCTTGTCCCACACCTGAGCAGGATAGAGGCCCCCCCCACCCAGGAGCATGTGTCAGCCATTGCACAGTTCAGCCTCACCTAACTGGTAGGTAGCCATCTTCCCTGTACTGGCTGTTTGGTGGTGGGAGGGCTGTACCACGACTCCCACCATGCCCTCTGTCCCACAGCCTACCAAGATGGAGCCCTCCCCCACCCAGGAGCATGTGTCAGCCATTGTACTGTTCAGCCTCACCTAACTGGTAGGTAGCCATCTTCCCTGTACTGGCTGTTTGGTGGTGGGAGGGCTGTACCACAACTCCCACCATGCCCCCTGTCCCACAGCCTACCAAGATGGAGCCCTCCCCAACATCCTAGAAGCATGTGTCAGCCATTACTTGTCCAGCCTCACCTAACAGGTAGGTCGCCATCTTGCTTAGGCGGCCTGTTTGGGGGTGGGAGGCTTGTTTGGGGGTGGGAGGCCTGCACAACCACTCCCACCAAGACCCCTGTCCCAGACCTGAGCAGGATAGAGGCCTCCCCCACCAAGGAGCATGTGTCAGCCATTGCACAGTTCAGCCTCACCTAACTGGTAGGTAGCCATCTTCCCTGTACAGGCTGTTTGGTGGTGGGAGGGCTGTAGCACGACTCCCACCATGCCCCCTGTCTCACAGCCTACCAAGATGGAGCCCTCCCCCAACACCACCCAGAAGCATGTGTCAGCCTCACCTAACTGGTAGATAGCCATCTTCCCTGTACTGGCTGTTTGGTGGTGGGAGGGTTGTACCACGACTCCCACCATGCCCTCTGTCCCACAGCCTACCAAGATGGAGCCCTCCCCCACCCAGGAGCATGTGTCAGCCATTGTACTGGTCAGCCTCACCTAAATGGTAGGTAGCCATCTTCCCTGTACTGGCTGTTTGGTGGTGGGAGGGCTGTACCACGACTCCCACCATGCCCCCTGTCCCACAGCCTACCAAGATGGAGCCCTCCCCAACATCCTAGAAGCATGTGTCAGCCATTGCTTGTCCAGCCTCACCTAACAGGTAGGTAGCCATCTTGCTTAGGCGGCCTGTTTGGGGGTGGGAGGCTTGTTTGGGGGTGGGAGGCCTGCACTACCACTCCCACCAAGACCCCTGTCCCAGACCTGAGCAGGATAGAGGCCTCCCCCACCAAGAAACATGTGTCAGCCATTGCACAGTTCAGCCTCACCTAACTGGAAGGTAGCCATCTTCCCTGTACAGGCTGTTTGGTGGTGGGAGGGCTGTAGCACGACTCCCACCATGCCCCCTGTCTCACAGCCTACCAAGATGGAGCCCTCCCCCAACACCACCCAGAAGCATGTGTCAGCCTCACCTAACTGGTAGGTACCCATCTTCCCTGTACTGGCTGTTTGGTGGTGGGAGGGCTGTACCACGACTTCCACCATGCCTCCTGTCCCACAGCCTACCAAGATGGAGCTCTCCCCCAACACCACCCAGAAGCATGTGTCAGCCATTGCACTGTTCAGCCTCACCTAACAGGTAGGTAGCCATCTTGCTTGGGAGGCCTGTTTTGGGGTGGGAGGCCTGCACTACCACTCCCACCATGCCCCCTGTCCCACACCTGAGCAGGATAGAGGCCTCCCCCACCCAGGAGCATGTGTCAGCCATTGCACAGTTCAGCCTCACCTAACTGGTAGGTAGCCAATCTTCCCTGTACTGGCTTTTTGGCAGTGGGAGGGCTGTACTATGACTCCCAGCATGCCCCCTGTCCCACAGCCTACCAAGAAGGAGCCCTCCCCCAACCCCACCCAGAAGCATGTGTCAGCCATTGCACTGTTCAGCCTCACCTAACTGGTAGGTAGCCATCTTCCATGTACTGGCTGTTTGGTGGCGGGAGGGCTGTACCACGACTCCCACCATGTCCCCTGTCCCACACGTGAGCAGGATAGAGGCCTCCCCCACCCAGGAGCATGGGTCAGCCATTGCATTGTTCACCAAACAAACGTACAGGTAGGTAGCCATCTTGCTTGGGAGGCTTGTTTGGGGGTGAGAGGCCTGCACTACCACTCCCACCATGCCCCCTGTCCCACACCTGAGCAGGATAGAGGCCTCCCCCACCCGGGAGCATGTGTCAGTCATTGCATTGTTCACCAAATAAACTTACAGGTAGGTAGCCATCTTGCTTGGTCTGGCTGTTTGGAGGTGGGTGACCTGCATCACTACGCACAGCACCAATTGCATGCAATGCATCGATACCTGACATGTACGAGTAATTGATGTACCTCTGCACCATGTAATAACGCCCAGTATTGCACTTAATAATAACAGTGAAGTTGTCTCAATTGTGTAGTGTACAGACAGTGGATGACACACAGCTAACAGAATACTTGCACAGTGCCCAACACTGACCATTCCCCATCTAATCCATAGTTGATGAAGAACTCGCTGCTGAGGACAACAACTACCAGCAGAGCTAGTCTCCACACCCAGCACATGGACTCTCGGATGTTGACTCCGAGGATAGTTTGGACGATGAGCTCCAGGCCGGCCCATCTGATGTGCCAGGGACCAACAGGTCCCAGGCCCCCATCCTCCCCACCACCACATCTGCTGCAACAACAACAGCACAGCAGACCTCTGCAGTCACGGCCTGTGCCTCCACTGCTGCCACCTCCACCACCACCACCACCACCAGTACCACCTGCAGCACCCTCCCTGTTCCAGGGGATGACCAGGTCACACCAATAACTGTCGAGGGCAGGGCAACAGGTCCGTGACAGCAGGGCAGGTGGGAGGGCCAGGGTCACCCCCAGACCTCAGGAGGTTGGCACACCATCCCTGGACCACTGCACCAGAGTAATCGGGGCATATGAACAGGTCCAGGGACAAAGTGGCCGGTCTGATGAACTATTACGTGAGCTCATCCTGCTGGTGAGGTCCATCAACACACACATTGGACAAATGGTGGACATCATGGCCCAGCAAGAGGCGTTACTGAGGGACAGGCCTGCGTCCCAAACAACACCTCCGCCCCCTCTGTTGTGCTGCAGGATGACAGTGCACCATCCTCCCCTGCGGCCACAGAGAGGGGTGAGTCCTCAGATGCCGCTGGCCATGCAGCAGGCCCCCCCTACCAAAGCAATCAAAGGGGCGTCCAAAGAAGAGCCTGAGAGTCTCTGGAGGCAAAGCACCAGCTACACGCCAGTCACGGAGCCAGCCCTGATGGCAACCCTCTCTTAGGAAACGGTGACTGAGGCTGGATTGAAGACCTTGACATGCGTGTTGTCCTGGAATCCCCGTCCCGTCATTGTCCACTAATCCCTAACCACTTTTGACAACATAGCAGATAGGAATTTTCAGACTCTCCCTGACGCACGTAAAGAGGCGCGTCGGAACGTAGCCGTTGCTTGGCTTACTGTTCCGGTCCCACGCCTACTTCCTGATTCTGGAACACGTTGCCGCAGCGTTTCGCTGCTCCCTCTTTGGCGTTTCGTAGCAATATTATCCTGATTCCTGTTTCCTGCACCTTCCTCTTAGCACTACTTTCGTCGTGCACGGCTGGAGTTTCATATAGCTGTGTGCCGGCATTTTCCTTCGCAGCTACCCGTCGGGCGCTGGCATTACACCCTACCTTTTCCCACGCATTTAGCGGGCGTTCTCCTCAGCCCGTGTTTTTAGTCCTTAAACTCGCAGCAAACGGAAGTGCCTCTTTTATTTTCATTGTTATTCTTCCTTCTGAGAGTGAGCGCTCCGCCCTGGTTCTCCCTCGGGCCGGGTGTCTCTCCTCCTGAGTGTGTCACTGCTCCGCTATCCCTGCCCCTGCACAGCCGGTCAGTACACCTCACTCCTTCCCCTTTTTCTTTTGTATGTGTGAGTCCTTTGTGAGTGCTGCCCTTCCTAGCCTGATATTCGGGTCTGCTGGATATCTCCTTGAGCATTTGAACTCACACTTCATTTGGGGTAAGAATTTCCTTGCGACAACCATGCATGTCAATGTTCTGAGTATTTACCTGTATGTCTAGAGTGTATTGTATATAGTGCCTCCTGTTCTTTTTCCTAGCCTGGACCACCACCTGAAGTACTTCTTCCTGTATGCTGACCCCCTCGTATGAGGAGAGTGGTGGACACTCCTTGGGTTTTTCCCTCATACTTTTAGGGGACAGTGGACAGGAGTGTGTTCCCTATCACATTCTTGTTTCTGTGTCCTGGAGGTAGTGGGATTCTTCTTCGTTCCCGTGGAAACTGGCGAATCTGCTAACACCCTCTTCCCCATTGCATTGACTGTTTGGACTTGCCTTCCCCACACTGCCTTGTGAATGGCACCTGTCTGTTGGACTGTGTCACCACATCCATGTGGTGTCTACTCTTGCATCTCATCTACCACGACTGTCAACTCACTGCTCCATCACCACCTTCATGTAAATATTCCCGCACCCCTCACATGTCACCTTTGTAAATAAAATAACTTACGCACTTGAATTTGTGCAGTATTGTTTTTAGTGCAATATTTACAGTGTTGCAAATGTCCATGATGTATCCAAAAGATGTACAGTATGTAGGGCTGGATAATTTTGAAGCACCTAGGGAGACACAATAGAACAACTGTCACTGGTGTTAGTGTGCCATCACAGACATAACACTACACCAAACATCCACATAAGTCTACAGGCAGACAACACAATGTGCAGCAAGTGTCAACAAACAGAGTTCTGTATACGTTCACATGTGAAATGTCACTGCCACATTTCCACACACACAGGTGACTCAACATGTGCCTGTCTGTACCATCCGCGCATAGCCCTTCACAACAACAGCAATCACACCAGACAATGTACAAGTTGTACCTCGTCACCTACCTTCAAGTGAAGTAGCGGGTGAAGAGCTGTTGACGCATGTCAACTCCTTCCTCCTCTCCACTGTCCTCATCACTGGACTCAGGTCCTTGGGCAGGCGGGGCCGTGGGTCCTCACCATCATCCAGGAGCAGGGGAATCCCCTTGTGAATGGCCATGTTGTGCAGCATACAGCATGCCACAATGATCTTGCAGACCCTCCCAGGCGAGTATGACAGTGCTGTCAAGGCAGCAGAATCTTGACTTGAGCAGGCCAAAAGTCTGCTCAATGACACGTTGGGTCCTGCCATGGGCCTCATTGTACTTGACGTGAGCCGGGGTCCTGGGATTCCGTAGTGGGCTCAGCAGCCATGGCCGGCTGGGATATGCAGAGTCACCTGTGAATGACAAACACACATTGCAATGTTGCACAGGCAGAGGGCAGCAGGTCACACACACAGCACGCCACATCACTAGGCATACTCACCCACAATCCAACCAGCCTCGGGAAGCAGATTTGGCATCATCCGGGGCACCATGCTGTTCCTCAGGATTGAATTGAATTGAATTGAATTGAAATGGTATTTATATGGCGCATGGCTACCTGAAGGCATCCCAGAGCTTGTAGAAACCAGGGCAGATGATCAGCGGGATTTAAGGGAATAGCCACGTCTTGAGAGATCTGCGGAAGGAAAGATGATTGGGTTCGGCCCGAAGAGGGAGTGGAAGAGAGTTCCACAGTTTTGCGGCATTAAGAGAGAATAGTCGGCCTCCACTTCTGGCTTTTTTGATTTTAGGAACAAATGCCAGGATTAATGATTTAGAACGGAGGGTTCTATTAGGCTCATACCGCTGTACAATGTTCTTAAGGATGGACGGGCCTAGGTCATGAAAAGGATTTATGGGCGATGCATAGGGATTTAAAATAAATGCGCTCCTGGATAGGAAGCCAATGTAGAGCCTTAAGAGCTGGTCTGGCCGATTGTATTCTGGGAATATTCAACAGTAATTGAGCAGCCCGATTCTGGGTAGTTTGAAGTCTGGCAATGGTGGCCAGTGGGGACCCCAGATATAGCGCGTTGGCATAGTCCAGCCTGGACAAGACAAGGGCCTGTACCATGATTTTCCTAGCTTCAAACGGTAGGATAAGGAGAATTTTACGGGGAGTTTGAAGGATGCCAAAACAAGTGGCAGCTGTCTTCCTGGCTTGAGATTTGAAAGACAGGTCCTGGTCCAAACAGACACCCAAGCTCTTAAGCAGGAGTTTAGGCGATGGGGCAAGGCCTAAGATGGTAGGCCAAATATCTTCCACATTGAGTGGCGAGCGGTTTCCCAAGACCATGATTTCACACTTGTCCCCATTCAATTTAAAAAAGGAGTCTCTCATCCAGGAGGCTATCTATTGGAGGCACCTATAGGGATCAGGAGAGTTACTGTTAGGTGTGTTGAGTCCAATCACTAGTTGCGTATTGTCAGCGTACGTGACAATATGAATTCCGAAAGGGAGAACTGCCTCAGCTAGAGTGCAAGTGTAGGCGTTAAATAGAGTAGGGCTCAGTGAAGAGCCCTGAGGAACTCCACAGCAGAGAGGGGTTCTCTTGGAGATAACTTCGTTATGGAAGACTTGGAAGGACCTATTCTCAAGGAACGACTGGAACCATGCCAACGCGGATCCACAGATGCCTAAGTCGTGAAGCCTTTGAATTAGGATCTGATGGTTTACAGTGTCAAAAGCTGCACTGAGTTCGAGCAGCAGGATTACCGCAGTGCCGCCCAAGTCCACTACTTTCCTGGCTTCCTCCACAACCGAGATCAGGGCAGTTTCTGTTCCCTGAAGAGGGCGAAAGCCTGTCTGGGTTTGGTGGAGGAGATTATGGGTCTCTAAAAAGGAGGACAGTATTGCATTAACGTGTTTTTCCGTGATTTTGCTGATCCCAGCCAGGAGTGAAATTGGACGATAATTTCCCAAGACCAATGGGTCGAGGGAGGGTTTCTTCAGCAAGGCCTTCACCATTGCTTCCTTCAATGCCTGAGGGACCACTCCTGATGCAAGTGAGGAGTTGACTAGCTCTAAAATCACCGGAAGAACTACCCCTGCTACTTGCGCGAGCGCTCGTAAGGGAACAGGATCTTTGGGTGATCCGCCCTCAACTTTAGCAAACAGGATTTCTAACTCTGGCAGTTCTAAGAGTGGAAAAGAATCAAGAAGCGGCTGGGTTCTGCCTGGAGAAGAAGATACCAAAACCTTGTTTGTGGGGGGAAAAGAGGAGAAGATGGTATCAATTTTGGTGAGGAAAAAATCAGCAAGAGTGTCGCACTGCGCTCCTGAAGTTTCCAGAGCGATGGGAGTGGGGGGGAGCTTTGAAAGGGTTTTTACAATATTAAACATCTCACGCGGGGAGTTGGATGAGGCAAAAAAAATGTCTTCGTAGAAAGTGGCTTGAGTGGATCTAATTTCTGCTTTATAGATATTAATACACTTCCTGTATTGTTCCTTTGTTGCTGGGGAAAAGTCTTTCCTCCACACTCTCTCTAATTTTTTACAGTTCCGTTTATGCTCTTGAAGGGCAGCTGTGTACCAATGTTTTTTAGGGTTTTTAATCTTGACTTTTATTTCCTTTTCGGGGATAAGGGTATCTACAGAATCTTCAAGCCATTGATTGAAATTTCTGTTGGCTGTAGCTACGTCGGCCGATTGGTCCACAGGCAGTTTGGACCAGGACCTGGATTTCACAAGGAGGGGAACTCTGTGTGGCGTGTTGCCAGATGGCTACCAAGTGAATGGTATCAAGAAATGGTCTGACCACAGTGTAGGGATGGGGTCTTCCACTACCAGGGTGTCCAGATTGGAGAAAATTGCATCCAATAGATGTCCCTTCCTGTGAGTGGGTTTGTTAAATTTTGTGTCAGCTGATAGACCATAAGGTCTTTAGTGAGTTCAGCGGCTGAGGTCTGAGTGGGGTCATCAAAATGAAGATTGAGATCTCCCAAAATGGGAAAGTTACTAGAGGAACGAGTTAAATTAGCAACCACCTCCGGAATGGTTTTGCAGAAGTTCGCCGAGGGTCCTGGGGGTTTATATATCAGCAAGCCCGAAAAGGTCAGGACAGGACTGAATTTAATGGAGAAAGCCACGTTCTCACAGTCAGTAGCGGGACTCCCCAGTATTCGGCAGATGAGTCCATGTTTATAGATTATTGCGATTCCGCCGCCTTTCCCTACAGGGCGGTCTAATCTGGTGATGGCATAGCCCAAGGGTAGCGCTTGAACGAGGTCAGGCTCAGAGTTGGGCGAGAGCCAAGTTTCTGTCAGAAACAATACCTCTGGTACTTCATCCTAAAGCAACATAGAGATTTCGGCAGTATGGCAAGGCAAGGATCTGCAAATAATTAAAAACATCTTAAAACTAAGCTGTTTGGTGGGGGGAGCGGAGGCATCCTTACCAATCTGGGATCTGCAGTGTGGACAAAAGGTAGGGAGCTTATAGGGTATGAAAACGTGCTTACAGACTTTTAACACTGGGGGGTCCAAGGCACGAAGGGCATCTGAACTATAGCGAATAAGTTGGGTCGTGCTGGAAGCAGGGTCTCTGGCCCCTAGCCCCGGTCGGCCACGGACGGGCGCAGACAGGCTGCGCGGGCGCTTAGGCATCATTATTTGTAGCCAAGTAAGGAGGTGGCCAGGCAGGCGAGGATACAGACACTAGTCCGCTGACCTCGTCGATTCCTCCCCAAGATGGCCGCCACAACTCCCGCCCTTGCCCCCAAACAGCGTTTCCCAAGCACAGGAGCAGAATAATAGATTAAAAATGTGGCGAAAATGAGGTAAGGGAAATTATCCAAAGGAAACACAAAATTAAAAGCTGGAAGTCAATTTTCAAAAAATTACCACAAACGCTAAATGAAGCTCCCGGGTCACGCCTCAGTAGTCTAGTGTCTGCGAGGGTGCCTAAGCGGAGCTATTTGTGGCCAAGCAAGGACGTGGCCAGGCAGGCGAGGATACAGACACTAGTCCGCTGACCTCATCGATTCCTCCCCAAGATGGCGGCCACAACTCCCGCCTTTGCCCCCAAACAGCGTTTCCCAAGCACAGGAGCAGAATAATAGAGTAAAAATGCAGCGAAAATGAGGTAAGGGAAGTTATCCAGAGTAAACACAAAATTAAAAGCTGGAGGTCAATTTTTAAAAAATTACCACAAACGCTAAATGAAGCTCCCGGTTCACGCCTCAGGAGTCTAGTGTCTGCGCGGGCGCCTAAGTGGAGCTATTTGTGGCCAAGCAAGAAGGTGGCCAGGCAGGCGAGGATACAGACACTAGTCCGCTGACCTCGTCGATTCCTCCCCAAGATGGCGGCCACAACTCCCGCCCTTGCCCCCAAACAGCGTTTCCCAAGCACAGGAGCAGAATAATAGATTAAAAATGCGGCGAAAATGAGGTAAGGGAAATTATTCAAAGGAAACACAAAATTAAAAGCTGGAGGTCAATTTTCTAAAAATTATCACAAACGCTAAGTGAAGCTCCCGGCTCACGCCTCATGAGTCTAGTGTCTGTATAAATCATGGGCTGAGCCGGGGAATCTTGCATACACATGTGATATGGTCATGTCCGCAAGGCACACCACCTGCACATTCATCGAATGATAATGTTTACAATTTCTGAAAATGTGCTCAGTCGCCTATGGTGGCACCAGACCTACATGGGTGCAATCGATGGCACCAACAACATGGGGGATGTGCCCAAGGGGATAGAAGTCACCCTTCACAGCGGCCAATTCTGCTCCCCTGGGGAAATGTATGTATCGATCCTTATATATGATCATGGCTGCAAGAACATCCCTGAGCACCAGGCTGAACATGTTGTGCAACATCCCTGCAGAGCTGGCCACGGTCTCCTGGAAGGAACCAGTTGCAAAAAAGTAGAGGGCTGCCATCACTTTGTATGTGGGTGTGAATACTGTTGGGTAGTGGCGACGAGGCTGCAGGTTGAGCTTCAACAGATCACAAAGGGTCTTCAGTGTTGGTCTGTCGAGGCGGAATTTGCGAATGATCGCTATATCCTCCATGTCCTCCAGTACTGTCAGGTGACGTATGAGATTAGGCCTCCTCCTAGTTCAGATGTAAATGGACAAATGTCAATGACAACCATCATGAGATGGCCACAGCACATACCGTTAAGGATGTCACGGAAAACCAAAGACTGCCATGAGACATGCGTGGCACACCAGATTACATGGGTGGACAGTTGAGACACACAGAGGGCACACCTCTCCATTTACAATACACAAGTGCCGCTAACAACACATAAGGAAATGGGAATGCACACATAAGGAACCCCACATTCCACATGTGCACGCCTCGTACCGTACCATCCACAAAAGTGTGTGAAATGACCATGACTGTCTCATACCCATCTGCTGTACCTGTCACACCTCAATGCATCATGTGAACTTGGCACACATCAACAGCCCAATGATCACAGCAGCTGGAAAACTGTCACTTGTGTGCATGAGCTGATATGGTGGCACAAGTACGTAACGCACAAGTTACTACTTGTGTAACGATATATCTGTAAGAGACATTAGTTAGTATTAGATTCCTTACCTTAGAATATCCCCAGGCGTCAGACTGGATCCGGAAAATTTTGCGTAGCAGTACCCTTGCGCGTCGGTAGGCGTCGTCTGCGGCTCCGCGTCCGTCGTCGGCGTCGTGGGCGCCGTGATGACGTCGTCGGAGTACTTAGACGCCGCCTCCGCGTGCTGACGTCAGTTCTTAGACACAGCTTTTCCGCGCCAGAAACGCAGAGCTATGCCAAAAACAACACTGGTGCCAGTGAAACTAGGGCCCTGAAGGGGACAACCCTAACCCTAGGTATTGGTTCGCAGAATGGGGAGGATGGGTGGGTCGGTAAGGAATCTAATACTAACTAATGTCTCTTACAGTTATATCGTTACACAAGTAGTAACTTGTGCATCTGAAAGAGACATGTTAGTATTAGATTCCTTACCTTAGAATAGATACCCCAGCAATACCAACCCCGGTGGTGGGTCTGCGAACCAATACTCACACCAGAAAGTCCTGGAGGACGGAACGGCCAAAAAAGCCATCCCTCCGGACTTGGCTGTCCAGGCAGTAGTGTCTTGCAAACGTGTGCAGCGATGCCCACGTAGCTGCCTGACAGATGTCTTGTAAGGGCACACCCCTGCCCAGGGCAGTGGTAGTAGCCGTGGCTCGGGTGGAATGAGCCCGCAATCCAGCAGGGGGCTCCTTCCTAGCCAAGGAGTAGCATGCCTGGATACACACGATGATCCACCGGGAGATGGTCCTCTTGTGTACCGCTTTCCCCTTCTTAGCGGCCACGTAACCAACAAAGAGTTGGTCATCCACCCGGAACTGGCGTGTGCGATCCAAATAGAATGAGAGCGCACGTTTTGGGTCCAGACGATGGAGCCGCTCTTCCTCTTTAGAGGGATGCGGTGGCGGAAAGAAGGTTGGCAAAGTGATAGACTGCCCGATGTGAAAGGCCGTGACAACCTTGGGCAGGAAAGAAGGACGAGTCCTCAGAACAACCTTGTCCGGATGGACAGAGAGGAAAGGAGGTTTAGAAGATAGAGCCTGGAGCTCACTCACTCTCCTGGCAGAGGTGATGGCAACCAGGAAAGCAGTCTTCAAAGTCAGAAGGCGAAGAGGACAGTTGTGAAGTGGCTCAAAGGGAGCGCACATCAGGAATGTTAAAACCAGGTTCAAGTCCCACTGAGGCATCACAAACGGAACAGGAGGAAACGTGTGAGTGATGCCCTTAAGAAATCTATTTACAATAGGGGACTTGAACAAAGAAGGCTGATCAGGTAGCCTGAGAAAGGCTGAAAGGGCAGAAAGGTAGCCCTTGAGAGTGCCCAGAGCAGAGCCCTGCTGGGCAAGAGAAAGAAGGAAGAGAAGAACCTCAGAAAGAGGGGCATTGAGAGGATCCACAGCCTTTGCTGTGCACCATGCCACAAATCTGTTCCACCTGCAGGCGTATACCGACTTTGTGGAGGGACGCCTGGCTGCCAGAATGATGTTACAGACTTCAGGAGGCAAGTCAAATGGCCTCAACTGTCGCTGCTCAATCGCCAAGCATGGAGGTGGAGACTGGACAGGTTCGGGTGGAGGACCGTCCCCTGCTGCTGCGACAGAAGGTCCTCCTGAAGAGGCAGATGAACCGGGGGATCGACTGACAGACTGAGTAGCTCTGGATACCAGTACCTTCGAGCCCAGTCCGGAGCCACAAGGATGACTTGGGTCCGGTCACACTTGATCTTCTTCAGCACTCTGGGCAGAAGTGGTATAGGCGGAAAGGCGTACAACAGACCGCAACTCCACTTGCGACGAAAAGCGTCTCCGAGCGAGTGCCGCCTTGGAAATTCCAACGCGCAGAACTGATGACATTGCGCGTTCTCTTCGGTGGCGAATAGATCTAACCAAGGCTCTCCCCATCGCTGAAAGAGGCCTTGCGCCACGTCCGAGTTCAGACGCCATTCGTGATCCATCATGCACCGACAGCTGAGCTCGTCCGCCCTGGCGTTCAGAGAACCTGCCAGGTGTTGAGCCACCAGGGTCACGCCCTGGCGTTCCAGCCATTGCCAAAGGCGAAGAGCCTCTTGACAAAGGATCCACGACCCCACACTGCCCTGTTTGTTGCAGTACCATATGGCGGTGGTGTTGTCCGTGAACTAACCCTGGGCGTAGTGGGGCGTAGTGGGGCTCCGCGGAGCTACGCGGAGAGGGCGAGAAGCTACGCCCACTCCCGCACTCCGCGTAGCCCCACTACGCACCTGCCTCCCGCTCTCCCCTACATACATTATTTAAGGAATTACAGTGATTAAAACAATATTAAAGCACTTACCTTGTCCGGGGCTCGTCCGGGGCTCCCTCTTTGAATCGCGTCCTTTCCTGGATACCAATGCGCATGCGCGGTCGGCCGCGCATCCGCATTTCTCCCGAGAAATGCGCATGCGCGGGCTGCCGCGCATGCGCATTTGTTTCCAGGAAAAGGACGCTATTCAAAGAGGGAGCCCCGGACGAGCCCCGGACAAGGTAAGTGCTTTAATATTGTTTTAATCACTGTAATAGCTTAAATAATGTATCTAGGGGAGGGCGGGAGGGAGGCGGGTGGCGGCCGACTCGGCTACGCCCACGGAGTGGGCGTAGTGTTGCCGGCTACGCTGTCTACGCAAAATGCGTAGAAGGCAACACTACGCCTACTCCGTGGGCGTAGCCGAATCGGGCGCCCACCCACCTGCACTACACTCCCCCGGACTGAGGGGAGGAATGCCTTCAGTGCCAGACGAATCGCCCTGAGCTCCAACAGGTTAATGTGGAGCCGGGCCTCCGCCAGAGACCAGAGGCCTCTGATCTCCGCCTCTCCCATGTGGCCTCCCCAGCCCTGGAGGGACGCGTCCGTCACAACTACATGCTCCGGTTGGGGTAGGGAGAGGGATCTGCCGCTGACCCAATCGCGGTCCGTAAGCCACCACTGCAGCTGTCTCGCAGTGCCCTCCGAGATCAGGACGTGGTCAGATAGGTTGCCCTGATGCTGGGCCCACTGAAACCTCAGGTCCCACTGCAGAGCCCGCGTCCGCCACCTGGCGTGATGAACCAGTAGGATGCAGGAGGCCATCAGCCCCAAAAGCCGCAGCGTCAACCTGACCGAGACCCGGGATAACGGCTGAAAGATGGGAATCAGAGCCTGAATATCCCGGACCCGCTGTTCGGGTGGATAAACCCGAAACCGCGCCGAGTCCAGAACCGCTCCGATGAAGAGGAGCTTCTGAGAGGGACACAGGTGCGACTTCGGCACATTGATGGAAAACCCCAGCTGGTGCAGGAGGTCTGCCGTCGTCTGGAGGTGGCTGACGACTGTCTGGGGCGAGCCCGCCTTCAACAACCAGTCGTCGAGGTAGGGGAAGACTGAAACCCCTAACCGACGCAGATGAGCTGCGACCTCCGCCATCACTTTCGTGAACACCCGTGGGGCGCTGGTAAGGCCAAAGGGGAGCACCTCAGCCAGGCGTGGCGTCTGACCGCCACCGTCGTAGCCATCGCTCTGCCTAGCGAGTCGGTGGTATCCAGCCCACACCTAATAGAGTATTTTGCTGCATCCCGGCCCTCCACAAGGGCTTGGCCGAGTTTGGCCCGTACCTCCAACGGACACTCTGGCAGCACTTCGGCGACCTTATCCCACACAGAGTGGGTGTAACGCCCCAAGAGGCAGGCGGTGTTAGAAGACCGCAGGCCGAGGCTAAGTGATGAGAAGATCTTCTTCCCATACTGGTCATACCTCTTGGATTCCCGGTCCGGGGGGGCGGACGGGAATGCGGTCTGGGAATTGGAGGCCTGGATGACCAGGCTCTCGGGGGTAGGATGGGAGGACAGGAAACATGGGTCGCCCGGGGCTGGGCGGTGGCGTCTGGCCACGTTCCTATCTACGGGCGAACCCGTAGCGGGCTTGGACCAAGTGCCCAGCAGAACGTCGGTCAAGGCCTCATTAAAAGGCAGCAGACGCTCGGCCGAGCTTGACTGCGGTTTAAGGACCTCAGTGAGGAGGTTAGTCCTCACGGCCGCGACGGGGAGCTCAAGGCCCAAGGCCTTGGCTGCCCTCATCAGCACCCCACTATAAGTTGCCCCCTCCTCCGATGCCACGGAAGGAGGGGAGACAAAACCAGTGTCTGGAGAGGTGTCCAGGCCACTGGCCTCCCCAAGGTCTCCTGTCCAGTCCTCATGAGACTGACACTCCCTGGTCAGAGGGTCCTCAGACCCCTCCCAGTCCTCTTCATCACCCATCTCCTGAAATTCAGGGTTCTCATCCAATGGGGCCTGCTCATAGAGAGAGAACTCTCCAACCGGCGTCTGGAGCGGCGCCCAACGGGGCCGTCCCGATGCCGGAACAAGAACGAAGGTGGAACCGGGGACAGCGCCGCCCGAGGCCGGCGCCGGAGGCGACACCTGAGGGTCTGATGCCGGGGAGGTCGTCAGATCCACTGGCGACGAACCAGATCCCGGAGGAGGACCAGCGGCATCTTGCGGCGCCGGGCCCGAAGGCACCGGCGGCGTCGGGATAATGGGGACCTGCGGCGCCGGGCCCGAAGGCGTCGGGGCCCCCAGACGGGTCCGCTGGGCCCGAAGGCGCCGCGGAGCCCGTTGGAGGAGAGAGTTTCCTCATGGCCATGAGGAAGCGCTCGATCTCCTTCGGCGTCGCGTTGAGCCCAGGGACCGTAGGGTATGGGGGTGCACGTGGCGCCCGCGACTCCGACGGAGCGGCGTGGGCGGTGTCACCCGAACCCCCGGCCGCATCGTGCGAGCGTCGGGGAGAGTCCGAGGAGCGATGACGCCGCTTGGACTTCTTGTGCCTCTTACCTGACGACGACTTCGACCCGGAGGAGTGCGGCCTACTCCCGGAGCTGTGATGGCTCCGAGCCCGCGACCTGTCCCTCGACCTCCCATGGGATCGGGACCTCTCACGGCGCGGGACCGACTGCCGGAGTTCGAGGCGCCTATGGGACCGCTCCCGCCTGGCTTTCGAAGAGAGGGCCCGGCAGTCGGAGCAGGCCTTGTCGTCGTGGTCGACGCCCAAACACGACAAACAGACGCGGTGAGGATCCGTGACCGACATCAGCCGGTCGCAATCGTCACAAGGTTTGAAGCCGGGCATCCCTAAAGGCACCGTGTCGGAGTCGAGAGACTCCAAATAGGATCACAAAGATCAAAAAGGTTAGTCAAAAAGTGACTAGGGTTACTGCTTTTTCCAGATCTGCGCTTGCTGGCGCGGAAAAAAGAAGAACTGACGTCAGCACGCGGAGGCGGCGTCTAAGTACTCCGACGACGACATCACGGCGCCCACGACGCCGACGACGGACGCGGAGCCGCAGACGACGCCTACCGACGCGCAAGGGTACTGCTACGCAAAATTTTCCGGATCCAGTCTGACGCCTGGGGATATTCTAAGGTAAGGAATCTAATACTAACGTGTCTCTTTCAGATAACACCATACAGTGAGACAATCCTTGTCAGCACTGACCCGCAACACATTGATTTGCCACACATCATTGACATCAGCTTAACACTGTGAAGCATCATCAAACATCAAATGCATAAGTAACATGGCAGGGACTACAGACCAATGTGCGTCACACATAACGTGCAACCACCTGTGAATTATATTGTATAATGGCATTATGTGCACAATGATGTTCCCTTAACCATGTTGCTGCTGTGTACTGATGCAGTATTCATGATGGACATTGCCATTGCATGTGCGCAAAATCACGGTAGCTACCACCTGGCTAATGCGGTGTGACACCAGCACCACCCCCTTCACAAGTACGGTAGCCATTGGCATGGAGACATGGGTAGATGGCGGTAGGCATGCTCCGCCACCCAAATCGCGGTAGCTACCGCCTGGCAATGGCGGTGTGACACCAGCACCACCCCCTTTACAAGTACGGTAGCCATTGGCATGGAGACATGGGTAGATGGCGGTGGGCATGCTCTGCCACCCAAATCGCGGTAGCTACTGCCTGGCAACGGCGGTGCGACACCGCCATGAAGCATTGCCTACAGCCAATGGGAGAGATGATTGCGGTGGCATGATGCAGTTTTGAAAATCGCGGAAGCCGTGCTCTGCCACCCCAGAGGGGTCATTGGATGCTTTTGAACGATGCACCATAGCGGTAGCGCACCCGGGCCCCTGCGGTGCATCACCGCCATGGAGCATTGCCTACAGCCAATGGGAGCGATAACTCGGTGGCATGATGCAGTTTTGAAAATCGTGGAAGGCGTGCTCCGCCACCGCGGAGGTGGTCATAGGATGCTTTTGAACGATGCACCATCGCGGTAGCGCACTCCGGGCCCCTGCAGTTCATCACCCCCATGGAGCATTGCCTACAGCCAATGGGAGCGATGATTGCGGTGGCATGATGCAGTTTTAAAAATCGAGGAAGGCGTGCTCCGCCACCGCGGAGGCGGTCATTGGATGTTTTTGAATGAGGCACACCTGGACAACCAATTGTTGCAGCTTTGCACCTTACAAACAACCCCAGGGGACTATAAATCTGTGGGAGTGAGCCTCACATTTCCACTGCTCACAGAGCCTGCTGCCTGGGACCCTCTCCTGCTGCTGCCTCAAGTGCCTGCTGCCTGGGACCCTCTCCTGCTGCTGCCTCAAGTGCCTGCTGCCTGGGACCCTCTCCTGCTGCTGCCTCAAGTGCCTGCTGCCTGGGACCCCTCACCGCTCACTTCCACCACAGGTGTTCCATGTCCACAGTGGCAGCAGTGGACAGCAGTGG
The DNA here is from genome assembly GCF_964261635.1 of Lissotriton helveticus. NCBI lineage: Eukaryota > Metazoa > Chordata > Amphibia > Caudata > Salamandridae > Lissotriton > Lissotriton helveticus. The sequence continues at coordinate 122,552,441 of NC_136067.1, forward strand.
ACGCCGTCCTAGTGGACGAGGTACTGGCACAGTAACCAAGGCTGTATGGTGGCCCCAATGTAGTGATAAGTCATCATGAAGGGAGCTGTAGGGCAGGGGGGGTCAGACATGTAGTTGTGCTGCTGCAGTATATGCCTGAGGGTGTGGGGTTGTGTCATACACTGACAAACAAGCTGTCTCCAGGGCGAGGGAGTGTGTGTGTCCCAATGTCACTGTTTTCCCTGCTTGCAGTTGTATGTGTGAGTGGAGTGTGTTACATTGTCAGCCATACAGAGCCACAGGATGTTGGACATGTAGGTGCCAGGACAGTAATTGCTCGGGTGAATGTTTCTGTATGACCCTGTTGTCCGACTCAGTGTGAATCCAGAGACTAGGCCCAGTGCCTGCCCACCCAAACGAGAACGCATCACCAAACTGACATGGTCCTTGCTCCTGTTCATTCACACTGAATAGTAGATATGCACCATCTCAGCCCTGCACAATTGCACACAAACACACTTCTGTAGATGGCTATTTTGTTGGTGAGTCCATGTGCCCCGAGGCCATACACATTACAAACACATATGTTCACAGGACATGCTCATTGAATGCTGCCCAGTCACGCACACAGTGCTTCTAGACACAGACACAGATAGATATGTGATGTATGTAGTGGGCAGACATGCATGGGACTGGGGATGTCTGCAAGCCACTGAGGGGGTTCAGTGCAGTCATCCTGCATGTGTGTGAGATTGTCAGGGACCCTTTACGCCCTCATGTATGCATGCAATCACATCTGTTTAGGCCTTGCAGAGTGCCCTTGTGAGGTGTCCCCCAGTTTGGGATGGAGGGAGATTTCAATAGGTCATGAGTCTATGTCTTGCTACTGTACTGATAGATGTTGGTACATGACACTGTGTAACTGGTCATTTACCCTTCTTTTCTCGCATACATGCAGCTCAAGGTACACCAGCGTAAGGCCGTGTGGAGGGCCATTGCAGCAAAGGTCCGAGGCCTGGGGGTATCCAACCGACGACGCACCCACTGCCATAAGAGGTGGGACGACATCAGCCGGCTGGCAAAGAACGTGGCAGAGATGACATTGGGGCTGCAACCGTGCACTGGGCGTTTGGCATGGCGCAACTTAACACCCCTTATGGTCCGCATATTGGCAGTGACTAATCTGGAGCTGGATGCACGTCTGAAGGAGCATCGCCAGCAAGGCAGGGGTGAGTATTTGGAGAGGGTGACTTTGGCTGGGATCGGATGCATGTGTACAGGGCCTGTGGCAGCGGTGGCCCATGTGATGTTCGTGCGGTGGTGCTGTTCTGTGTCATGTGAGTGGCTGTTGGGATGTGTGCTAGTGTCAGGCATTGGGCCAAACTGCCCTTACAAAGCTGATCCTCCCTGCTGTGCTTTCTCATATCCTGATGTGTAAGGATCCACATGGTCATTCAGCATTGGGATGGTGTGGGGAATCCATTAGGGGCTGAACAGCAGGGTCCACTATCTGAGTGTGACTTCATGTATGCCTACTTTGCATGCACCATGATTGGCCCACACATCTGACAACAAGGTGCCCCAGAGTACCACATGGTGCTTGGTATGGCCTACTTGGCATTGTGGACTGTCATGCCCTAATAGGTGTGTATGTTGTCCCCTCCTGTTCCCTGAAGGTCTGTCAGTGGCAATGAGTGTTGGGACATGATAGGTATGGGCAGGGCAAGTTGTGTGTCTGGTACACTTCATCCACAGGCAGGGTGTTGTGCTGTGTAGCCTCAACATGGCAGATATTCAGTGTTACAGGCACTGCTGTGGTCTATGTATTGTGTTGCTGCAATGTGATTGCAGGGTTTGGTGGTCACCATGTTGATTTGGGCATCCCCTGTACTGCATTGATTGGATTGCTTTGTCCTGATGATGACAGTAACACAACCCTGCATCTCTCACTCATGCAGAATCACCAGTGGACACGGAGGAACGGGAGCCGGAAACCAGTGGTGGCAAGAGTAGCACCACAGCTGCACCGGAGGCCAGTGACACAGAGCTCACCAGCGCATCTGAGGGGGACTGTAGTATGCAGGAGGAATCTGTGGCTGAGACGCAGAGTACTACATCATCTGATGCCAGCGGTAATGCATCCATGTTGGCAGGCACAGGGGATGGGGAGTCTGCAACATCATCTATCACACAGCGGCCAGTGCCCAGCCTCCCATCCACTTCCTCTGGGGCTGCCCGTGTCCGTGTCAGTAAGAGGGGATGAGTTACATTCACACCTGGCACCGCTGAACCTGCACCTGTCCCCCCTGCTGCCCTCAGTGCAGAGTCTGTAGAGCTCCTGCGCCAGCTTTGTGGGGGCCAGACCACCCTGCTCAACGCCTTCAGTGACCATGACAAGAAATTAGGCCAGGTGGTTGCCTAAATGGAGGGCATACACTCTGATGTGGGTGGGCTACACCGTACAGTCCAGGCTTTGTCATCCGCAGTGACGTCTGCCCTTCAACAGGCACATGCTCCCATTCCTGCTCAGGTGCCTTTGTCCACCCCCAGTCAGTGGCCACATCAGATGACAGTGACCACGGTTCCCATGCGTCACAGACACGATACAACACAAGGAGCACACAGCAGGCACAACCGAAGCGGTCCCGCCCACAGACACCATCCCCACAGAAGAGCAGATCCACCTCAGAATGCAAGGACAAGAGCCCGTCAGGGAAGAGCAAAGCAGAAAAAGCAATGAGGCTGACATCAGGCTCACATGCCTCAGAGGCATCACCAGCAAAGGGCTCTCTTGTCCCAAAACCTCACGCAGAGCTAGGCGTGCAGTGTCTGTGCCCACTGAGGAGGTGTTCTACAGCAAAGGTACACCTAGGAAGGGCACAGGGCCACACCCCCCACCACATCAACTCCAATTCCAAGCCCAGTGAAGCAGGTGGAGGAGGGCACTGTAGGGGCCACCCCTGGCAAAGAGGCAAGGGGGGCACTGTAGGGACCACACCTGGCAAAGAGGCAAAGGAGGGCACTGTAGGGACCACCCCTGGCAAAGAGGCAAAGGAGGGCACTGTAGGTGGGACACCTGGCAAACAGGGGAAGATGGTGCAAAGACGTAGGCAGACAAAGCGTTCCGCAGGATCCAGCACGTCACCAGAGGTAGTGCCAGTGTCTGCACCTGATGCGGGACAGTTGGTGTGTGTGCCTGTTGTGTTGTCACCAGTTCCCATTAACCCTAAGACAGGGAAGCCATTTCGTATTCCCAAAAAAGTGGAAGGGCACCCCTCTAACCTCTCCCACCCACACTGTGTCACAGGTCTGCATGACTCCACCTCCACCTGCCACTATACCACCTGGTCCAAACAGCTCTCCAGCTTGCCAAACGACTGATAGCCCTACATCACCTGCGCCTCTGTCTCCCCACTCAAGTGTTCCTGCTGTCCCCGACACACAGCCAGCTCCAAGTCCGCCTGACAGCCAAATGTGAGTGGCAGTCCCCCTCATACACCTGTCTCTCATACAGGTGTGCTAGTCCTGCCCATTGTTTGCCACCTGTATGTGTTGCTGGTCATGGAAGGGTACAGTCAAACACACTCCCTGTGCAGCTTCTCATGTCCTGACTCCGCATTTCTCCCTGGCCACTGAAATTGTCATTCGCTGCTGTGTTGGAGTCTCCCCTGTGCCATGGACACTGGCCCTGTTGCTATGCTGTGTTGGAGTCTTCCCTGTGCAGCCTCTCATGTAGTTGCTGTGCCACCTGCCATGGACACTGGCCCTGTTGCTCTGCTGTGTTGGGAGTCTCCCCTGAGCCATGGACACTGGCCCTGTTGCTCTGCTGTGTTGTACTCTCCCCTGTGGCATGGACACTGGCCCTGTTGCTCTGCTGTGTTGGACTCTCCCCTGTGCAGCCTCTCATGTAGTTGCTGTGCCACCTGCCATGGACACTGGCCCTGTTGCTCTGATGTGTTGGACTCTCCCCTGTGCAGCCTCTAATATACCTGCTGTGCCACCTGCCCTGGACACTGGCCTTCCTGTTAGGTGTTTGTCTGTGCAGATTATATTGCATATGATCAGCATTTTGTGCCTTGCTCGTGTCTACTGTTGTTCTACTGTCACATCTGTGCAATATGTGAATGAAGACAGTTACTCCTGTTGTCTGTTTTGTCAGTGTCCTTGCTGAATAAAGTTATTTTGGTGTTTGCATTTGGTTGCCTTTGCCCCATTCTCTATGTGTCACTTCAACATTGCCAAGCTATTTGCCCGCGTCACATTTTTAAACAGGGGTGACAGTGTCTTCAGTCCATTGAGACACTGATACTTGTGTTATCTGTGTTGGCTCTTTTGCCTGTCATGCAGTTCTCTTTTTAGTGGTTTGCTATTGTTGGATATGTTGTTGCCATGTCAGGTTGGGGTACACTGCCAGCACAGGGTGTGATGCTGTGCACAGGTTTGCATGCAGGCTGGGCAATGTCATGATGTATGCGTGTTATTCCTGCATATGTGCCCAGCTGTGTATGTGTATGTGTATGGTCATTTAGTGTTGGCCCTTAGTCCTGGTCTCCTGGCCTACATGGGATGTGTGCTCTTGGGTGGTAAGGAGGTGTGCAGTGTGAAGGGTGTGACTTTGTAGTGGGTGTGGATGTGTGTGTGCCCCTGGATTGTGATAGCCACACTTGTGTCACCCAGGAGTTGTGTGCCTGTTGTTTGGATTGTCCTGCCCTGTGTAAATGATTGTATGCACTTGTGTGAGTAATCTGTTGTGCACTATGCAGTGTGTTGGTGTGTCCATGCAGTTCTGTGACTCCTCCTTGTTGTTTTGGTCACTTATGAGTGTGCAAAGTGTGTGACTTGCACATCAGTGTTGTGTTTTCTGATCATCAATGTGTCGTGAGTGTGTTTGTGTAGACTGTGTGGCCCTGCTGCTCCTCACTGGCATTGTGTTTGTGTTTCTCATGCATTGCAGGCACATGGTGCCTTTTCTCCTCTTGTATGGCATGGTGTGTGTGTGGCATGGTGTGTGTGGTGTAATACCATCCCCTATGTGTGCCATTTGTGTCTAGCCATTGTGGGTCTGCACTCCATCTATTTGTGTATGGTACACCCCTTACATGTCTACTACTGATATGCAAGTCGGTTGAGTTTGAGGTCAGCTGTCCCCTTTGTTTACATGTCTATGTGCATCCCCATCACTTCATTTGTGAGACTGTGCCTTGTGGTGCAGTTCTTGGGCCAAGAGTGATGTTCCACTCTGGGCATTGCCCCAATGGTTTATGTGTGATGTTCTTGAGCTATTTATCAGTGAGGATTGCCCATGTGCACTTGAGCTGTGTGTGCTGTTCAGTGCTCTGGTATAGATGGTTCTGCTCTTGTATCCCAGAGTGGTGCATCCTGTTGTTGTTGTGTTGAATGTATGTGTGTTGGCTGTGGTATTGCTTCACTTCCTGAGTGTGTTGAAAATGGCAATGTATATGCACATAAGCGGCGTTCATTTGTGTTCACTGTACCCCTTGTTGTAAGCAGAACGGATATCGCGAAACACTGACTGTGTTATCCCGCCAGCATAGACCCATGCACACACGTACACGACAGCCATTTTAGGCACCATGGCCTCTCTGCCCGTTTGTTAAACCCCCGGCACCCCTCCCCGCGCGCACTGCTCATGCATCGGCCATAAAACCCTCTTCCTCTGCGTGACCCTGCTCTGGAAGTAACACTCCTGCTTGACCCACACCCCCCCATTTCCTCCCAAGAACACCCTTCCCCTCAGCTGACGAGCCCCCCCAGCTGCACTTGGCCTTTCGACCCGGTCCCAAGTCCTAAGACCAAGCCTCGTGGATGTACACCCCCCCCTTTTTCCTGCCCAGCATAACAAAACCGTGATACACCAACCGAAGTGCCCGATCTTATCGCCTGCCCAACCTTTGATCTGATCATCCCCTCCTGCCCTCGTGTCCTGTAGGAATGTCCGGCTGAGAGATCACAATCTCTTGTTACATTTAGGAGGGGAGGTTGACATCTGAGCGACTGGTATGGGAATAGGCCTGAAGCTGGGATTCCAAGCATGCTTTTTCCTACTTCAAAGCGTCTTTATTGCAATAAGGAATGTTTGTGCATCATAAACATGTGTATAAAAGACGAAGCCTCAGAGAAACTTGTTAGAGCACCTCCTGAAGACACTATGCGAGTGTCCGAAATGACAGGCTCTCCTCACGAGAAATAAAACTCTGTTCTTGTTTTCCTGCTTCCAGCGCCCGTCTCTTTATTTGGTAATTGTTCAAGATGGGAACTAAGAGGCGTCCTGCGCCAGCAGCCTGGGCATCAGGTGCGTTATGGGCTGACTTTTCCACAATTGGCGTCCCAACGCGGGGTCCATCAGCGACATAAGGTCCGGTAAGAGAGGTCCAGACGATGGGGTGAACATCTAAACAATTGGAGTATACCTGCCTTGAGAGGGCCCTCGTCCGGCTGCCGATTGAATGAACTTCACCAATTCCGAACGGACCTCTCTCAAGTGACCTACTGTCCTGACTGGAATCCCACAGGAATGCTGCGGTAAAAACATGGAGAAAGAGAACGATTGGGCGCTGGAAAAGGGAAGGCGACGAATTTCCCACACGGTCCGGTCCGGGTAAGGTTAAGTAGGACGTCTTTACGTCCGATTGGTAGGATGGCTTTATCCATCTGATTGATTGATTGATTGTACTTGAAGTATTGGTTCTCTTTGAGACATTTTCGATTTGCAAACAGCGATGAATAGGAACGTTCCTCTCTCTTTGCAAATAGTGAAGGATAGGTAATGCAGACGTTTGTCCCCCATTGTAATCCGTCATGCCTATCTTTCTCCCCACTGATTGTTTGTTATCGATTTTTATCGATTATTGCTCTTTGAGATATTCCCTGTCTACAAACAGGGAAGAATAGAAATATTCTGCCCCCCTTTGCAGATAGTGAAGGATAGGTAATGCAGATTTTTGTCCCCTATTGTAATCCGTCATGCCCATTTTTTCTCCCCACTGATTGATTGATTACTTGGACATTTTTATTGTTCAAGGAATAGTTCGTTCGAGGCATTCCCTGTTTGCAAATAACGTAGAAAATAAATATTCTGTCTAATCTTTGCAAGTACTGAAGGGTAGGTAATGTGGACCTTTGTCCCCCGTTGTAATCTCTCGTGCCTATCTACTCCCCTCTGATTGGTAAACTAGTTCCACCCGGACCATTTATTAGAGGTAGGTCATCTGGCTCGACCGGAGGGCACCCCTAATAAAAAGGACATAGGCAACAATAACGAAGTAATCACCGTATCCTGTTAACAGAAACTTTAGCATGAAACACGCTAGAAAGGAAAGGAAAAAAAAAAAAAAAGAAAGAAATAAGAAAGCAAAATCAGTAGGCCACTGATGAGTTTTTGATTTCGCTACAAATAGGAAAACGTTAGAAATAGCTCACGATAAAACACATGATTTCGCTAGAAATAAGAAACGTTAGAAAAAAGCCCGTAATAAGAAACATGAAAATGGTGATAGAAGCCAAGCTTGACATCGCGATGGCCACGAGGCAACTAGGCTTTGCCACCCCTCACTGCTCCAAACATGTCTGTCCCACTGCCTGCCACGCCCCAATAACGGTAACATGAGATAGATACAAGTCAGCAGATACCTACCCCCATTCTGGAAACTCCCGAAGTGCAACAGGTCCGCGGCTACGCCCCTCCGGAAGACGAGATCTTCGTCACGTGTAGGGCGGGTCCTGCTGCCAGCCGTCGGCCGGGGAGGTCGTCGCATAAGGTGGGCCAGAAGAGGAGCCGAGGCCGACGGGATCCGGGCGTCCCCTCCTCTTCTTTCTTCAATAATGGCTGCGACAACACAGGGGGGGGATGTCTTGCTCATGCCATCGACCCCCCCCTCGTATCTCCTGGTCCAGCCCCGGCTTGGTATGAGCTCCCCGTTCGGCCCTGAAGCGGCGCCTTGCAGGCCACCGGGGGAGGGGATGTCTTGCCTATGCCTCCGACCCCCCCCTCTCATCGCCTGGTCCGGCCATCATGAATGTTAACGCCGAGAAAAACGGCATGGGGTGCGCTGGGAGGGAGAGGCGGCGCGAACGAGCCTCTCCCACCTCCCCAGGTGGAGGCCCCCACTGGCACCCCCAACGCTCCACTCACCTGACAAGGGTTCGTCCACTCTTGTGATGCAGTGACTGCTGGAACTCGTAAAATGGCGGTCGACCCTGCAGGAGCGGGCCCGGCGTGAAGGGATGGCCCGGTTGCTTGTTAATTAAGAAATGAGTCCCACAATCAGAAGTGTTCTCCTCGACTTTGAAGATTCTATAAGAGCCACGGGGGCCCCCGACCCCCGCAGACGCCCCCGATGGGGAATGACTGCCATGATTGCCCGCGGAACGATGAAAATGTAGCCGCGAGACGTCGACGCTCCCATGCTGGCGCCAGCCTCAGTTTGAATGACTAAAATCCTGCAGACTACAGTTCGGATCAGTTCCGGTGAAAACCCAGTATGACCCGGTAGAAAAAAATTGTTGCCTCCCTCCCCCTTTGACTGATGGTTCATACCGCCAATCCTTTCTGTTGCCCTTTAACGGAACTTTTGGACTGCCGAAAGAGGCTCTGGGCCAACCACGAGTTGGTGGAGATTTTGACTATGCCTGGATCTGCCTGGCTGCACCCAAAATGGCGCTGGTACAAATGAAACTTTCAACTCCTTGTTGTACCCCGATTGCTCAGCCTTGGTGTCATGAGATATGTATGCAGTTTTTTTTAAAACAATGAATTGATATGGGATGGGTACTGATTATGTGTTCAGACAATGAATTGACATGAGATGGGTACTGATTGAACATTCGGACAATGAATTGTTGTTAAGTTTTGGCGCATCATGATTATCGAAAGTTCGAATTTCAACACTTATGATACTCGCTCACACTGAAGTTTCGATATGATTTTATTGCACTTGTCGCACTTTTTATTATGAAATCAACGACCACCGACTCCATTAGGTTTTCCACTAATAAGTATCCCCACATGTACAGTTCCAGCCTGCTCCGTGGCCGGCCCACGGGGTTGTAGGCCCGTATTTGTGCACCGACATTCTTATTAAAGATTTTTGGAAAAAGCAAACGTAGTTGTCACGCGTAGATTGGTAAGTTTCGAATAAATGACCACTATTTCCGATATAACTAAAATACAGGTGAAATGGCTCAGCTCTATTAGTTAAGGGTTAAAAAGTATAGTACGAAGAAATATTGCAAATATGAACGGTCCAGGTTTTTGTTGTATGTGTTTTTCATTTTTGTACAACCTAAAGCAACCGCTAAAGATCCTGGTATTTAGCCTATACTTTATATGCTACCTGTATCAGGAAAGTTGTTTTAAAATGCCCCTAAGTCGCCCCGAAGGAGTGCCACCTGACCCCCCTAGTACGAACGACAACGACCCCGTACCACTGTAGGTTATCCCTTTTCCTCAAAGGAGAGCACGAGCTCGCCCCCCACTTTGCACCAACTGCCCTTTGTTCTGACCCCCCCCTGCACACGATCCGTAATACCACACTTTGGCGACCTATGCTATCCACAGGCTTCCGATAATCATCTCTCCCACACTAAACGGTCCACCTGGGCTTAAACGGCAAGTTGGCAGGGACTGCATCCAGTGGAGATAGGCCGAGTATGTAGTAAGTAAAAGCCTTTTTGGGTTTATGCGCGCTAATGTGTTTTTAAATGCTGCCCCCGCCCCCCCCCCCTTCTTTTTTCCCTCTTTCTGCAGGTCACATCGGAACGCCGATTAAAGTACGAAAAAAAAATGGTGGTCTAGCGGACGAAGAGATGAGAAAAAGGGGTTCGATTATGGTGCCTACACACAACGAGCAAACATTGACTATTTCTCTCCCTGAACTTAGCGCTTGGGAGGATAGCCTGAAGCGGAAACTACAAAATATGACTTCCATCGGCACCCCGAATAATACAACCAAGAATGACGTGCACTAATGAATAAATTCCTACGTTTAACTAAATAGGGAAAGTTTAAGGAATATGCCGAGGTGAGGTTTACCCAAGTACCCTCCGCTTGGAGGACTAGGAATGTTGCCAGTGTTTAAAATCTACTACCTCCTTTTCGCACCCTCATAGACATGAAACTCAAAGCTGCCCCATTGTTCTCCCAACTGACACCCACTGTTGCCTCAGCCCACCGTGAGCATTAGCCCGACCGGGTTAGTTCTTGACCAATTGCCAAAGGCGTAAGTGTGTGCAACCAAAGCCACCAGTGAAGGCAGCCGACGATAAAAGAGAAGAAAAAGGTAAAAAGAGCTTAGGATGCTGAGGATGCGCAGCATACAGGAAGAGATCATTTTGGCCAATAACTGTTCTATGTTTTGTCTTGGATTTTTGTATATAATACCAATAACTGTTCTATGTTTTGTCTTGGATTTTTGTATATAATACATGTACTGTCTCCCCCGCCTGAGTTTGTGTGTACGTAATGTATGGATCTACGTCGTCCCTCTGCCTGTGTTTCCGTATTACTTGACCCCTGCTGTTCTGTGTTGTGTGCGCACTAAATGGCCTATTATTGTACACGTTTCTCTCTCTCTCTCTCCCTCTCTCTCTCTCTCTCTCTCCCTCTCTCTCTCTCTCTCTCTCTCTCTCTCCATGTCGTACATGTACCGAATGGTTCGTTTAGAGTGCGGACGACTCTCTCTCTCTCTGAGGGTCCCCCTGTTCCCTCCTCCCTTGTGTGGTAACGTTGTGCCCCACCGGCACAAACCTAATTGGGTCTCTTCGAACACAAAGGTGTTCGGCAAAATTGACAGGAACTAAAACGATTGTAACTTGCCATATTACTACCTCTCCTTTCTGCAAAACGATAGAACCCGAGTTGGTAATGAAAGAAAGGACAGGTAAGACGACTGATGTCCCCTAATCTGGCCTTTTTATAGGGGGACTATAACGTCAATGGTCTTCTGTTTTTCAGTTCGTTAGAAATGCAATCCCCAATGCCCAGATTGCCTCACCCCTCTGCACTTAAGTGCGGATGTCCAAAGCGTCCTCGCTTCTCCCGATTGACCCCAGCTCCCTGTCCAAAGCGTCCTCGCTTCTCCCGATTGACCCCAGCTCCCTGTCCAAAGCGTCCTCGCTTCTCTCGATTGACCCCAGCTCCATATCAGCTATCCCCGAAGCGTAATTGATGACCTTGATTAACCGTCGCTCCCCAAGAAAAGCATGTTTAACCTCTGCCCCCTCTCATGATGATAACCCCCCTGCTTGCAAGAGTTAGCCGACCCCGAAGGGAAATGTAAGATTGTCAGTACTTGGGTTAAAAAAAGGGGCGAGTCTCTACCTAAGGACTCGATTTCGAGTTTGATAGAATACACTGTCGATGGGAGTCCGATTTCTCTCCACGTATGTCACAAATGAACGCCAAATAGGCTTACGAATTCAGTGGAAATGCCCTCCTACATACTCCATAAGTGATGACTTCTGACTGTGACCGATGAACCTATCCCCCACCTACTTAGGATTGGGGACGGAATTGAGATGTATAAATGTCTTCTCCTGCCAGTTTTCTAAAACTTGTTTTGTATCCATTCAAAGATACAATCACCGGAGGAGAGGAGCTGGACGTGACGCACAGCCTGGCCACAGATCATGAAGCACGTGTGACCTCAACCAAAGGTGGAATCGCAGAGCAACGAGACGCGGGACGAGGCACCACTCTCAAACTCGGCAGATGAAGGAATGAAGGGCTGCCTTGAAGCCCTCGATTTGCTGACCCACTCGTGCCTGAAGTCCCCGTCCCTTTTGAGCCCGACTGATGGGCCTGCCTGCTCGTCGTCCTTTGCTCCTTTGGTCCCTTGGTGTGTTCAAAGATCTGATCCCACTCCGCCCTCTCTTCCCTCGATTATTCAACAACATCACCCTTTTCGCATAACTTTTGACTCAGAAAAGAAGAGCAGCATTTAGATAGAATAAGGTTTTGCCACGGAAGAAGAAAGACACGCAGGTGCCCAGCATGAGGCACCCCTAAGAAGATCAGTTAGGAAACAGGACTGTGATCTAACAGCAGAGGACTGATCGCACCCTGCAACGCGTAAGGATGAATCCGAGCTGGACCTATAGCTCCACCGCCGGTGCTCAACAGCGCCAACGAAAGAAGACGGACTACCAGAGCCTACCAGTGATGGCTCGCTGTTAAAAAGACATTGTGATGAAGACCCCCCTTCCTGAACTTTCTACCCACCCCTTGACTAATTGCTTGTATCGAACTGAATTCCTCCCTCAACCATTTTTGTATTGCTTTCAAAAATGTTTCATCGGTCACTCATGTATTTAGTTTTCCAAAAGTCGCTTATAGCACTGACGAGACCCGAAGGTATCAGAGCACTTTTTACTGTATGTTGATGTCACCGGAGAGAAAGTCAGAACCTGATTCTATAATGTGTCGGAACCTTTTTCTTGATTGACCCCGACTAAGTATTATGCCTATCTCTAGACTTGTATGAATAACCCAACAAATGTAAATTCATACATACCGCATTCCGCCAATCGTATCGACTGTATATGGTTACACGCAATCTGCTAGTATTGACAAACGCTATTTCATTGGCCACACATGGCTATATGTACACTCCGTCAGTTGAGGTAAACACCGAAATGAACTAGCTTATGTAAAAAAGCGGCGACTGTTGAAAATGGCAATGTATATGCACATAAGCGGCGTTCATTTGTGTTCACTGTACCCCTTGTTGTAAGCAGAACGGATATCGCGAAACACTGACTGTGTTATCCCGCCAGCATAGACCCATGCACACACGTACACGACAGCCATTTTAGGCACCATGGCCTCTCTGCCCGTTTGTTAAACCCCCGGCACCCCTCCCCGCGCGCACTGCTCATGCATCGGCCATAAAACCCTCTCCCTCTGCGTGACCCTGCTCTAGAAGTAACACTCCTGCTTGACCCACACCCCCCATTTCCTCCCAAGAACACCCTTCCCCTCAGCTGACGAGCCCCCCCAGCTGCACTTGGCCTTTCGACCCGGTCCCAAGTCCTAAGACCAAGCCTCGTGGATGTACACACCCCCCCTTTTTCCTGCCCAGCATAACAAAACCGTGATACACCAACCGAAGTGCCCGATCTTATCGCCTGCCCAACCTTTGATCTGATCATCCCCTCCTGCCCTCATGTCCTGTAGGAATGTCCGGCTGAGAGATCACAATCTCTTGTTACATTTAGGAGGGGAGGATGACATCTGAGCAACTGGTATGGGAATAGGCCTGAAGCTGGGATTCCAAGCATGCTTTTTCCTACTTCAAAGCGTCTTTATTGCAATAAGGAATGTTTGTGCATCATAAACATGTGTATAAAAGACGAAGCCTCAGAGAAACTTGTTAGAGCACCTCCTGAAGACACTATGCGAGTGTCCGAAATGACAGGCTCTCCTCATGAGAAATAAAACTCTGTTCTTGTTTTCCTGCTTCCAGCACCGTCTCTTTATTTGGTAATTGTTCAAGATGGGAACTAAGAGGCGTCCTGCGCCAGCAGCCTGGGCATCAGGTGCGTTATGGGCTGACTTTTCCACAAGTGTGCTGTTGTATTTGTGCTGTGCAGATTTGTGGTGTGTGTGTTGAGGTTGTGTCAGTCATGTCTGTGTGTAGCTGTTATGCTTGTTGTGCACACACTGCTTGTTGTGCATACTGTGATGTGTGTACGTGGGCTTGGCATTGCCTGATGTGCATTCCCTGATGTCCTGTGGTGTTTGTTGATTTGTGCTTTCATGTGCATCTGTGGTTGGTTTGATGTGGCAGTGTAGGTCAGTGCAGGTGCACTTCTTGTGTGATTTGTGGTATGTTGTGTGTGTGTTTTGTTCTTGAGTGATGATGTTGTGCAGTCATGGTGTGTCTGTGCTCCCATTGTCTTTCCACAGTTTGGCTGACAGGGTATGTCTGTTTCTGTTGGGGTTCTGTGTATGTTCCTGTGATGTTTGCGTGTCGTTTTTGGTCAGGCATCTGCTCAGGCTTCCCTGTGTGTGTGTTCTGTTTGTGGATACACCCAGGGTGTGAGTTTGTTTGTGTGTGTATGTGCTGGCAAGTATTGTCAGCCTTCAGTGTGTGAGGCACTGGTGTTGTGTGTTCCTTGTCAGTCACTCCTGCAGTTGCTGTCTCCCTGGTTGTTTGTTGTGTGGTGCAGGGTGTGTATTGTGCTTGCTTGTTGCTGTGCTTGTTGCTTGTTGGTGTGCATGGGGTGCACAGGATGGGCACCTGGCCTGTGACTTGATGGGGCACGTTGATGTGTGGTTGGGGCTGGTGTGTCCCTGTGGTCTCTGTGCCCTGCTCATGTCTTGGAGTGGCCCTGCCTTCTGCATTATGCGCATGTGTTGACCGCAGCGGTGACGTGACCAGGAACGGAACGTTGTTGCTAGTTCGCGGTTGATGTGTGTCCCAGATGCAGAGAGGTGACTTGGTGGCAGGTGGGTTATGTGTGGGTGCCCTTGTGGATGTGTTGTGACCCCCAGCAGGGTGTCTGTGGTGGAATTGGACCCTGTGTCAGCCCGTGTGTTGTATTTGTGTAGTTGCGTACCTGCTGCGGCATCCGCGGCGGCCCATTTGATGGTAGTGCTGTAGCAGGTACATCACCAGATGCATATGTAGAGCTGGGTCCATGGCGTTCATGACCATGTGGAGAGGACCAGGACTCTGCTATGGCGCCCCGCTGTCGAGTTTCCGCCGTGTCTGGTTGGGTGGTGTCTCCGCTGCGGTGCGTCTGCCTGTTTGGGCCATCCTAATTTGTGGAGCGGGGCGGACGTCATTCCGCATGGCAGTGAGTCTCCATTGGCTCCCACCACCGCGGTGGCGGGCGCACTTTGATGGCGGTGCGTGTCGCTCCGCGGCGGACGGGAAATGACCTCTGTTTTGCTATACTAATATGGCGTAAGTGAGTACCACTGCTCGCAGGCAGTAAAAGGCGTTTTTCCGCCCCGCCAGCACCGCGGTGGTGCCCCCGCCCGACATCCTAATGGATTCCTAGGTCGGGATCCGAGGAGCTATCAGCCCACGTTTCAGTGACAAAAGCCATGTCGCTCTTGTGTGCTGTCAATAATTCAGCAAATTCTACATTCTGTTTAACTAGAGAGCATGTATTGATGAGCAAACCTAATACTTTTTTTGGGAGAGATTGGTTGTTGACGTGGATAGTTTTTCCCTGTGTTGGAATTGGAATTGGAATTGGAAGTGGATTTTTAGAGCGTGTAGCTACCCGTGGGCGTCCCAGCGCTGGACTTGTCAGATTGAGCAGAGCGACCTAGGGGAATAGCCAAGTTTTCAGTAGTTTGCGGAAAGTTAATAGATTGGTCTCCCTACGGATGTTGAGGGGTAGGGCGTAGGGGCTGTTGGCAAGTTCTTATTTTTGAAAAAAGAAATTTCGATTGACAATGCATACATGATTTTATTTCTTTGGAATGGTCGAACTGCTGACAATTGGGCATCATGTAGAGTCTATTATGGCTCAGTAGAGTATTTCGTGAATAAATCAGTCTGGACTCCGGTATAAGAGAGCAACGAGCAGGGGTTATGGCCCTGGGCCCGGTCCAGGCATGGACGTGCGCAGACGGGGGTTGCCTTTGGCACGCCTTTGGCGCGTCCGCTGCGCATCTGCATTGGCATTCTACTTATGTGGTAGTGAGCAGGGAATGGCGCACAAACTACAGCTGTCCCCTATGAACCGGAAGTGAGGCTGAAGTCCCTCCGGTTCCTCCGGTACTGAGGCTGACCGAGTTACTTGGTCTCCAATTTGAGGGTCTGCAGTATGGACGCCCTCCTGACACCAGAGGCAAGTGACCCTTATTGATATCATTGTGACCTAGTAACCTCTGGAATCTCAGAGTCCCGGCTTTCTCACACAGCAGATTTCACCAAATTGTTCACTCGGTGGCCCCTGCTCCAACCTGCTTTTGAGACACAGTCTGAGTGATAATTGAGGTGAAACTTAAACATGTCCATGCAGACGCACAGCTTTTGAGTTCAAGAAAACATGTATTAAAGATAAAGTTAGGTGTCAACAGAAAATGCAAAGACAGGTCAAGAAAATGTCATATGTCATTCAAACAAGGCAAGAATCACAAAAGCAATAAAGATTAAATATGACAGAGATCAGGTTTCCTAATTTAAACAAGGAATGTACATTAGTAATAAAAAGGAAGCAATGCAATGACAAGGAAACACAATAAAATAAAGGAGAAGAAAAAAGGAACAATCAGGGTGATTAAGGGGGTTTGGGGACTTCTTGTTCAGCAGGAGACGGTTTAGAGAAACGTTGAGCGCCCACATCGAGCCATAAGTCCATACTTTTCGTTGCCAAGTGAAGAGGGAAAACAAAAGCAGTATCCAATCTATGGTTGTGACAAACATTATACCACCAAGCATTAAAAGAGATATTTGAAGAATCTTTCCAGTTGGCAGTAATCTGCTGAAACGCAACAGCTAGCAACAAATCAATAATACGAACATTGATGGAGATGTCATCCCAGCAAGAAGAGAGACTGCCTAGAAAAATGTGTGAATATGAAAAAGAAATATGAGTGTGAAAAATTTTGTTAATTTGGGACCAGACTTGAATCCAAAAAGCGTGGACAGTTGAACAAGTAAATAGCAAGTGAAATAGAGTGGCGTTGGGCGAGGAGCAAGACCAGAATAAGTCTGGAATGTCAGGAAATCTTTTATGAAGATCAAATGGCGTAAGAAGGAGTTGATTGTAAATAAAAAACAAGGACTGTGTCAAAGTTGCCGCACGTGATGATTTGCGAATTTTGGTCCAAATCTTAGTCCATAAAGACGTTAACCATGAAGTGGCAAAGTCGGATTCCCAATCAAAAACACAAGAGGGTCCCTGAATAACAATGCTAGGGGAGGGAGGCAGGGAAAAACAATGTACTCAAAAACAGCAGAAGCCCCCCTAAGTCCGGGTATAAAGGAAGGCAAATGCTCTAATCTATAATTCAAAACATCATCATTGTCCCACACAAGACCATTTATTTGGAAATCATATGTAAATTTATTTTCTAAATAAGTTTCTTTTAATTTATAAATCAAATTCAATAACAATGAAAACATAAATGTATGTACAGACTCTATTTACATTTAAGAACACACAAATGCAGCCTACCCACTCGCCACTTCAAAAAAGTCATCAATCACACTCAATCAAACCATCATCAATCATACCACTCAACACTATTTACAAAATCATACACACACCACAAAAAAGGAAACATTCCTATATATACATCATAGTACAACTGATATACAAAAAAGGAAAACAGCAAAACAAAAAGCGCGGATGCGCGTTTCGGAACAGGACCGATATTATCCAATCCTTCGTCAGGGCACAAATAGATACATAAACGTTCTTTAGTAATATTTCACAACAAAAAAATAATCTAATTATTTTCAATGCTTTGGTTAAAGTTCTCATTGAAAGATGGAATCCAGGCTGCAGGTTCACGTCACATCATTAGGTCAACTCTGTGGGAACAATGAAGATGACCCATAAATAACCTATACACATGTCATAAAAGAAAAAGCTGCTGGACTCTAGAACCCCCCTAGAATGAGGAGCAGGATAGAAACCAGAAAAAGGATGGAAACCATACACGGAGTAAAAGGGATATCACAAAGTTCCCAAAGTATCCCCATATTTGCCAAAAAATAAGACCAAAGAATGCGTGAGAAAAGAACACCATCACCAAAACTCAAATAACGGAAAGCATTCCACCCGTGTATCAAACATCCATGCCAGTGATGGAGAAAGCAATTTATAGAGGGAACACATACCCCTATCCTCAATGGGGAAACACACAGACGATGTACGAATGCAAGGGTATGCTTCTCCAGAAGGCACAGTTTCAGATCTAAATGACAAAGAGATGGTTAGGAGAGACAACCTTCCCCAAACTGTTACACGGAGCGATCCCCCCAAACTCACAGGGGCGGAGGAGGTAACCATATGTACCCTGTGGTAATAATTACCAAATAACTCAACATGGATTTAAGATTAAAAGCGAATTCATAATACTAAGTCCCCCTCAATATCCTTGTTCCGCTCCTGATAGAAACACTATTTCCCTCTCTCGAAAGAGGTAAACCGATTTCCTATGCGTTGGCCCCCTCACAAAACCTACCCAATGGATAGTGGATCTAATTCAGTAAGACGTTCCCCGCGGAAATTCAGTCTTTAAACAAGGTTCCGACTCCCCACAGATAATATCCAATAGCTCAGGGTCTCAGGATCTGTGAAAACGGAGATAGTAATATACTATCAGAAATATACACCTCTCAGGGTAAAGAGAAGCTATATAACGGTACAGGAAATAATATAGCTACCTGCCCAGGGAGGGCTGCTGGCCGACACAAAAATTGAAATCCCAGTCCGTATTCCAGTAGATAACTCGAGTACCTCCGAAGGGGGAAACCGGGGAGGAAGTTCCCGGGACTGTTGGAAAAATATAAAACACAGAATCCCAAGTAAGACGAAATCAAATACCGGGGCACCAAGATGAGGAAAACTAACAGGATCCAGGAGAAGAGGGCTTACCGAAAATAATCAGCACATCTCTTCAAACAACGTCGTGGTGGGGTTCCGTTCCAACTGCCGATAGGATCGAAAAGCCAATCCTCGGAGGGTTCTTTATATACAGAGAGAAAACTCCCGCCCGAGTAAACAAGTGACACCTGGACTCACTCTGGGCGGCCCACCGGCGCACGAATCCAATTACGTGGGCATGCGCGGTAACTAAGGTAAAAAGAGGACTGCCCGCGGCACTAGTAGATAGAGGATAGATCCGGGGTGGAAATGAAACTAACCACCTAAAGGTAGTAATAACAGAGAGATGTCCCAATGAGGCGTGGTGAGACACACAAAAATAACACAGAACAAAGTATAAAAGCCACACTAGAAAATCGGATATATCTCAAAATCTCGCAAGCAAGGTGAGATTAAAAAGAAACAAAGCGGGGTAAACAGAACCCAGTCTGATCCAGGTAGGAAATAGATTACTTATGAGAGGTCATTATGTCAAGGCATTATGCCACGGGATGGATTAGTTTAGCCCAACTTCAGCTGTGCCCAGAGTATAGATCCAAAAAACCTCTCTCTTAGCTCTGTAGCCATTAATGTTGTTATCAATAGGTTTGTGGACTTTTTCTAGGATTCTCCATTTCAAATCGCTAAGGCAATGTTGTTTATCCTGCCAGTGGGCTACCAATGGTGCCCCACTTTTTTTGTTCTTGATGGCTGACTTGTGCTCACTGAATCGGAATCTAAATTCTCGGCTGGTTTCGCCCACATACCCAAGGGGGCAAGGGCACAAGATGAGATAGATCACATTAGCTGATCTACAGTTTGTCATTTCTTTGGCAATAAATTTATTTTTGCCCCATGTCAATTCCGAAGAAACAATTGCTGAGTCACAAGCGTGGCAATGGCCACATTTATGGGTGCCGAGCACCGGATCAGATCCAGTAATGGATTTCTGGATTGCTAAAGGTCCTGATGTGAATTTGGAGTGGACCAAGTAGTTCCTAAGATTTTTATTTCTGCGAAATGCAAAAGTCGGTTTGGGAATAGCCCTTCCTTCTGATCCAGAATTCAGTATGTGCCACTGGGAACAGACAATTTGTCGTATCTGGTTATTGAAGTTGGGAGTGACGTGTCAAACAGACTAGTTTCGACTCAGTCATTTTCTTCTCCTGGTTGAGGAGCGCGTCTCTGTTATAATACTTGGCCCTTTTGTATGAGTCCTTAAGTAGCCTGGGTGGGTATCCTCGTTTAAGAAGTTTTGTTCTCAGTTCTTCAGCATGCAATTCAAAGTTGCGCATAGATGTACAATTACGTCTCAGCCTCAAGATTTGGCTGAATGGTATTCCATCCTTTTAGCAACAAGGGTGGAAACTCTCATATCTGAGGAGAGTATTACGAGCCGTAGGCTTCACATACAAAGACACTTCGATTTTACCCTCCGATGCCAAAATCCAAATATCCAGAAACTCAATCCTGCTCTTACTTTTGTTGGTACTAAATTTGAGATAAGGATTGCAAAGGTTTAACCATTGAGAAAATTCCTCCAGTTGTTCTTCGGGTCCGCTCCAAATAAAAAAGACGTCATCGATATAACGATGCCAGTGAAGAATATTTTCGAAAAAGGGGGCAATTTCGTTATAGATGAAACGATTCTCGAACTCGCCCATATAAATATTGGCCACACACGGGGCGCATGCCGCGCCCATCGATACTCCTTGTACCTGTTTATATATGGACCAATTGAATTCGAAGTAATTCTCTTGGAGCACGGTGCTCAAGCATTCCAGGACAAATAAGTTATCTAGGTGGCTATTAGATCTCTCTAATGCCATCTTTACTGCTTCGAGTACACCTCTTTGGGGGATTGAGGTATAAAGTGCCTCGATGTCCATAGTGACGAGTATATCAGCCTGATGATTAAATGTCAAACCTTCTATGACACTGATAAAGTGACCAGTGTCCCTAATATAGGCTGGCAAATTCAGGACAAGTGGTTTCAAAAATGTGTCGACATATTTCGACAGAGGCTCAGTAATTGAGCCAATTGTCGAAACAATGGGCCTATACGGAGGTGACAGAATGCTCTTGTGAGTTTTAGGCAACCCATATAACACAGGAATACTGGTATACGGGGGGTTCAGATACTCGAACTCCTGTTTACATATGGTACCTCTATTGAGGGCACTCTGAGTAAAAAATGCAATATAATTTCTGATTCTCCTTTCAGGATAGCTTGCTACACGTTGGTATTGTTCCGGGATACTCAACATAATCTCAATTTGAGAAACATATTCCTGTGTGTTGAGAGCCACAATCCCACCTCCCTTGTCACACGGTTTAAAAGTAATCTCTTTATTTTGTGACAGGGATTTGAGGGCCAAGTATTCACCATATTCAAGATTGTAATTAGTCTTTGGAGCAAATTTGACCATCTTGTGGATTTTCGGCACACACCACCTTTTCAAACACCCTCACCTCAGGGCCAATTTCATCTAGGGAAGGTGTGAAAATGGAGTCTGGTCTAAGACCTGATAAGTTCAGAACCATAGGTGGATCATGGTTCTCGAAAAACTTTTTGAGTCTTATCTTTCGGAAAAATGATTGCAAATCACGATTAAGTTCAAATCTGTCCATTCCAGTACTTGAGACAAAGGAGAGCCCTTTGGAGAGAAGACTAGTGGTAGAGTTGTCAAACGGAACCTTAGAGAGGTTAAAAATAGGAATCATATCAGATTGTCCTAATTCTCCCATACTGTCAACACCTCGATCTACTATGTTGTTCTCTTTCAATATCTCCAATGTTGATTCCCTTTCCTGGTTTGATATTGAGGGTAATTCTCTGAGTGGTAATATTCTTCCGTCGGTTGGTATTGACCCCTCCCTTGGGACCTGAATCTGGTCCTCGGTGTAAACTGTCGATAGCCTAAAAAACGTCCACCTCTTTGTTGTTGATTGGCGTACGGTCTCCTATAGTTGTTGCCCCTATATGTATTGGGTCCCGTGTCTCCCTCAGAGTCAGAGGAGTCTGAGAAGGTCAAGATTTTTCTATTAGACCAATGGGCAGTGTCTCCTTGATATCCCTGATCCCTAAACGTATTGGAATAATATTGGGCCCCCAGGTATGGATAGACTCTCTCCTCGGAAAAGTGCCGAATATCTTTCTTCAGTTTCTCAGTTTTTTTCTTAATGAGATAATCATTAAATGAAGCTAGCTCAGAATTAACTTCTTCTAGTTTCTTCTTCGCTTCGTCTACTGGGTCACTCCTACTAAGAGTTTCCTCTATTTCTGCTATTTCCCTCAAGAGGGTATCTACAACCTCTTGTGCTGTTTCAATAATCAAAATCATCAGATCTCTTGAACAACGGTTAGCAATTAAAGACCATTTTTCAAGAAATTTTCGAATTTCTACAAAGAGACCTGGAATATTGCGAACACGAAGTCCATTCGGAATCACACCTGCCTTAAGGTAAGCTAGCATGAATTCCGCATGTGACTCTGTTCGCTTGGCTTTCTTTTTCAAATTCAGAAGTTTAGGCCATTGATCATTTTCTGCTTTATTTAAACTGGCCGGACGTTCACAAGAGGTACTCGCCCCAATGAGATTGGAAAATACTTCGTCGGAAAATCCGAATGTTTTAATCTTCTCCATAGATCTCAAAACCCACATTCACCCAAAAAGAAAGATGTACAGATACCCAATACTCACACCAAAGAAGAGGCTATAGTGAAGACAAAGACAAAATAATATTGTGAAACGACAGTGTCAAGAAGAAAAGATCAGAAGGCAGGAAGGTCCAGCATCAAGAGAGAAATGAGCGAACAACCCTCACAGCAACGTGCTGGGGAAACAATCAAAAACACAAGAGGGTCCCTGAATAACAATGCTAGGGGAGGGAGGCAGGGAAAAACAATGTACTCAAAAACAGAAGAACCCCCCCTAAGTCCGGGTATAAAGGAAGGCAAATGCTCTAATCTATAATTCAAAACATCATCATTGTCCCACACAAGACCATTTATTTGGAAATCATATGTAAATTTATTTTCTAAATAAGTTTCTTTTCATTTATAAATCAAATTCAATAACAATGAAAACATAAATGTATGTACAGACTCTATTTACATTTAAGAACACACAAATGCAGCCTACCCACTCGCCACTTCAAAAAAGTCATCAATCACACTCAATCAAACCATCATCAATCATACCACTCAACACTATTTACAAAATCATACACACACCACAAAAAAGGAAACATTCCTATATATACATCATAATACAACTGATATACAAAAAAGGAAAACAGCAAAACAAAAAGCGCCGACGCGCGTTTCGGAACAGGACCGATATTATCCAATCCTTCGTCAGGGCGCAAATAGATACATAAACGTTCTTTAGTAATATTTCACAACAAAAAAATAATCTAATTATTTTCAATGCTTTGGTTAAAGTTCTCATTGAAAGATGGAATCCAGGCTGAAGGTTCACGTCACCTCTGTGGGAACAATGAAGATGACCCATAAATAACCTATACACATGTCATAAAAGAAAAAGCTGCTGGAATCTAGAACCCTAGAATGATGAGCAGGATAGAAACCAGAAAAAGGATGGAAACCATACACGGAGTAAAAGGGATATCACAAAGTTCCCAAAGTATCCCCATATTTGCCAAAAAATAAGACCAACGAATGCGTGAGAAAAGAACACCATCACCAAAACTCAAATAACGGAAAGCATTCCACCCGTGTATCAAACATCCATGCCAGTGATGGAGAAAGCAATTTGTAGAGGGAACACATACCCCTATCCTCAATGGGGAAACACACAGACGATGTACGAATGCAAGGGTATGCTTCTCCAGAAGGCACAATTTCAGATCTAAACGACAAAGAGATGGTTAGGAGAGACAACCTTCCCCAAACTGTTACACGGAGCGATCCCCCCAAACTCACAGGGGCGGAGGAGGTAACCATATGCACCCTGTGGTAATAATTACCAAATAACTCAACATGGATTTAAGATTAAAAGTGAATTCATAATACTAAGTCCCCCTCAATATCCTTGTTCCGCTCCTGATAGAAACACTATTTCCCTCTCTCGAAAGAGGTAAACCGATTTCCTATGCATTGGCCCCCTCACAAAACCTACCCAATGGATAGTGGATCTAATTCAGTAAGACGTTCCCCGCGGAAATTCAGTCTTTAAACAAGGTTCCGACTCCCCACAGATAATATCCAATAGCTCAGGGCCTCAGGATCTGTGAAAATGGAGATAGTAATATACTATCAGAAATATACACCTCTCAGGGTAAAGAGAAGCTATAAAACGGTACGGGAAATAATATAGCTACCTGCCCAGGGAGGGCTGCTGGCCGACACAAAAATTGAAATCCCAGTCCGTATTGCAGCAGATAATTCGAGTACCTCCGAAGGGGGAAACCGGGGAGGAAGTTCCCGGGACTGTTGGAAAATATAAAACACAGAATCCCAAGTAAGACGAAATCAAATACCGGGGCACCAAGATGAGGAAAACTAACAGGATCCGGGAGAAGAGGGCTTACCGAAAATAATCAGTACATCTCTTCAAACAACGTCGTGGTGGGGCTCCGTTCCAACTGCCGATAGGATCGAAAAGTCAATCCTCGGAGGGTTCTTTATATACAGAGAGAAAACTCCCGCCCGAGTAAACAAGGGACACCTGGACTCACTCTGGGCGGCCCACCGGCGCACGAATCCAATCACGTGGGCATGCACGGTAACTAAGGTAAAAAGAGGACTGCCCGCGGCGCTAGTAGATAGAGGATAGATCCGGGGTGGAAATGAAACTAACCACCTAAAGGTAGTAATAACAGAGAGATGTCCCAATGAGGCGTGGTGAGACACACAAAAATAACACAGAACAAAGTATAAAAGCCACACTAGAAAATCGGATATATCTCAAAATCTCACAAGCAAGGCAGATTCCCAGTATTCTTCCACCTTGGACTTAAGTCTAGTAGGATCGGCGGGAAGAAGGTGTTTGTAGATGGCAGAAGCTTTTGGAGTGGTGCGTAAGAAGGAATGAAGTTGTGAGATAGATGTCGGGCATATGGGAAGTGCACAAGATTGTGAGAGTTGAGTGTAAGTGAACATAACTGCTTCTTTGAGTAAGAGATACTTAGAGGCAAAGGAGGGAGGTAAAGCATAGGATTGGCAAAGCGCTGAAAAGGGTACAAAAATGGAATTAGAGAATAATTGGGATACCCAAATCAGCCCTTTCTGCCTCCAAGATTTCCAATAAAAAGGTTTATTATTGATTAAGATATGTAAATTGTACCAAATGGTGGAAGCAAGAAAATCAGACACTGTGCTGATAGGAGGAGGTTCGGAAGAGAGAAGCAATTTAGTGGTGAATTTGTGCAAAGGAGAAGATTTGGAAGACGGTTTTCGAGAGAAGGATAGATATTCAGCAAAGGAAAATGGCGAAAGTGAAAGGCGTTCAACTGTGACCCAAAGCGGGGAAGGATCATCAGGATTATGTAACCAGAAAGAGGCTTGTCGCAAATGAAAGGCCTTCTGGTAAGCCGGGAAATCTGGAAAGTAAACCCTGCCTTCTGTTTTAGGTCGAATTAGTCTATTGAGAGACATCCGAGATTTCTTACCCTTCCAGAGGAATGAGAGTAATATCGAATTAATTTTCTTAAAAAAATTTAATGGGATGGGCATTGGAATGTTGGAGATTGTGTAGAGAATAATAGGGGACAACATCATCTTGACGTTAGGTCTGAAATTTACTGGATACACTTGTTCAGACATAAAGATACTGTGTTCGATATTGAGGGGGTGACATGTAATCCAAGATATTTAATATGTGAAGAGCTCCAAGTAAAGTTGGAAGCACTAAAATCAGTTTGAAAGTAAACTTCGTCAATGGCAGAATTTTGCATTTGTCATTATTGAGTTTATACCGGAGATTAGGGAGTATTCCTGAACTAAATTCAAGAAAGCAGGTATGGATTCAGAGGGATTAGATAAAAAAAGTAAAATGTCATCAGCATAGGCAGCCAATTTAATATGAGATTGTTAAGTATGAAAACCATGGATATTGGGATGTTGACGGAGTTTAGAAAGGAAGGGTTCCAGAGCAAGATTGAAAAGAAACGGGGATAAAGGACAACCCTGGCGGACACCTCTACTTAGGTCAAAAAAGGGGGAAACCAAACCGTTAGCGCAGACTGCTGCACGTGGGTTGGAATAAAGGAGGGAGACTAGAGAAATAAATTTAGGGCCGAAGCCGAACCAATTGAGGGTCTCAAATAAATACATCCATTCGACCCTATCAAAAGCCTTCTCGGCATCCAAAGCGATTGCTGCGAGAGAGTGTTGTAGGTGCGAGGATTTAGAGAGAACATTGAATAAGAGTCTAGTATTATCAGTAATAAAGCGTCCTTTGATAAAACCGGATTGTTCCACACCCAACAAGTCAGGTAACAGAAGATCTAGTCTCGCAGCACGTGACTTGGCAAAAATCTTGGAATCGATGCTAACTAAAGAAATGGGTCTGTAGTTTTTGCAAAATTTAGCATCATTCGCCTCTTTAGGAATGAGGCAAATGTGGGGATCAGAAAAGGAGCCAGAGGATTTACCCAAAGTGAGAAAAGTGCTTAAAAGAGAATGTAGTTTTGGCAGGAGTAGGTTTGAAAAGTGTAAATAAAAGTCAACTGTAAAGCCATCCAGCCCAGGGGCCTTATCTTTCTTAAGATGTTGGAGTGCGGTAAGCAGCTCTTGTTGAGATATGTCTGATTCCAGGGAGGAGAGATCAAGGGGGAAATGTTGGGGTTTGCGAATACTGGAAAAAAAGTGAGATAGGGATTGTGGAGAAGGATGGGTATCGGATGTGTAGAGACAATTGTAAAAAAGAGAAAATTCTGTTAAAATATCAGAATTATTGTGTTTAAGAGTAGCATTGTCATCATAAATGGCTTCAATATTCAATTTGTCATGCTTAACTTTCAAGTAATTGGCTAAGATCCTCCCGGCTTTATTTCTACCCCCATAGAATTTGGCACTTGACTTTATTAAATAAAGAGAAGTGTCTTCCGCAGATTTTTTGTTAAACTGCATTTTAGCAGCAACAAGGGCTGTCAAACTGTCTTGAGAGTGTGATGTATAATAAGTAGGCACCAATCTCTTGATCCTCTGAAGGAGGTCACCCATATGCTTCCGGGAATTCTTTCGTTTAACTGAAACATATCCAATTATGAAGTCTCTTGCGGAAGCTTTGAAAGCGCCCCAGATAGTATGCTTGTGTATAGAGGGAGTATCATTAATCTCAAAAAACTCAGTGAAAAAAACAGACAAAGAAGTGGTAAATTTTGGATCCAACAAAAGAGTATTATTAAAACGCCATCTGCGGGGACCAGTAATTTTAGGGAGGAGGTCAATATGGATAAAAACAGGGGCATGATCAGACAATAAAATAGGACCAATTTCAGCATGCGAGAGCGTCTGGACTATATTATGAGAGACAAAAATATAGTCAATCCTTGACTGAGAATGATGGGAAGGTGAGTAGAAAGTGAATTCTTTCATCGTCGGATTACAAAGACACCAGGCATCAATAAGTTTATGTTGCGAAATGGCCTGAACAAAAAGTTTATGGGATTTATTTGGAACAAATGAGGCTTAGGAGTTCCTGTCGAGAAAGGGGTCAAAGGGCTGATTACAATCTCCAGCTAAAATAAAATTAGTAATGCGGGTGGATAGTGTGCGCCAAAAAGTGGGATCACCACCAGTGGGGGCATAGATATTAAGTAGAGAGAGAGTGGAACACCCTTTAAAGACAGCTTGACATGAGTCCATCTACCTTCAGTGTCAGACTCCTGAGTAATTACAGTAAAAGAAAGAGATTTACGACATAAAATTGCAACCCCATTGCGTTTACCATCACCAGGGGAATAAAAAACGTCACCCACCCAGCCACGCTTAAGTTTGGCTGATTCAACGTCTGAGAGATGAGTTTCTTGCAGGAAAGCAAAATAGACATTCAACTTGGCTAGATGAGATAAAATTCTCTGTCTCTTAATAGGAGAGTTTATACCCTTAACGTTCCAACTAATTACTTTTAACGGCATACAATATAATAACAATAAAGAAGAACAAATTGAGCAAATGTAAAAGAGAAACCCGTGAAAAGAGTGAAGATAACATTGGAAAATATACAAAAAAGAGAATAAAAAGAAGAAAAGAGCAAATCAGTGGAATATGAAGAAGCAGAAAAAGGAGTAAGAAAATGAGGGAAGGAGGAAAAAAGAGAAGCAAGATAAAAGAAAGAAGCGAAAGAAGACATAGAAAGAGAGGACAAAGAAGACCCAAGAAAGCAAGCGATACCAATCAAGACAAAAGAGTGAAGAAGAAAGAGAAAAGAGAAAAAGAGGAATGACACCTGAAAAGTAAAAAATGTAGAACCAAAAGAAGAAACATACCTACATAAAAGGGAGAGACGAAGACAAAGAACCGGGAACGGGACCAGAAGTAAAGTCAGGAACAGGATCAGGAGTGGAGAGGGAGGGTGGAACCACATGAAGCAGACGTGACCTGTGGGAGCAGCGAAACGCACAGCCCGAGAAACACCATGGAACAGGATGCAGAATCTGAAAAAAGAGAAACAAGCGGATGAACAAATAAAAAGCAATATGAAAGGGGGAAGACAAACATGTTAACGGACACTACATGGATTATGAAAAATACAAAATAGGAACTGAAGACAATAACTATAACAGAGATTATCCATGAGGAATGCTTAACAAGAGATACTAAAAACATAAAGAAGAAAACAGTAGTTAGGAAAATCACATCAGAGTGGAGAAATTCAGGGAGGGAAAGAAGAAGAGGGAGTAGACATGTCCATATCAGCCACTCTACAGGAGTTCAGGAAACTTTGAAGGTGAACAGGATCTTTGTACGTTGTCGTCTTGTTATTGTAGGTGACCTTGAATAAGCATGGATGGAAAAGTCCATAACGGGCACCAATGGAACGAAGATCCGCTCTCATATCCAAAAAAGCCTTGCAACGGTTTGCTGTGGCCTTAGCATAGTCTTGTGCAAAGAACAAGGAGGAGCCGGACCAGGTAAGCTGAGGAGACGCTCTAGCCGCAGATAAAACTTTTAGGAGATCCGTGTATTCCAAGAAGTACATGATAACTCCTTGTGGCCTCGATGAAGGAGAAGCTGAAGAAGGCAAACGTCCAAGTCTGTGAGCTCTTTGGATATTAAGCACCGTGTCCTCCGGTAAATGTAGCAATTTAGGCAGAAAGGATTTGAAAAAAGCAATTGGGTCGGTCCCCTCGCAACCTTCCACCAGGCCGTAGATACGTAAATTATTACGCCTATTTCGATTTTCAAGTTCCTCCACCTGTCGCTGAAGGCAAGAAACCTGCGTGTGCAGGTGAGAGACTTTGGAAGATGTTTCTTGGAATGATGTAACGCTTTGCTCCACTGAAGCAACTCTGGTGTCAATATTTGACCACTTGTCTGTGAGGAATGGAAGCTTGGTATTTGTTTCCTCCATGAAAGTACGAAGAGCCCGTATTTCCTCTAACAAAAGTTCCACAGAGACTGACGACAACGACTTGGGTGGAGAAGGAGGATCTTTCTTCAACCTCTTGGAGATGGCTTTCCCCTGGACTGACACCGATGACTCCATCTCTGAGTCTTGAGAGAAGGGTAAATGTGAGGTATCTAACTGGGCAAGAGTGGAAAATAGCTTGGAATTTTTAACGAAGGTATGCTTAGAGGTAGTAGAAGCAGCACGGCCCTTGATTCTGCCCATATGATGCAAGCGGCAAAAAAGACTTCTGTGCGTCAATGAGGAAAAAAGTAATGGCACTAACACATTAGCTTAGAGCTCTGTAAAAGCAGAGAGGAGGAGTCCTGCTGACCAGCGAGCAACAATGTAGAAAGTATTATTGACGTGCCAAAAACAGTGATAAATAACCACAGTCTACTGAAGAGGAGAATAACTGCCAACAGGAGACCAAAAACGCTATTGCAGCCAAGTGGAGAGAGTAGCGCAATTAAATATCAGCTCCAACGAAAGCAAGCAGCATATTCAGGGCAGGTGTGTGAGGAACACACAAAATGGCCATCTAGGAAGATCGTAGGTGCAGCAGCAGCCTTAGAAACATTGCAGAGGGGGCAAATCTCATGTATGGCTTGAGGATGGATAACACGAAGGAGGACTTACACAGCGGAGCATAATTCAGGAGCAAGCAGAGGGAATCCAGCATCCAGCGTTGCGCAGCGCATCACGCGCGGCGGAAAACAAAATGGCGGCCGTAATCAGCAGTCGGCTGTGGGAGAGTTATTGCGGCTGAAATGGGCCCGCAACGACCCCCTCAGACGATAAAAACATCATGGAGATGTGCCCACCTCATTCCGGTTTCGAAATCCGCCGTTTGAGAGGAGTGGTGAAAGAGCGAACCGCGGGTTCCTAGAGCTATTAGCGGAGCGCTCACCCGAAGTCCGTCATACCCCGTGGGCGCCAAGCCACGCCCCCCAGACACGCAGCTTTTAGACAACTAAATTGACGTCTGCGATGGGAGCTGGTAATTGTGGTGTTGTGACTGGTGAACACCATCCCAAAGTCCCTCGACATTACTGGTGAAGTTCTCTGAAACCTTTTTCCACTTACTGAAATGTCTCACGAACATTCACCTTATTGTGTCTCAAGTCCTAGCAATTAGGTTATTATGCACACCCAGATGTCCAAGTAGGATTTTCTTAAATTACAACGTAAGCATTTTCTTTAGAATAAGTCATGTTCCATGGTAATTTTCTGTTTTATTTCCTATGGTTACTACTGGGTAACAATAGGAAAGGGTGGCAAAAGGAATAAAGAGAAGCCTATCAGTGAAAATCTGATTTTGAGGCAGCATCATATCAAAGAGCATAGACAGCGACTGGGAGAGTGTGCCACACACTACACGTGTGCAAAAGTAGTATAATTTCCCTTTGTGTAATTACGCATAGTATCATAAATGCTATATTTTGGACAGAAGGGCAGATTTTGAGTTAAAACCACAAATGAGGTGAACAACATTCGGGCCCATTCTGTTCATTCCTTTTGCTCCTGTGATAGGATTGATCCCCAAATGAACTGGAAATTACACGACGTTGCGTGATGGCGTAATTCTGTGAAGTTCACATCTAACAAGGTAATAAGATTTGCCAGAAATGACTCGAGATTACACCAGTTTCACAAACATTTCCCCCCGGCCTACTAAAAATCAGAGACATAATTATTTCACTATTTCATTGTAAGGCATTCTAAAGCGCCCTGTCCGAAACTATGCAAAGCCAGCTAAAAAAGTGTGCTTGTTAACATGTAAGAACTTTTTCTATTGAAGTCTGTGGCTCCCTCCAAGTGTTCCCTCTGGCTGTATTAGCATAAATGATCCGCTTTTTGCAGCTGCATAATTTAAAGCAAGTATACTTGATTAATAGATAAAGCAGGTTAATTGGCTCCATTCCAGCTAGCATGAATTAATAATCTTAAACACTGGCGTGGGTGCCTGCCCTTTAAAGGGATTAGCTCTCTCCCTCCACAGGGTTCAGTTAGATGCCTGGAACCACTGTGCTTCCTTTAATGCCATGCAATGCTGAGCTGTTGGTGGAAACTGTTTTGCAGGTAAGTGTTGGCATCTCAACATTCCTTAATCTTCCTTACCTTACAGTCATGGAATTAATCAAGTTGACAAACATTTTTAATATCAGGCCTCTGTGCTTGGTGAAAGGGATTGGTTGAATAGGAAAGCTTGTGAGAATAGAATTACTCCATTCTGTATTGGAGGGCTGGTTTAATTCTCGAAAATTCGATATGTTTGACTAAAAATAGTTTTTAATTTTATAGCAGTTCTTAAATATTCATGGTGAAGCTGAATGAGTATATGTCTATTAGCAAAGTAGAGATAGGAATTTACAGAGAGCACTGTTCTGCCCCTTCTCGTGCCAATTACTGGCAATCAATTCAAAAGTGCTTTATTCGAGTATTACTCATAAAAGCAAACAAACAAACACATAATAAAAATACAATTAAATTACAGAATCGAATATGACTTAAGCACAGTACATATTAAAAAGACAGTTAAAATTCATTTCATCCAGTATATATAGACCAAAAGTGCAAAGTTCATATAATAAAAACAGATTAAAACAGATAAGACACCTCGCATGGGGAACAGAGAGTAGATAATCTAGCAATCTCTGTTCAACTAACCAGAGAGTAGTTACCCTACTAGCAATCTCTGCCTAATTACCCACGCCCACCCCAGAAACTTTGCGGTCGCTATTGTAATCCAATTTAAGGAGGTAGTTTTTATTATGCGTAGAGCTACCATGCTGCTTTTAGTACCCAGATTTCTAGACATAGGAGCCAACCAAACACGTCTGGGAACAGAATATGCATAGCAAGAAAACAGAAAGTGACCCAACGTTTCCTTTCCTTCCCCGCAGACTGGGCATATAGCTGGGCATCCATCTCTCCATTTTGCAGTTAAATTACATAGAGGTAGAGAGCCAGCCCTCATTTGAAAAAACAGTTTCCTGTCCATGGGTTTCGTTATTAGATCCCAATAGATTTCGTACATGGGAAAAAGCTTTGCTTCAAGAAAAATAACCGTCATAGACCCATGGTTGTTACTAAGAAGACTCCTGTTTTCTACCTGTTCCCAGAAAAGATTTTTTATAAATGTCTTAGATGGGAAGGACGACCCAGTTGGGTCGGACCACAGTTCAGTTAACCCTAGTTCACCTAATGCTGCTTTTAAAGATCTGAACCATCTAATTTTATGAAATCGGTCTGCTTTGATGACATCAGCAAACCCTGCTGCATATTGTGACAACTCAGGGGTGGTCCAGATTCTACGCCAATATAATATTGGACGAAGTTTGCACATTACCGATATTTCTTTCCTACCGAGATCATATCTAAGAGGCAAAAGGGGACTACTCTGTGGGGTTCCTGTTAATTTCCGAAGGAAATTATTTTCTGAGACCTGTAGGTCCTGAAGATTTTCTTGTCCCCACATCTCAGCCCCATACAAAGCTGACCCTATGGCCTTTGCCTCATATATGATCAAAGGAGGTTTGATTGGTTTAGTCAAAGATTTAAAATGCTCCTTAATGATGGTACCAGCCAGTTGTTTATGTCTTAAGACTGCGATGTTTATATGTTGGTTCCATCTGTTGTCGTTTGAAATATGAATCCCCAGGTAGGTAAAAGAATTTACTACTTCGAGGCAACGCCCACTCATGGTTATTTTAGATTTAAAATTTCTACAAGGATTAAAAGCCATGAGTTTTGTTTTATCTGCGTTTACCTCCAAGCCATGATCGCTACAAAATTTATCAAAAATTACCAATGCCTTTTGGAGACCGCTAGGGGATTTTGATAAAATTAGGGTGTCGTCTGCAAACATTAAAATAGGAACTTTTGCACCTGCAAGGGAGGGAGCATCCACAGACTGGGATTGCATGCGGGCAACAACTCCATTGATAAAAAGAGTGAAGAGTGTCGGTGCCATTGAGCAACCCTGTCGAACTCCTCTGGCGACTGGAAAATCAATGGTATCGTTGCCATAGCCACCCCATTGGATTTTAGCGTAAGTGCCCTCATGGAGTCTCATAATCAAAGTTAAAATAGTCATTGGGACCCCTAAAGCTGCAAGCACCTCCCACAATTTTGCCCTTGGCACCAGGTCGAATGCAGCCCGTAGGTCAACAAACGCTGCGTACAGGCTGCAACCTCCCAGAACCACGGTCCTCCATTGTATCAATTGAAAACGGAAGACCTGGTCCACAGTGCTAGTTGCTCTGCGGAACCCAGCCTGGAAAGGAGATAAAACATTCTGCTCCTCAGCCCAATCTAACAAGTTGTTAATAATTACACGCCCAACAACTTTTTGAACCGTGTCAATTAAGCTAATTGGGCGGTAATTACAAGGTTGGGCACGATCTCCCTTTTTATATACTGGAATAATAACAGCACCACGCCATGATACCGGGATTTCTGCGCCCCTGGCAATATGATTCAATAAAAGGCAGATGTATTTACTCCACCTGTCGGTGTCATTTAAAAAGACATCCGCAGGGACTCCGTCTATACCCGGTGCTCGGCCAGGGTGAACTGATTTCAGGGCAGACAGTACTTCACTCTGCACAAAGATGTCATCATCTGCATAGAGGTACCTTAGGCTCAAGCTGTTAAAAAATTGGTCCCTGGAGGAGTACTGCTCACTGAAAAATTTAACCCACGCATCATGGGAGACGTTGTTATTGGGAGCTTCTGGAGGCCTATCATGACCCCATTTGACAATATGCCAAAAAAGTCTAGAATGTTTACGGTCGCTTGCACACTTTAGCTTCTGCCAGTGATCTTCGTCCCATTCTCTTTTAGCCCTTACAATACAATTTTTGTAGTGCTTCCTAGCAGAACGAATCCCAACCAAATTATTACTTTTAATTGCAGCTCCTAGGTTTAATCTTGCCATCCTACAGGCTGGATTATACCATTTTGCTGATTTGTATGGGCAGACCCTCTTATTATTCGCAGGTTTCAAGAAGAAGCCTTTAACTTCCTTAAAGAGAGTCGTATGTGCATTAGTAATATCCTCATTGCCCTGGGAACACCCGTCTACATTCTCCAATGCCATGATGGCCTTGTCTGCCGCTGCACTTATTTTTACAAGGATCTGCTGATCTGCCTTGACACCTGCCCACCTTAACCTACGCATATTGTTGGAAGGAAGAATCATTGGGGGCACAAGTTCATCACAAGGGTTTAGGGCAATTTCATTAAATGTCCACCATTTGTGCGAAACACATAGAGGATCGTGATCGCTTTCTGGCCTGGCTATTACTACCATGTCATTGAGAGATGACCATAGTGTCATACTACAAATGACATAGTCGATTCGACTTTTATTACGCCCGTTATTGAAAGTCATGGCAGGAACACGGTCTGATTTAGTTCGACCATTCAGGGCTCGAAGCCCGTGCTCCAAACACATTGCGTTCAAGCCTAATATGTCAGACGTCCAGCGAGTTATTGGCGGAGATTCTAATGTGGAGATGTTCCAGAGCTTATCTTCCTCTGCTCCAAGAGGAGAGTCACCAGTGATAAGGGGTTCGAATGTGCGATTTAAATCGCCTGCAATTAGAATGTTTT
The DNA here is from genome assembly GCF_964261635.1 of Lissotriton helveticus. Lineage (NCBI taxonomy): Eukaryota > Metazoa > Chordata > Amphibia > Caudata > Salamandridae > Lissotriton > Lissotriton helveticus. Next base: position 122,587,192 of record NC_136067.1, read on the forward strand.
TACCTGCAGAATGAGTCTCAAGAAAATTAAAAAGACTCAAAAGAACCTCTGATTTACCTTGACTGCCACCTCTAACATAGATATTATAAATATCTATGGTGATGGATAAATCACTGGTCAATCTGATAAGCTGAATGTCTTTATGGTCAAGCTCCACACATTTTACAATAGTTTTTAGAGACTGCCTGATCCATATAGTAAGACCCCCCATCGGCCGCCCTTTAAGGCCCTTAGTAGCAGGAACATGAAAATTTATATACCCCAGAGCGAAAATAGGGTCACACGCCCAAGTCTCTTGAAAGATACATAGATCATATTTGTTAATGAATCCAAACCAGTCAGCACAATCCATCCTGGAACGTAGTCCAGCCACGTTCCAGGACAAGAGCTTCCCTGAGTTGGATGTCGTAAGAGAGCAAGGGTTTATGGTAATCTCATGACTCTCCCTACCACCAGAGTTCTGCACACTGTTATTTTCATTGGGGGGTGCTACTAGATCCTCAACGGAATTCCCCCGAGTACAATCTTTAGTAACATTGCCAACCCTATCAGTGATACCTCCATCACAAACAGACAAAAACAAGGAATTACAGCTAGGTGGTTGTCAATCGCAAGCATTTAAGTTCGATAATGCAGAGAAGCGGTTTTCCAACCCCAATCCCCAATCCACTGAAGCAACATCCTTCCTCCCCCTCTTTGTCACAATGTTCCATTTAGTTCTTAAAATACTAGGATTTGGACCGCTTCCCTTTCTTGGGTAAAAGAAGTCCAAAGTCAGTGGGACAATTGAGGTTGATCTCCGTTGTGGTGGGAAAATGTTGGGCAAGATGTTAGGTAAAACCCCTGGGTCGGAAAAATGTAGAACAACACACTCCCCCTTAAACTTTTTCGCTCTGTCCCCAATCCACTGTACCCTTCTTGCTTTAACAAGCTCTTCTGAAAGTTGCTGCTTACCCCAGGGGGAAATAACCATATTATTGGTCAACCAAGATAGGGATTTATTAATTAAGGAAGATGTTGTTTCCCTCTCATCTTGGGCCAATGGTGGAACGTTGGCAAGAACAAGTACTAGTGGGGAAGCTTCAACTACAAGCTCGAAAGATCCTTTTACTACAGCTTGGTCATCAGTATCAGGAACTGGGATAAAGACGTTAGAAGCATCACCAGCCGGAACACTCCTGGGTACCAACTGAGGATTTGAGACAGAGGTAGAAATTAATCCACTGCCATCAATTATGTCTGATTTACTTAGGATGGCCTCAATCCTGGTAGAAACATTTTCTGGGATTTTATCTATCTCACCCACAGTTTCTTTCAATAGACCTTCTAATCGGCTAACCTCGGATGTTAACTTATCTATTTTGCTGACCAGAGGTTTAACCACACCTTTGATTTTGTTATCAATCAGAGCCAGCAGTCTGTTGAATTGGGCGTTAGAAAGTGTAAGAGGAGCCTCATTGGTCAAATCAAGCTCCTCTTCCTCTGAATGTTTCCTAGGGGGGTTTGCTACTCTGTTCTTAGCTGACCTTAAACCCTCCCGTTTCCCCGAAACTAAAGTGGGAGCTGAAGGGGAGATTAAGGGTTCACTAGTATTAGTTATCTCTACCAGTGCTTCATTAATGCTGCGGTCTACAATTCCAGCAACAATACCACTGGGCTGAATAATACTGGTATCAGGAGCAGGATCAAGCATTTCGCCATTAGAGCAACTGTTAATCTGAAGGCCAAAAGGATCATCTAAATCAATATCAGTGAGAGAGGGTTGGGTGGTTAGATCTATTCCCAGGGAAGATCTCCTATCACTGTTGATTCTTTCAACAACCTGTACAAGATAATTCTCAATAGAGTTACTAGGAGTAACTAACTTTTTAGGCGGCATGTTTATATATGCGCACAACTTCTACAATATACACTTGTAAGAATCACCAAATTGCAAGAAAAATTGACACAGCGTTCAACAGCACCACCAATAAAGGGACCTGGCCCAACCCAACCTTGTCCAACCTCGGACGGCCTCAGACGGCCCGCCCTTTGTCCGGGCTTCGTCCGGGCGTCCCGCTCGCGTCCCGCGAAGCGGGTGTCAGCGGCGCTTTTGTCCGCCTCCTGGCGCCCTCGCGTCACTGTGAAGCGCGCCGCCGCGTAGGCTGCCGGGAATTGAAGTCCCGGAGCGGCGACGTGTGCAAGCTGTTGAGAAGATGACTCTCGGCGGTGGCGGCTTGTTTCCAGGTGCCCCTGCGGCCAGAAGAAAAGGTCCGGTCTGTGGCAGCGTCAGCAGGTAAGTGGATGACTCCCCCGCTCCTCCGGTGTCAGCGGCGCTTTTGTCCGCCTCCTGGCGCCCTCGCGTCACTGTGAAGCGCGCCGCCGCGTAGGCTGCCGGGAATTGAAGTCCCGGAGCGGCGACGCGTGCAAGCTGTTGAGAAGATGACTCTCGGCGGTGGCGGCTTGTTTCCAGGTGCCCCTGCGGCCAGAAGAAAAGGTCCGGTCTGTGGCAGCGTCAGCAGGTAAGTGGATGACTCCCCCCTCAGCAGGTAAGTGGGCAATTACTGGCACAGCAGTGTTGCTTTTTATTCTACATAGAATATTCTTAATCATTATGCAGCAAATACACAATGTGAGTTTGCTATGGAGGATGTATGACAAGCCAAGACCCCAGTTGTTGCCAGCAGTCATAGGACATTTCCGCTTGCATTCAAGGACTATCTCTAGCCCACCTCTACCTGTCCTTCCTCATCCCAGATTAACCCTTTCAGGACCTAATTATGAGTGCCCCAGAGGGATAACTGGTGTTTAATGTACCCAATAAAACCTGACACCACAGGGTTTGGAATTTATTGAGTCTGAAAAACAGGTCCTATCTAGATAATCTTCCTTTAAATGAGAAATAACGCCCCACACCAAAACGTGCATGTCTCGGTAACTGCTGATCGCCCCCCCCCATTAAACTCTGCCTGGTGTGAGCTATTGAAATTCAATGGAAGGTAAGAGCTTTTTTTGCACAGGGTCCACAATCTATTTGACCCAAACCAATCTGCTTGCTGATCATTGGAGATTAGTTAAGAACTTTTGTGTAACCACTTACCACTTTGCACAGAACTGGATCTAGGGCAGTGCAACTGGTACAGCCGCACCAGGTGTTGACTTCTGGGGGTGCCCTATTTGGAAATAAACCAGGTTTAAAAAAGCACCTACTGCACAGTTATTTTTGCGTTAAGGAGTTTTCAGGGAAAAATGCCAAGAAAACTCTGGTGATTAATATTTCTGCTGGAGAGAAATTGGAGATTTGTCCAGTGGCAGTTTCCTTTCATGATAATGTAGTGCATAGGGTTAATATGCCTGCTGCAAAGAATGTGCACCACGCTAATCTCCGAACTATGGGGAATATTATCAAGGCAGGCGATAAGAGATTATCGCCGCTTTAGCGGCCGTTTTCGGACGATAAGCGGCGATAATTCTATCGCCCTATTAGCAAGCTGTCGCTAACAGCAGTTAGCGCCAGCTTGTAGGCGATAGCGAGCGGTTTGGGGCCCGCTTGCATGTCAGCGATATTTATCGCTAATGACATGCAAAGTGGGCGTACTCAACCTGTTAGCGACTGAAAGCTGTCGCTAACATCGCTGTCGCCTATTATCAACGCAAGCGTAGGGATGGAAATATTTGCGCTAAGCGTGAATATCTCCAAAACCTAAGGCCTGCTCAGACCAGTTCTTAGCCTGTATATCCAATGGGAGGTGGATATTCAGGCAAAGTCCTTGTTAGCGATAATGCCTGAATATCGCTGGATTTACAGCGATATTCACGCATTTCGCCGGTATCGCCGGAAATTTTATCGCTTCAGAGATAAACGTTGCTAATAGCACATTATCTCTGCGATAAAATCCGGCGATGCTCGGCGATAAAAAAAATGTCGCTAATCCTATTTAGCGATAAATATCGCTAGTTGTTGATAATATGCCCCTATATTTTTTATGTGCATAGCTCAGTGGGTTACTGCTTTTATCACATAGATCCTTTTGTTACTTGCAGTTCATAAGTTATACCCCTAATATAGCACAGTGAGCTATGAACTGTCGTCAAAGAGCTGCATACAAATTGCATGGTATAGGTTAGAACATTATGTCCCCTCCCACCCCCCAGCCTTTTATTATCCTGATGTTGCTAAAAGTGGCTCACCTGGGTACCAATCCATTTTTATCACTAAATTCAAACACTGTAAACTATTTTAAATCCTGAATTTCTGCCTGACAAGACCAAACACTCTTAATATATACTGTCCTACACCTTGTAATACTGATTGTTTTATGTAACATTTCCTATAGAATGATTTAGACATGCATGATTCATTGGCTCAGTATAATGTGTGTGATGTAAAGTGTTCTGACAATATACCCTGGTATGAGTAGTGCTACAAAGTAAAATAAATGCATGTGAGAGAGGGACTATGCAGAGGTGAGGGGCACTGATGGAGAATGGTAGTGAATTTGTGAACAAGGAGGTTTTTGGAGGGGGGGCGCCAACAACAATTGTCACACTGGGCACCACCAGTGCTATAGCCAGCCCAAGTTTTGCAACACCAACTATTGCCTCCCATCTCATAAGCATAAACCCACCCAGGACCTCTCATGAACAGTGGGTGTGAACATGTGAAGAGCGGATCCCTCCCACAGTTATGCATCATTCTTATCTGACAAAGCAGTTTTAATAACGTTTTGCTGCATATCTTATCTATGAGTGGGTAGAATCTACATGTATCACTTACATATTCCACTCATTCATGCATTTGTAGGATATGCACTTTCTCATTGTTGGCTCCAGTGTCAGGTGTTGAATGACATACACATGTCCCTTTCTTAGGACTGGAATTACTTTTTCATGGTTCTAGGAAAGTACAAGTTTGAACGTTTTGATTTAGACTAGATTTTAATGCACGCCTGATACCGAGTGTATTGGCACATACGTATCCTTCAATTTGATGAGTATGCGCTCTTGGAAAGTTGATGTGGCAAGTGTATTTGGCTTGAGGGTGTCCCAGATGGTGGCAATGACTGTAGTATTTTTGTTGCTAATTTCACTTGTGATGTGTGAGATAGTTATTTTAATTGCTTTGGTCTAAGTATTTTATAATGAAACAATTTAGTGCTTTATGGATTTACGATGGTGCAATTTCTGCAAATGGTTGCAAAATGTACATTTTTGTAATATCATTTTGAGACATTTCAAACAATTGTAGAGAACTTTGTGAATTGCAAGAAATACCAACAGGAGTAATATGAAAGCTTTTTCAGACTTAAGACTTAGAAACTCTTATTCTGTGTTGTGCAGTCATTTCTTTTATTTTTCCTGTACACATTTTGCCAATAAGTTGGATGAGGTAAAGGAGTCACAAAGAGGGAGATGCATGCACAATATAGATGTTTCCCACCTTCATAATTATTTGATTTAATAATTAATGATCACTTCAAAGTTGTATGGCACACGGCTTTTGAAGCTGACCCGTCTCAACACTTCCTGATTCCTCTGGATCTTTACCTGGTCAACTGCATCTAGCCCCACTCATCCCTTAGATGATCCTCTGAGACAATCAGAAAAATGCTGTCTGTTTAGAGGTTTTGGTCTGCAAGTAGTGCCTTCTGATAGGCACTACTGGGGCGTGCCTGGTTCTGTTTGACCACTTCCCCCATAACTCGGCCCCTCCTCTGTTCCTTGAGTCGAGTTGCTTACGTTCTGGCTAGGCGGAAGACCGTAGAGCCGCGAGGCACCAAACATTTGCTTGAAACCTTTCAGCCAGGATTGTTTAGAATAACATAGGGGAGACTGACTAGCGTCCCAAAGAAAAAAAACCTGTGTGACGAGACAGAGGGACACAGCCCAACAGGGTTGCAGTCCTTCGATCAGTAGGTGTGAGGACAAAAAGCATTTGAGGTTCGTTTGCAGGACCTCGCACTAAGAGCAAAGGAACGGGGATGACCCCCAGACCTTTCCTGTGGATCCATCATTTCCACTGCGGGAGTCAGTCCAGCAGGATTCAGTGGCTCTTCCACATGTTCATCCTTTCTCAAACTCCCATGAACTGCAGTTTTCTTGAATTTAGAGACAAGTTGAGTCCTATTCTCTGAGGGAACCTATGACACCCCTGACAAGGTTCTCCGGCAATGGGTTATCTCAAAGAGAGGACGACCAGAAACAGGAGAGAAACTAGAGATCAAATAAACTCTCACTGGTGCTCTTTGCCTTAAACACTCAACACTAAAGGCCAACACCAGCAAATCTAAGCACTGAACAAGCACAAATAACAATTTCAGGAAGTAAACTCAACTCAACACCTCTCATACAGTTTAGTGTAATTCCAAGGTCAAGATATGTCAAGACTTTTTGATTAGCAAGATTCAATTAATTAGGGAAATGATTGTTGTCACAGCTGCACCACAACAAGACTGCGAGAAGACAGCATTCTCCCACTTTCCATCAATTACTGGTCCAGGTTCTAAAGCAGTGTCTAAAAAATCGCCGGCAACAACCATTAAAACTCTAGCCCAATCTACTTATTATTCTCTGTTACAATTATTAAAAATAATTTTCTTCAGCAAATTGTAAAGTCTAACTAACTCAACGGTACATGTAAGCATTTTCCCAGACAAAAAGAGGCCATGTCGCATTCCTTGCTAAGCAAATTACAGGTGGATCACTATCTACTCCTAAATTATAGGACTTTCACAAAACTCCCCTGATTTTTAAATGTGATTGAGAAATGCATTGCTGACCAACTCGTCTCTCATTGAGTTCAGCAATATCCTGGCCTTTTGCGGTTCACAGGCATAAAAGACCGGGTAAATCTCTGTGCCTTGGGCATCTTGCGTTTTTAGCTTGGGCCTCCAGGAAGTCATGTATAAAGCTGCCTACGAGATTTGACCGTGTCTCTGACTTTTTTGTTTAGGTTCCACATTCGGTAGAGAATGCTGTCCTAGGAGAGGTGGTCTTCTTCGGCATTCGTTCTGAACCAGTGGACAGATGATGCGGGGCTTCTGACATGACGGTTCCACTCTCCCTGCCAGTGTGGTATGAGAATTTGTTTGCGCCCTCCAAATTTTCACAGCAACTGATCGTGTCAGTGCTCCCTCTGCTCACACCCTAACCATTTCCCGCTCTTGCACAATATACGTTTTCGTATTATGTTGTGACACTCCGGGTTTCATACGTAGCTTTACATCAGGATCTCTATTCACATGTAATATTGAGATGTTTTCTTTTGTTGAGTATTTTCCTTGCTGTGATCTCTTTTCTGTTCTTGTTTTACCTGTTGCCTCCATGACACACTGACCTCCATGCACCATGTGACACATTTTCGACTGAGACAGTTCCTGATGGTTTGGGCATCATCACTTGGTGAATGACCAAATGATACTCCACTTATTGGAGAGGTTCCAGACAGTCGAAAGGTCCTTCACTTTGGTGCCTTGGTGGTGACTGTGTACAATTGGACCGGGGTGAGCCTTGGGTCCTCGGGCGGTTGTTTTCGATATCAGACTGGTCTATCCCAGGTGAATGACTGTGAGTAAGCTCTGAGGGTTGTCCCAGGCAAAGAGGGTATGTGCATATCTTGGTTGTGCATTGTTTTGAGACGAAGTTCGTGGTCCTGAAATAGAGGGGAGCAGTGAGTGCTTTGCTGATTTGACTTGTCTCATTCGTCGACCTTGTGATTCACTCGTAAAGAGGGTGCGCCTGGAGGTTGAGTGTCTTTCTCTAGGTGCCCTAGCATATGGCAAGGGGGGGAGGCGGGGTCCCTGATTGTATCCAGCTGCAGAATATGCTGGTTACAAGAAGAGGGTGACATGGGGAGATTAGGGTGATTTACATTTGTATTAGCTGTTGATTATGTTTTTGCCACACCTTGCCGATAATGTACATTTTAGCATATTTTTAGCATTATCGTATGGTATATATTGCGCATTTATTTTCATGTGCTTGTCAATTTTCCTGTTAGATTGTAGTGACTATCCTTCTTCCTCTTCCATTGCTCCCCGGGATAGAGCTTTGGGACTTGGGAATTGTGGTGTGTGGGTAGAACACACCTAGGAGATCTAGTAGACCATGTTTAGTTTCTTGCTTTTCTGTGTATGCATGTATATTTGACAGAGTGTTTCATGAAAAACCAGTAGCACTTGATCTGTTTTCAGAATGTCGGTGCGACTGAACGCATATCTTGCTTACTACTAATAATACTGCACAGGGCTGAGTACAAACAAGAGATATATGTGAATGTGTTTCTTGTCCCCACTGTAAAGAGCTCTGAAAATTGAATTCAGAGACATCCTTTTGCATTGTGGTGTCCAGTACAAGTGAAAATGTGTTTAACATGGTAGGGACAGCTATTGTAGCTTCAACAGTGGAGGAGGCATCGCCCCTCCTGGGTCTCAATAACAATGAAATACCATGTCTTCTGCAGCAAACCATAGATTTTGCTCAAGGGCTTTATGTGCATGGTGCAAATCTGCTCCCACGATGGCAGGAGTTGTTACACACAAATAGGGCCATTGAATTAGACGGATCACTGAAACAATATCGATGACACAAATATAGAACTACCTAAATATTGAGTAAAAAATATAGAATACAAAAATATCGACTTCTTATCTCCAAACAGGTAACTACAAAAATATCGTTGTAAAAAATATAGATAGTCAATATATCGAATTTTTTTAAATGCTTTAAAGTAATTCAAAATTAATGAAATAATAAATATAATTAACTTAAACATACTTAAAATACTTAAATAACCTTAAAATTAATAAATAATGGGGGGGCACCTACCGGAGCTTGCAGCGTGCCGTGAGGGAAACGGCCCAGCTCCTCATCATTTCCCCAGTCAGCCAGCGCCGTGAGGGTAACGGCTGTAGTCACGGACTACACATCCCAACAGACCCGGGGAGGACGCAGCCCAGTGACGCTTCCAACGCGCCCGGAGGCGCCATAAGTGTTCTGAGCGCCGAGCGCTCTTGGGGGGCACCTACCGGAGCTTGCAGCGTGCCGTGAGGGAAACGGCCCAGCTCCTCATCATTTCCCCAGTCAGCCAGCGCCGTGAGGGTAACGGCTGTAGTCACGGACTACACATCCCAGCAGACCCGGGGAGGACGCAGCCCAATGACGCTTCCAACGCGCCCGGAGGCGCCATAAGTGTTCTGAGCGCCGAGCGCTCTTGGGGGGCACCTACCGGAGCTTGCAGCGTGCCGTGAGGGAAACGGCCCAGCTCCTCATCATTTCCCCAGTCAGCCAGCGCCGTGAGGGTAACGGCTGTAGTCACGGACTACACATCCCAGCAGACCCGGGGAGGACGCAGCCCAGTGACGCTTCCAACGCGCCCGGAGGCGCCATAAGTGTTCTGACCACCTCCCGCCCCGCGGGACGCGCGCGGGCGGCGCCGGGCTAAGCCCGGGCAAAGGGCGGGCCCTCTGTGGCCCTCAGAGGCCTGAGGAGGACGGGCCGGGCCACCCCACTTGTTTTCATCAATAGAGGAGGTACAGAGACTTTTAATCTTTTTATTCATAACTGCTGTTGAACTGTTACTGTTGTTTCCGGGGTGTCTGAGTTCTGCTTCCAAACCAACATGTCCTTCTGGGAAGAACTCAATGCCCTGTGTGGCACAAACTATGCCCCGGACGTACCAACCCCCCCATAGCGACCAGAGCCACTGATCAAATAATCTGTATGCCCCTGGATGTACTTTCATCTCATGAGTCAATTCCTTCTCAAGCTAACACTGATCAATGTGCTGTAGCCCTTCATTATCCGCCCCCAATCTAACCCTATTAGCGTCGGATAAGGCTGGGACACGATCTAACGATTCTGCATCCCCACTCCAATCGACCCTACTAGCCCAAATCGAGCGATTGCTAAACGCTGTCTTATCACCGCTGGTTGCAAAAATGAATGAGTTGGGGGACAGGCTGATCAGGATTGAAAATACTGTAGCGAGGTCCTACCTACCAACTGAAAATACCACCACATCCAAATGCTCTGTTGTCACTAACACTCATCACAAGCCGATGAACAATGCTTCCAGGAATGTTCAAACCTCTGTCTCCCCCACCAAAACCCTCATACCAAGTAGCCGTAATACTACTGCTATCCCCGGACATACCCCTCACAGAGCACCCAGGATTTCGCGAGAAAGTAGGCACCGAATTGATCTACCCCCTGAAGCTGCCCCATTTGTCACTGTCCTCTCTGGGGTCCCTGCACTCAGTCCAGGCAAACGTGAATTACATCAGGACCTGCTTAATAAAGCCATCTTCTGGCTCAATAACAACAGACCGTTACCATCTGCCCTAGATGGCGGGATCCTGAGCGTCAGGAGGGTGGGGTGGCTAGGTCTGTTGCCCAAGGACATTCCGGGGGATCTGATTCTAATAAAATTTAAACACAGGAACATTGCCACTTACTTACGATCTACCCAGGCCACAGTTGGAGACGGGCCTATCTGTATCTGGGACCTGTATGATTTTTACCCTGGCCCCCGAGCACCAAATCTTAATATCCGGTGAAAAAGGGCACTCTCTGTATTTGGGTTATTACTTTGAACAGTCGCTTTGTTATAATATTTTAGCTTGTTCTAAATAGTTACTTTTCCTTTAATTTTGTAATGAAATCTTGAGTTATTTTTGTATGTATGTATTTCTCTCTGCTGCTTTTATGGTTTAATTTCAAACCGAATAAAGCCTATTTGATGAATAAATAATTAATGTAAGTAAAAAAAACATACAAATTGATTTATTAATACATATATATATATATATGAATGTAATATTAATAAAAAATATAAAATATTTACCACTCCAGTGAGTGCAAAAGTAGAGAAAGCGTTGGATAGCGTAGGGGTAAAAATTACTATTCCCACTCCAGAGAGGGCAACAGTAGGGAAAGCATTGGATAGCGTAGGGGTCAAAATTACTATTCCCACTCCAGAGAGTGCAACAGTAGGGAAAGCGTTGCATAGCGGGAGGGTAAAAATTACTATTCCCACTCCAAAGAGTGCAACAGTAGGGAAAGCGTTGGATAGCGTAGGGGAAAAAATCACTATTCCCACTCCAGAGAGTGTAACAGTAGAGAAAGGGTAGGATAGCGTAGGGGTAAAAATTACTATTCTCACTCCAGTGAGTGCAACAGTAGGGAAAGTAAATACTTCATATAATAATTAAAATATATATATATATAATAATACCAATTAAAAAATGATTAACAATAATTTTAAATTTTATATGTTATAATAATTAATCAAATAAAAAATATGTATTAATAATCATTACCTACTAATACAAATTATTTACCAATTTACAATTAAATAATTAGCAAATGAAAAATAATTAACAATTAATTAAAAATAAATACCAATAAATAAATTAAAAAATGTAATTAATGACAATTAGATTACTTCCCACCCTATTCCCCTATAAAACCACAACACGCTACAGTAAATAAATTAATAAAATTAACATAATTATCAATTAATCAATTAATAAAAATTAATTACCCATTATAATTTAATTAATTACCAATTGAAAATTAATTAACAATTAATTCAAGATAAATACCAATAAATAAATTAAAACATTGAATCAATTATAATTAAAATACTTCCCACCCTATCCCCCTATAAGCCCACAACCCGCTACAGAAAATAAATTAATAAAATTAACATAATTATCAATTAATCAATTAATACAAATTAATTATCAATTATAATTTAATCAATTACCCATTAAAAATTATTTAACAATTAATTCATGATAAATACCAATAAATAAATTAAAATATTTAGGGCTAGATGTAGGTGGATAAATACCGGTCGGTAACGGTGAAAATCTGTAAATTTCACCGTTACCGACCGGTATTTAGCCATGTCCTGTGTAGGTATTACCGATTGGCCTCGCTAATAAGAAATCGGTAAAAATAAGGAAAAACAGTTAACAATTCCTTATTTACCGATTCGGAGAATAAAAAATACCGAATCGGAAAACAAATACCGAATCGGAAAAAAATACCTAATTGGAAATAAGGAATCGGTAAAAATTTGGTAATGCGATGTACCAAAAATCGGTAATACCGAATTTGTCAAAAATCGGCAATTAAGAATCGGTATTTAACACTAAGTGAAAGCAGGTGGTAATCAGGTGCACTGCATAAAAACAGCCCCAAAATGCATCAGTGTGAACACAATGGCGGCCCTGTACGTGATAGCAAGGCGGCTACGTTTGCGTGCAGCAGGACTGAGGATCTGGAGACGGGAGGAGCATGTGTACAGAGTGCGAATAAAACTGTTCCAACTGACTGAGGCTGAAATCCATGAGCTCTACAGGCTACACCCAAACACCATCTTGGACCTCATACGGGACCTGCACCCACTCCCGGAGCACCAGACACCAAGGGCGCACACAATACCCACTCATGTACAGGTACTCTGTTGCCTACACCTCCTGACATCTGGCAGTTACCAAGGGGTAATAGCAGTGGCAGGTGGAGTTTCACAAAGTTGCCTGTCGCGTTTTTTCCGAAAATTCCTGGATGCCATGTTGCAAAGGATGGCACACTACATCAAATTCCCCAGCACACGGGCAGAACTGCTGAAGAACAAGTTGGACTTTTATCAGAAGGCCCACTTCATAGGTTGCATTGATGGGACACATATACCAATTTGCCCCCCTGCTGCGACTGAGTACATCTACCGCAATCGCAAGTCCACACATTCCATTAATGTACAGATTATATGTTATGTGAAGATCATAATCACCGACATAGTTGCCAAGTTTCCAGGGAGCACCCACGATTCATACATATTCAGGAACAGTGGGATATATACCCGGCTCCTTTCAGGTGAATTTGGTGAAGGCTACCTGCTAGGTAAGTACATGTGACACCCCCTGAATTACACAACTGTTGATGAGCTTGTATGCTGTGTAATACTTACTCACATCTCACACACAGCTGACAGTGCCTATGCAGTGCACTCTTTCATCCTGACTCCGTACGTGCACCCATCCACCCCAAGTGAAAGGAGATACAATGTGGCACATAGATCGACACGCAGTGTGGGTGAGCGAACATTTGGACTCCTCAAAAGCCGGTTCAGCTGCCTGCACAAAAGTGGAGGTGCACGGCAGTACCAGCCCCTGGTGTGTTGCAAAATCATAGCTGTATGTGCCATGCTGCATACCTTTGCAACTAAGAAGGGTACACCTGTTGAAATGTGTGATTCTGACGAGGAGGATGATGATGAGGAAGGTACACAGCACAGTGCAGCAGGCGGCGCAGCTGCAGCAGATGGGAGACAGAGACGGTCAGAGATCACAAATAATTATTTTTAAGTAAGTAATGAGACAAAGCCAGGTAATGCATTTATGTCAGGGTGTTTAATAGACCTTTCATCAGGCAAATTATCAGCACACCATGACACCAGCTATGTGTTCAAAAGGGTTACTTCACCCACAACAGATCTGAATTGTAGGGCGGTGCCTACCTCCTGCACCCCCGCACACCACTGCAGCGTCCTGCTTGCACATTGTCCTCAGCAGCACTGTGTCCTGCAGCAGAGCCATGCCTCACACTTCACCTCCTACTCTCTAGCAAGGGGGGGTTCACTGCTAAGACTGCTTACCTCCTCACTTTCCTCAACGTCCCCAGAACCTGTGGCAGCAATCTGGTTGATCTGCATGATTTCCACGGCACTGGTGACTGTGACCAGGCCCTCGGTAACCTCACGGCTGCACTTGGCCATCTCCATTTGCATGGCCACAGATCTTCGACTCAGTACGTGGGTGGCATTACACAGTCTGTTCACAGACTTCGTGAAGCCTGCAATCAGCTGTAAGTAAAGTAAAGTAAAGTCCACATTTGTAAAGCGCACAATCACCCGTAAGGGTCTCTAGGCGCTGGGGGCCGTCGGGAAGATTAAGCGAGCTATTGCCCAGAGTCACATGGTGCTGGGCTGACCTGCCGCCGGAGCCGGGGATCGAACCGTGGATCGAACGGTGGTCCCCAGATTCCAGCGTCAGTCGCCCTGGCCGCGGCGCCAGCTGTCTGTCTCTCCGCCTTGCAGCGCGTTCCCCCTCCATTCTGTCACTTAATTTGTTCACTGCCTCAGATACTTCCTTCAGTCCCTCTGCCATTGTATTGTGGAGGCAGTATATGGCCTCCTTCATTTCATCCACCTTGCGGTTGTTTGCCACCATCTGCCTCTGATTGGCCGCATTGTCTTCCCTGCAGGCGCTGCACTATCAGCATTTGTCCCTCCAGGCCTGCAAAGACATTTGAGCCTTAAAATTCTGGACTTTGTGACCTTGGATGTCGTCTACGGACACCTGTGCTGCGTTCACGCATGGAGGACTGCGCCCCAGATGGCTGTGTGTCTGGGCCTGGTGAAGTATGCTGGACTTCCTGCCTGTCCTCCTCTGTGGCATCTATCTCTGGAAGTGGAGCAACTGTGTATCGTTTTGACTTTGTAGGTGGTGGTGGTGGAGTAGTTGGTGCAATTTGTGGAGGTGACAGAACTTCCTCAATACTTCTTGTAACATCCCTGGAAGCATCAGCAGTCCCCCTCTCTGAAACTTGTGGCGCTGTTCCGCCTGTGGATACAGAATATATCATTACTTACTTTTCTTGCAGCAAATGTGTGCTAATAAATTTCACAACTGACATCCTAGCTGTCTGACCTCTGCTATCTCATCTATAGATGTATAACAATTGCCTAAGCTAATTGGGGAGTGGCTGTTTTGCTACCCATTGATCGGGACTACATTTCCCATGATGCATTGCACAGCTTACATAAAATATGGCCTGGAGTGGGATTGTTGCAGGGGGATTGGGGTTAGGGAGGGGAAACAAATGATGTAAAGCAACTTACCTTGTGTGTTTAAAGGTCTAGCAGAGCTATCCACATCCCCAATTCCATGGACACTCTCTGGCTGGAGGGTGGATTCTACCAGTTGATCCAGGGCAGTAGCAGCAGGCACTGTGGAGTTTTTCCTGATGGTTTCTGGGGCTCAGCCATCCTCTCCTTGGCACGTGCTCTCAGGTCGCACCAACGCTTTTTAAGGTCCTCAATTGTCCGTGTTGTGACCCCAATGGCATTTATTTTTTCTTGGATTGCCATCAAATGGCCCTTTTCTGGGACTCAGGCACGTTAAGTGACCTCTTACCAAAGAGCTCGTCATGGTCTTTTACTACTTCCTCAACGAGGACCTCCAACTCCTTCTCACTAAATTTCATTTTTCTTTTTCTGCCAGCTGCAGAATTCTTGCTTTTCTCATGTCATGGTGCAGTTTGTCTCTGTGAACTGGGTGTTGGCTGTTCTGCTCATCTGCTGTTGCTGCTGCTCTCAGTCTCTCCAAACACCAACTGATTCAGTGCCCCTGCCTGGGTGTGGCCACTTTCTGGTTGGGAGTCATGTGCTTGTTCTGGAATGGCTGATTCCAAATTTCCAGTTTTTTTTAATTACTGATTCGGTATTTACCGAATCGGTATTACAGAATCGGTATTTTACCGATTCGGTAATGGGTTTTCGGTAATATTTTTACTGAATTCTAAGGAATCAGTAACTATTACCGAATTTTACCGATTCGGTAATTTTTACCGAATTATTACCTACATCGCAAATACCGATTCCTTATTACCGATTCGGTAACAACAATTCGGTATTTGTGATTTACCTACATCTAGCCCTTAATCAATTAAAATTAAATTACTTCCCACCCTATTTCCCTATAAACCCACAACCCGCTACAGAAAATAAATTAATACAATTAACATAATTATCAATTAATAAAAATGAATTACCAATTAAAATTTAATTAATTACCAATGAAAAATTAATTAACAATTAATTCAAGATAAATACCAATAAATAAATGAAAACATTTAATCAATTATAATTAAATTACTACCCACCCTATTCCCCTATAAACCCACAACCCGCTATAGAATTAGAATTAAATTACGCAAAAATTAAATACCATAAAATTCATTACTTAAAATAAATTATAAGATAAATATACACTTTTCACACATTTACTAACATAAAAAACACTTTAAAAAATTCGATATTATTAAAAAATCGATATATTTTACATCTATATTAAATACTTCGATATTTTGACTTTCTATATTTATGTAAATCGATATTAACTTACCTCAAATTCGATATTTTTGTTGTCTATATTCTGTCCATTCGATATTTTGTCCATTACATTCGATATTTTTGTTGTCTATATTCTGTCCATTCGATATTCTGTCTATTCTATATTTTTTACTCGATATTAATGTAATTCTACATTTTTTACTCGATATTTTGACTGTATACCGAATTAGACCAGTATAGCAAAAAACACTAACATGTGGTCTGACAATGATCAAACTAAATGCCAGAAAGGTACAAAAGTAAGACAAAGGAGCAGAGGTGGAGTTGGAGGCAAAAGATCAGCACCCCAGGTGCCCACAGGAACCACTAGATTTAACCGCAACCAGCCTAGTCATTGGCACAACACCTGCACCCTCCTGCACCAACCAGTGTCCTGAAGCTTGAGATCGCCAATGCAGCATGCCCCAGTTGCCAAAATAGCCCCCTCCACCACATGTACTCTTGATAACTCATTGGATCAAAAGAGTGAGGAATCAGGCTGCTTTAATATTTTAATGTTTTAACCTGCTTGACTGCAAGTGCATCTATTCTTTGGGGGCATATTGCTTTACATTAGCTTGCCTTACCTAATCTTCACGGTGTGACATTTCGCTTTCCCCCTTGCTTCTGGGGATTCCTTCCTCTTTTTCATTCTGGGACTCTCTGATCTGCCACGGGTTTTCCCGTTTGTGGGGAGAGAGTCCCCTGCACCAGAGCTTTCCACTCTCCCCTATCTGGCTGCCATTTTGGAGGTTATTAGTCCAGCTCGCACACCTGTACGGGTTGGGGCATTAAATGCTGATGAAATCCCGGGCGCGCAGTGGACGCAAGGAGCAGTAAGACGCGCCTTTGCTGCTATTTTTACTAATCAGACTGCTTTAATGTTTTAGGGTCAGATGTATGTAATCTCAATTTACCTATTCTTAAATACCGAATCATACCGATTCGGTATTTAAGAATAGGTAAATGGGATGTAGGTAATTATTCGTTAAAAATTACCGAATCGGTAAGTTTCGGTAATTACCGAATCAGTATTTACCGATTCGGTAATTGCCATTCATTCCTATGGGCCTGGAGGCCCATAGGAAAGAATGGCAATTACCGAATTGGTATATACCGATTCGGTAAAAGGGGGAAAACATTGAAGGGTGGCAGGGTGTCACTTTGACACCCTGTTGCACCCCTCAATTGTGTATGGGTGCATATGTGGCACTAAGGGCATGTATGTCTGCCACATCGCACGGTTGGAAAAGCAAAAAAAAATGCTTTTTCAAAGGTTTTCATTATTTACCACTAACTTGTAGTTGGTGGTAAATAACGAATCCTTAACTGAGGAATGCACCAACTTGAGTGCTCCCTACATCCTGGATTCGGTAATTTGCCGAATCGGTATGTTAAGAATTCGGTATTTTACCGAATCCTTAAATTACCGATTCGGTAAAATACAGAATCCTAAAAAAAATGTCACCTACATCTAAAAAGCCCAATACCGGTCGGTAACGGCCGAAATTCGGTAATTTCGGCCGGTACCGACCGGTATTGGGCGACCTACATCTGGCCCTTAGTGTTTAAACATGCTTTATTGCAAGTGCATCAATTCTTTGAGAGCATATTGTTTTACATTAGCTCGCCTTACCTAATCTTCACGGTGTGGCATTTTGCTTTTCCGCCTCGCTTCTGGGTATTCCTTCCTCCCTTTCCAGGACACAACTCCTCGAGCTGCATCCCAGGCTATACCATGTGGGGAGTGCCGACAAGCTTGACCCTACTACAGGGGAGATAGAATACTGTCAGCATTGTAACTTCAGCCCTACTAATGGCTGGGCTTCCATCTCTGGCTCCCTTAGGTGGTCCAAGGAACTAGGGGTGGACAAGAAGATAGGTACCAAAACCAAGGCCGTTCTCAAGCGCAGTTCTATTCGGGGGCGTTAATGAATGCATGTTCCTTGCTCAACTATAAAACCGAAATTGCCCTGATTTTTCAAACACTCAATCTGGACTGCCTCTTTGTCACTGAGACGTGGGATAAGGACAACTCGGCTCCCGACTTGACAGATGCTGTTCACCTGGCTATACCATTCTTGGCTGTAACAGCTTAGTCTGCAGTGGAGGTGGCCTGGCCTCTGTGGCTCGGGACTACCTTAGATGCACCCTTAGCACTGTGGACGGTGGCTCTGGCTCTTCACTGGAAGTAGCCTAATTCAGGATCAACTTATCTGATAATTATAACTTGTTATGTTATGTTATGTTATGTTATGGTATCTTGTATAGCGCATGGCTACCCCAGCAACGGGGCGTCCCAGCGCTTGCGGACATACCAGAAGCTAGTACGACAGAGAATGTGCTAGATGGACGCAAACAGCCAGGTTTTTATACGTTTTCGGAATTGCAGATGATTTGAGGTTGCCCGAGCTTTCGGAGGGATAGAATTCCAAATCTTAGGGGCCAGATACCTGAAGGAGTGGCCACCGGCTCTTCTCCTCCGAATCCTGACAGTACGAGCTAAAAAAAAGGTCCGCTGAGCGGAGTGCGCGTGTGGGAGTATAAAAGGAACAAAGTCCCTGCAGAGTTTGGGGGCCGGCGCTATACAAGATTTTATGGGTGAGGCAGAGGGTCTTGAATTGGATGCGTTGCTGTATCGGCAACCAATGTAGTCGTCGGAGAAAGGGGGACGTGTGGCAGGTTTTGGGTAGGGCAAACAGAACACGAGCAGCAGCGTTCTGTGCTCTTTGCATCCTATTTATCGCAGTCATGTTGGAGCCCAACATGAGGGCATTACAATAATCCAGATGTGACAGGACTAATGCTTGGACTATAATCTGGCGGGCAGGGGGCTCAAAGAAACCCAGAATGGGTTTAAGAGAGCGAAGATGCCCGTAGCAGGTGCCTGCCACTTTTTTGGCATGGGATTCCAAATTAAGTGAGTTGTCAAGTATCACCCCCAGATTTTTTACTGACTCCTTGAGTATAGGGGCTGGTCCCAGCGCAGGAGGCCACCAGAGCTCGTCCCATGTCTGCGTGCCATTGCCGATCAGAAGTACCTCTGTTTTGGAGGAGTTTAGCTGAAGACAGTTGTTCGATAGCCACCTTGATATAGCCAGGATGTCTTCTTGGAATTTAGTTTGGTCCACCACATTGTTATTTGAAAAGTTGAAAATAAGTTGCGTGTCGTCCGCGTATGATATTAGCTGGATCTTACGTTCCTGGGCCATCAAGGCCAGGGGGCGGACGTACACATTAAACAATGTGGGACTGAGCGCAGACCCCTGTGGCACCCCACAATCCAGAGGGAGCCTGCTGGATGAGTACGGCGGGGCGTGCACCTGGAAGGAACGGTCAGATAGAAATGACGTGAACCAATCCAGGGTCATTTCCCTGACTCCGATCTCCCACAGTCTCTCAAGTAGTATCTTGTGGGAGACCGTGTCAAAAGCCAAACTCAGGTCCAGCAGAACCAAAATGGAGGTTGCGCCCATGTCCAAAGAAGCCCTTAGGAGCACGCCAGGAAGCTAGATCCTCTCCCGACTGACCCGGTCCCCTGGCTGCCGACGGATACCACTGAGTATCGCGGCTTCCGCCGTCCGATTCTGGGCGGTCGCTAAATATTCGGCATCCATCCTCCGAGGCACTTCGGTAACTATCACCCTTCAGACTCACTCTGCCTCTATCCTCTGAGGCTCTTCGGCATTTAGAGGCTAAATCAATTTTAAGGCTTTTCATTGTAATTGTCCTGATGATGGACCCTGTGACTTACTAGGGGTCCGAAACGCCGTCGACCTTTTAAGCACTAAAACAAAAACGTGATTACTATGTGTTTTAAGGTGCTCTGTTGTGATACTCTGTACAACTGCATTTATGTCAGAGAAACTCGCTTTGCCTTATAAAGCCCTTCTTTGCTTTCTATATCCACCCTGTGTACCCGTTCTGTAAGTGCTGGGCACAGGCTTGTGTTCCACACTGGCTGATCTGTGGAAGGTACTTTGTATGATTTAACTACATGAATTTTGAGTAAAAACTCTGAAAGACCACTGTCCGGCTGGACATGTCTCTCTAAATATAGATTGACTCTGTCTATATTTTATTTATCCCTAACTCTCTTGTATGCATGGGACCAATGTTGTTTGATAAAAAAACAAAAAAACTTAGATGCTCTGTGACTGTTAGCAGGGCAGACTCCGTACTATGATTAGCACGGAAACCGTTCTGGGACTCATCTAGAATCCCGTTGGACTCCAAGTAGGCAGTCAAGGTGGAATTGACATGGGCTTCCGCCACTTTCACTAGATAAGGGAGCAGCGAAATAGGACGGAAACTATCAGGCCTAGAGGGATCCAATGATGGTTTTTTCAGGAGGGGCACTACTTTGGCATGTTTCCATGATTTAGGAATGGAGGCTTGCTGTAAAGATCGATTAATCAGCTCACGGCCTTCCTGCAGGACAGAGTCACGCAGTGTTCTGAACAAACCCGGTTTGATGGGATCATCCGGAGAACCTGACTTTACTCTTAGAGCTAGGTGCTCCATCCCTGTCTGCTCTATGGGCGGAAGGGTTAAGAGGAAGCAGGGAGGATCAGATTTGTCTCCAGCAGGATTGGGGAACCCCGAGGGACCGTCCAGTTGTATTAGGTCATATATCCCTTTGACTTTAGTAATGAAGAAGCATGATAGTTCTTCACACTGTGCATCTGACACTATCAGGTTGCCTGTGCCTTCCGGAGCCTTGGTCATATCTTTCACCAATGAGAAGATTATTTTGGAGCGGTTGGTGCTTGAGGTAATCAGATCTGTGTAGTAGGTGGCTTTAGTTTTTTTTATAAGTTTGTGGTACGCTTTAGTGGCCAGTCTAAACTTAGTTTTGGCCAGGGGGTCATAAGAGCGTCTCCAGATACGCTCTAACAGCTTGCATTGTTTTTTAGTGTCAGCGAGAGTCTCCGAGTACCAGGGGTGGGACTGATCTTGTTTAGGCCTCGAGCGTTTCATGGGGATAAAGTGATCCAATGAGTTATTTATCCACCCCCTATAGTCCAAATCCGCCTCCTCCATATTGTTTGACCAGACAGGGCGGGAGTGGTTAAGCCTGGCTTCAAACAGGGCATTATCTAGGCTATTCCATGGGCGCCTCCATAGAAAGGGGGGGGGGAGAATCTCCCTGCCATTACCTGAGATCTTAACAGAGACAGAGACAGGGAAATGATCAGTCCAGCTGAGAGGACTAGGGGGTTCGGCTGTGACTTCCTCTATATTTGTGAAAACCGGGTCCAGGAGGTGGCCTGCCTGATGAGAGGGCCCCACGATCAGCTGGTGGAGCTGGCACGTCACCAAGTCACCAAGAAACTTCAAAATGGTGGGAGAGTCTTGGTGCTCGAGGTGGAGGCCTTCTGGTATACCGTCCACCAGGCCCAAGAGCCAGGTTTACGGAGACATGGTGTAAAATACTGGAACCATTTGTTACCACCACTCACTTCTCCATCCTATGGGATTTTAATTTTCATTCAATAAACAGGACATTGACTCAGTGCACCTCTTGGAGCTAATGACATTTTTGGGATTTGAGCAACTTGTTCCAGCTCCAACCCACATTGCCAGTCACACCCTGGACATCATTTTTACCACCCACGACAATTTAGTGATCGAGACAGTTCAGCCCCTCAGTTGGGTCAACCACTGGTTGATCGAGTTCAAAGTCTATCCTACTTTCCCCATCATGGTGAAGGAGGGCTCCTCACCGAGATGCATACGTTGTAAGGGACTGAAGAAGATTACAGCTGAAAAATCGAAGGCCGCCTTGGCTTCGACCTGTGAAGGGAGGCACATCATGTACACAAGGCACAGGGTTTCTGCAAAAATACAAAAATGGCACGCTGACCCCTGCCCATGGGTAAAAGACAAGCAGAAATCTCGACTGCATAAATACAAATATGCCATCTTCCAGGCCAAATCCCGTTTCCTAGCCGAAAAGATCCTGTCAGCAGGTAATTCCTCCAGCATGCTATTCAAAGTCATCAAGGAAATCCCAGAGCCACCAGGGACACAGCTGCTGGACCCCTCCTAAGATTTCCGTGACAGAGTAGCTACCTGCTTTTAGGAGTTCAATCTTACGGAAGGTGATGAACCTGATGTTGACTCACCCAGGACCGCAGGAAGGATGCCTTTATCTCCTTTCCGCATATTACGCTTCAGCGAACTAAAAAACTCCTACTGGGCCTTAAATCCGGTGCACCGTCAGATCCTAGTATGCACTCCTTACATAAACTGGTTCGTGACCCTGTAGCTAACATCCTATATAGGGGAACAACCTTTACAATGCAACTTTTACAACGCACTACCATTACAACAAAACTTTACAACGCAACATCCATTACAACGCATGTTTTTACAACGCAACCATTACAACGCATGACACTACAACGCACACCACTACAAAGCATGTCATTACAACGCAGTCATTACAATGCATACCATTACAACGCATAGCATTACAACACATAATACCCCTACACTATCCAACACTCACCCTACTGTTGCACCCCTTGGAGTTAGAATAGTAATTTTTACCCCTACACTATCCAACACTTACCCTACTGTTGCACCCCCTGGAGTTAGAATAGTAATTTTTACCCCTACACTATCCAACACTTACCCTATTGTTGCACCCCCCGGAGTTAGAATAGTAATTATTACCCCTACACTATCCAATACTTACCTTACATGCAAAGTAATGTTATGCGTTGTAATGGTATGCGTTGTAAAGGTAGTATGCGATGTAATGGAATGCGTTGTAAAGGTAGTTTTAAAAAATGTGTTGTAAATGCATGCGTTGTAATGGAATGCGTTGTAATGGATGTTGCGTTGTAAAAAATGTGTTGTAAACGTAGGCGTTGTAAAAGTATGCGTTGTAACGTCATACATCCTCCTATATAAGGTGTTTAACAACAATGCAATGTGTTTTTCGTATGTGTCTGTCTATGTTCTGCTTTTGTGTTTCTATTGTTTATGGGAATTTGTTGGGGTACATCTGAAAATCTTAAATATAGTGACATGGATTTGCCTCCATGTGTCAGCAGGTCGAAATTGCATACTGCCTGTGAGGCCCTTGAGTAATGATATTATCTGTATTTAAATTTTCTTTCTCTATCTCACATTGTCTATTTGTAAATTTGCTTCTCCATAGAACTCCTACAGGCACATGCATAAAGCTTTTTGCGATCGCAAACGGTGCGATTCGCAAAAATAGGCCGTTTGCGATTGCAAAATTAGCTTTTGCAATGCATGAAACAACTTGCCACTCGCAATTTAAGAAATCACAATATTTTGCGATTTCTCAAATTGCGATTGCATTTAAGGAATCGCAAATTGCGATTCCTTAAATGCAATGCAAGATGCCTTTTAAAATAGCAATTTCGCTATTTTGGCCCGCTATTTACAGCAAAATCATACCAGATGGTAAATAGCGAAACTATAGTGTATTTTTCAAAGTCGTAAGTTACACACACATGCCCTTGGGACATGTGTGTGTGCAACATATGTGCATGGATCAATTTCAGGGGGTGCAACAGGGTGTCCTTTTGACACCCTTGCACCCTTGAAATTGCATGCGCAATTTGCAAGTGCCAATATCAATTTCCCATTCATTCCTATGGGCCTGCAGGCCCATAGGAATGACTGGGATATGTAGGAATCGCTATTTTTATAGCGATTCCTACATGCATAGGGTTTGGCAAGTCCTTAATTGCAATTCCTTAATATTGGCAATTAAGGACTCGCAAAATCCTACCTTGATGTATGTGCCTGATAATGCCTTAAATGTGTTAATGAGAACACAAATACTTGCATGTGTAATTTAGACAGGATAGTGCGGGTGAAGTATGGGATTATTTGTCGAAATAGGAGACAGCCCTGTGTAATATGTACTTTCGGGAAGGGAACACAAGGATTTAATAGGATGTGAAGTAGGTGTGGCTGGAGAGTAAGATGGGAAAGGGATGAAAAGTTGAATAAAAGGTATATGATTGAAGAATACATAAAGATTGCAGGCGGTTTAACTATGAATGAATACATATTATGTACTGATTAGTGATTATGCAATGATAGTGGGTTAGTCACATCGATTGCACTTTGTTGTCAGATATTAGCTCTCCCTTTATTTTCTAAGTATGATTAGATAATTGTATGTTGTAAATGCAGTTATCGGAAAAATATCATTTCCCTGCACAAATTAATGTCAGGTTTCATGATGTTATGTCCTTCTAAAGTGATACACTTATCAACAGAAGAGGGAGCCTGCTCCCATTACACCCCCGTATTGGTTTCCCTGACTTAGGAACAAGTTATAGTGATGTGCCCCTGGCACCACTCCTGCCTCATCAAGCAAAGTTATTGGTTCCCATTATCGTACAAATTTGATTCACACTGATAACACCTGTGCCTTTAATAAATGGATGCACGGCTCAGACACAAAGAGGGCATCGGAGCCACAACAAGAGCCTGGGGCTCCAACTACATCACCTGCAGTTTTACCTGGGCCACACCGTTACTACCTGCGCTCTGAAAAATGTACCTATTATGACTCTAGGTACTTTTGACCTCTGGCATAGTATGGATGGTACCACCATGAACAAGAGGTTTTCTTGGAATTCTTGTTTTTCTTCAGAGTCTACATTTGGCACCCACGCAGATAATACGGCCAGACACCTCTTCAAGGCCTGCCAAGAAACGGCCTTAGGTAACAACTATTTTCTTGGTGCTATTGTATTGCTCATGGTACCTGAGGATTTCACATAGGTACCTCTTACTTCAAGATAGGAACATTTAATGACTCTGAGACTTTGAACTTTATTCCAGATTGACAATGCAACTAAACATCAAAGAAAATGTCAACCCTGCTTGGAGGGGAAAGAACTATGCTGAATTGAAAGTGAAATATGATGCAAAGTTGCATGTATTATGTCATCTAGTATTTGCACGTACCTGCTCCAACAGTGCCTCGAAGATAATGACTTACAGAGTAATAGGGAACATCGCATCTTACCGACTATAGCTGTGAAGAAGACACCTACATGAACGCTCCACAACCTGTCTAATGAGAAGTTGTCATCAAAAACAGAGTATTACTGGACTCCGAGTTTAGGAATAGTACTGGGAGGAGTCCGTCTTGGGTTTAAAAAATAGTCCAGCAAGTAGGGGCTCAACTATGCGTCCCAGATTCCCAAGTGCACAACACACCCCACCACAGATGGCGACACATTATGTATCCACCGAAGACTGACCAAGGGGTACAAATGA
Organism: Lissotriton helveticus; assembly: GCF_964261635.1. Classification (NCBI taxonomy): domain Eukaryota; kingdom Metazoa; phylum Chordata; class Amphibia; order Caudata; family Salamandridae; genus Lissotriton; species Lissotriton helveticus. Next base: position 122,612,633 of record NC_136067.1, read on the forward strand.
TGATGACACACCGCAAAAGCAATGATTCCACAAGGTAGCAACAACACAATATCTAGGCCCAAACAGTGATGGATGCGTGACAGTGCCAGGAGGACTAGGACCACCATGTCATCCATTGATGATCAGAGGAGGAGATGTGAAAGTGTGTTTTATTTTATGTGGAGTCCATTTTGTCTTGGTCACGTTTTGTGATATTCAGTGATGACTAGGGCTGAATAATATGTGCAGAAGTAGAATGACCATGTATAAACTAATGTACCCTACTAGACTAGACAGCTTGTAATGCCAGGCTTGCTCAAGGAGACTACTTGCAACATGCACTAGACTACTGGCCCAGCAACAGCCATCCTTAGCATACCAAATATGGGTAGGATAAAGTGTATGTGCCTGGCTGGAAAAAGTATTTGCTCAGCCTATGTTGTTGTCTAATATTGCAAGGTCCCCCACTTTCCCCGTCACTAGGCATGTAGACATCACACACTCCGCCATACCATTGACACAAACCATCTTCCTTCTCTGAATGGTTATATGCTTACAGACTGTGTAATTCGGTCCTGTCTGGACAACTACATACAATGTATTTGTTGATGACAATGAAGAAATCACCTTGTCACTGTATTCTGATTTAATGTGTGATTAACCTGCCTTTTGTGGTTTACAGGCAAGACAAAGAAAAACTGGGTACTATGGGCATCTTGCCATTTTGGCTTGGACCTCCGCGAATTCTCAAATAAAGGTGCCTATGAGATTTTGACGGCATCTGTGACTCTTTTATTTAGGTTAGACAAACGTCAAACAAAATGCTGAGACCAACTCTTCACTCGCTATACACATTAAAATAATTTTGAACACAACTGAACTGCATCTAGTAATCCATCCCTGTTTAGCTCTTGCATTCAGTGTAGGAACACCATCTTGAGGCGTGTTGCTAAGTTCTGATTGGCCACTTTACATTGATCCGCCAGACTCATGGGTGGCCCAAAAGTGTTCAAACATCTCTCCTGTCCTAAGATAATTTTACTAGTGACCCATGCAATCATTCTGCAAAAGCTGTAACAAACATTCAAGATGCAAGTATATTCTAAGAGACAACACTAGCTTGCATCACCCACAAAGCTCTCTATTCCAAGTCCCCTGCTTTTCTCGCACAGAAACTTGTACTGTCCGGAGGAATCAGAAACTCCCGCTCCGTCAAAACCCTTTTGCTCCAACCCACACGCTTTAAGAAAAAAAGAACATACAATCGGGTTTTCTCTGGGGCCGCCCCAAGAATATAGAACTCACTCCCACCCGCCATTAGAATAATACCGTCTCTAGTCCACTTCAAAAAGGAGACCAAATCTTTCCTAATGGGCAAATTCCTATCCTAAAGATCACGCTACAATCACCCCCGCAACCTGACTTTACCTATGATCACGGCACTAGTCCATGGCTGCCTTCCCCTATATTACCCACCCTGCACTTTGAACAATCCTTCAGGGCGATGAGACTGCTTTTCTAGTTTTACTGCATCGTTTTTTGTTCCTGTCCCTTAGAGTAGTCGAATATTATGACTGTTTGTTTGACCATATATTGTTTCTATTTGTTTCCTTATCCCTGGACTCTCCCCCCCCTTTGTTCTGTATCCAACCTGATACTTCTGTAAAGCGCTCTGATACCCTCACGGGTCTGGTTCGCGCTCTATAAAACACTAAATAAATAAATACATAAAGAAAAATAAATAGCATTAGGCTGCCACCTAGCCACCTCTTGATACCTTTTTTTTTATATGTGAATGTTTACACTTGAGCTCTGTAAAGTTGGGGATACTGAAAACACTTCTCCGGACTTTTCGCTTTATCTGCCCCAACTTGTCCCTACAAACCTTGGGCTCTACACCTTTCCAGTGCTAATTTTCACGCTACCATCCCTCGTCTCCATTTGTAGCTTCCCACTCCCAATATTCTTGAACTGATAGGAAGTTGTTTTATGTATCAAACTAGTCTCACAAACCTTTAAACTTTTCTCTATAACGGGGTATTTCTTTCAAACTGAAACCCGATATAAAGCGTGCTTTGACCTATAGTCGGTGCACCTAAATAAAAATGCCAATACATGCATATTATTTGTCAGTTCCTATTGATGCACTGATATGTTTGCAATGAGCTGTTTTCAAATGGGACAAATGAGGTAAGGTATACTATATTAACACATACTTCGAGCTGTACCCTCCTGACCCACATGAGGTGGGATTTACTGCATGCATGTCCTAAAGTCCATCCATTTAGGTGAATATATCACCGCCTACCTTGAGCACCATTCTGAACATGCACTTGCTTTCAGGCCATCATGTGTGCTTTTCATGCAGAACGTGATTATTGTTCCCCAGAAGGTGATGTCAATAGCTTGAAGGTTTTTGTCGTCATTCAGCTTCCAGTAATTAAATAGAATGGTTGTGTCTTGTTCAGCATCCCTGCAGTAGCCTTGGGACATATTCATTTGCCTCATTGTAATGAATGCTAAGAAAGAACCTGTGCAGCCGGTGTTGTAAAGAGGAGTCGATCAAAGATGTTTTTAAAAGCAGGGTAAACCTTGGGATATTGTGATCGGTGCACACAGTTGTTTACCTGCATCCTCAAGGCCGTTGACAGCTGTCCCTACAGCCTTCATTGAGCTGACGCATTTTCCAGCACTGAGAAGTCAATAAATGCCTCACTTTTGATTTAAATTGTCTCAATTCCTATATGTATGATCCTACCCATTTTCTTTATTACCCCAGGAGCACTGAGGCAGTGGAGTGATTTTCCGCCATGAAGGAAAAATACTATTTTGCACTTGGAGCGCTCCCTGTCATCGAATATACATCTCATCTTCCTGATTTTTTCTTGTAAATTGGCCCTGCCTAGCAGTGGCATCCTCTGGCTGGTGTTATACCTCGTCTTATGGATGCCCTAGCTCTGATTGGATCTTTTTTTGCAAACCTAAATATCCAATTTTCTTTATATGGCATCTAATGTCGATGATTAACCTCTTCCTACATGCTTCCTAGATTGACAGGTAAGTAAGGGGGAGGGGGCACGATTATATTAAGACTTATTGGAGACCACACCATATGGGCACATGTGGAAGGCAACATTTTTATCTCGAGAAAACTGCTGTTGATAGTGTAGACAGCATACAGGATACATTTTTATATTAAATGCTATGGACAAGCAGCTGTCTGTTATTGTCATTTTTTCTGTTTACAGCATTTTTCCTGTTAAAGATGGGGCTGGTGCTAAAAGGTAAAAATGCGCCAATCAGATGTTCAGCAATATCCCACACAAGGCTTTCTGTGGAAGGAAGAAGGGTCCCTTCCAGAGAGCCATCAGCTCTGCAAGACCACGCAGCTAAGTTCTGCTGCTTCTGGTGGCTCAGTGGAATAATGCGTCCACTGTCGGCGCCTGTGTTTGACCTCTTGGTCACAGGTTCAAATCCCCGTGGGTGAAATTCGCCTCTCATTCTCCTTGGGTCAATAACATGAGTACTGTTGGGTAGCAATAAACAACTGTTAATCTTTTATTCAGCAACAAGATGCCCACGGGTGCTCTACAAATACATGTTATGTTGTGCCCAAGGCAGTCTTTTCCCACATAGAGACTGTCATGACGTGACTGCCTGCCCCTGTCTGCGACAGGACAGGCAGCAGAGGAAGGGGCGTGGGAAGGAAAGGAAGTCAGGAAAGAACGGGCAGTTAGGAGGTAGACACTGGTGAATAAAGAAGTGTCTCCCACCATCAGCACGGCTCCTGTGTCTTCTTTAGGGGGAGCGTGACACTGGCGACGAAGGTGGGATGGTCATTCAGACACCCACATCGCTCAAACCCCTGCCGCCTGTAAGCGGCCGTAAACAGAGAGCCGGCAGCCTGTGTCAGAGTGGTGCGTGTGGAGCGCGAAAATCGAAGGGCTCACACGCTGCCTCTGATTGCTGCCCAAAGCGGTATCCGGCGGACTCCGCCAAGCTGCCTGCCTAAGCGAAGAAGACGCCCGGCGTGCGACGCCTCAATTAGCCAGAAGTGGCCAAGGTGAAAATCAGCGCGGAAACGGCGCGAAAATCGGGAAGCACACAACGAGAGGCTGCACCGATCGTGAACGAGAGGGTAAGTCCTGCCCAGCAAACAATCAGCCTCTGCACACACCTTTTCTCAAATATAACGCTGAAGAAGCGCGATCGCGCGCGGAAGAATCAGGAACTCACCCTGAGGCGTGAGTCATCGGACGTTACGCTGGGAGCTCACCCCAGACGCCCTTGTGCCATTCGCCACAGTTGTGGAGACATTAGCAGCCTCTGCGCTCAGGAAGGGGCCCCCGCACCTGGTGAGTGTTGTGAATGGGTGCCGAATGCCTGCAGCGTAGGGAAAGAGCTAAATCTCGTGAAAGACGAGATCTCAGGGGGGCGGCCATCGTGAAGTCAGGCTGCCATAGACATTCCCTATCAAAGACATAGGCGGCCATGTTGAAGTCAGGCAACTGGGGAATTTGCCAACAAGCATGAGTAAATGCAATCCTCTGAAGTCAACAAGCATAAGCAAATACAAGTAGAAACACAACAAGCACGAAGAAACAAACCCAAGCAAATGCAAGCCTTAAATGCAACGAACACGAGCAAATGCAAATTCTGAACATCACAAGCAAATGCAAACTTCAACATGATAAACACAAATAACAAGCAAAGACGACTGTGAGCACAATCATCAAGCACTGATTCAAGCAACAAGAAGTGTGATAAGCCGTAGTGACTTTAGCAACAAGCACAAGCCAAGGCAACGATAAACACAACGAGCGCTGGCAAAGGTAAATGAACGAACATTGACAAACGTACAGGAACGCGCAGTCGCAAATGCAAGGATTACAACGAAACAAGTACAAGCAAATGTAAGGCGCGAGTACAAAGAACGCAGGTAAATACAAGTCACGCATGCTACACTCAAGCCAATACCAAGCGCAAAGGCAACAAGCACCAGCTCATACAAGCCTCAGGCGCAACAGGCCCGAGCAAAGGCAAGTCCGGAACGTAACAGGCACAAACGAATCCCGGTCTCAAAGTAAGTTCCAGCGCTAAGGGAAAGCAAGTGATTAAAATCAAAGAGGAAACAATTGTACATAAGACCTCGACTGCAGAGAGTTCTAGAATAACGCAGAAAACACAAGGGAACAGCCTCGTAACGATAGCATACTAGGACTCTCTTCCGCCATGTCAGTGAGAAAAGGAAAACACAAATCCAATATCTGCATTGAGGTGCCACCCCCAGTGACACAGACCAGTGACCAGAGTCTGGGTTCTAGATGGAATAGGTGGCTAGAATCATTAGATGCATTTCTTGAAACAACCAGAGAGCAAAGAGATAGCAACCGTCTACTGTTACTACATCGGCTGGTGGGTCACGAAGGCCGACGCCTAATCAGGACGTTCTCAGCAAAGGACACAGAGACATATAGAAACCTCAAAGAGATGCTACGCACTCATTTCAACACACAGGAAAGCGTGGACCATGAACGCATGGTTTTCAACACAGCACGGCAGGAGCCAGGAGAATCATTGCCAAGCTTCATCACAAGGCTGAAAGGTCTGGTGCAATGCTGTCATTTCAACACATTCTCAAATGAGGAGGCAGTCCGGCTACGGGTAATCGAAGGCTGCTCGAGTTCTAACACAAAGCGCAAGATCCTTCGAGGGCAGTGGTCACTAAAGGAAATCATCAAGAAAGCCGAAGTTGGAGTACGGGTCAAAGCAGGAGAATTATCAAAAGAATTAGCCCCAGAAACAAACAAAACGAGAAACAGGGAGAGTGAAGGCGAACCGGAGATAAGACAGCGGGAGAGACAAAGTGACATGAAATACTCTGAGTCAACAATACAAAAGACCGGGAGGATCCGGGATTACGACAGCCGCAGTGATACAACCTCAAGGAGTTCCTCAACCTCAAGGAGTTGTTCAACCTCAAGGAGTCATTCAATGTATGGCGCAAACGATTCTGAAGCCGACGAAGTGTCCAGTAGGACAGATCGCATCAATGGACCAGATGACAGTTTGCCCAACAAAGAGGCAAGAAAGACAAAGTATGGAAGACCGGGCCAGCCACGTCAACACTGGAAATCTGTACACGAGCACGCCAGAGCACCAAACAAGCGTGAAAGAGAAGCAAACCACATAGGACGGAATGAGTCACTCAGGCACCGGAAAAGGGAAGACAAACGCATGCACGACACCCGAGACAACGAGGCAAGTGAGATGAGACCATCACCATCACACGAGAGAGGCAGAGACAAAATGCCCGAGGATCAACCACAAGAAACAAGCATGTGGTTATCGAACAACCTCTCCATCGAAATGACAACGAAGGCATGTCGAGAAAGGTACCCGGTGAAATATCTGAAAGATAACTCTGACGCGAGGAGCAGCTCATCATGGCCCACCCGCTTCGGAAATCTACCATTCAAGACACCCTCAAAGGAACATTCTCAAAGAGCATCAACAAAAGACTCCTCCGATTCAGAAAGCATGTCTGTCCGATCTCTCGGGTCGACCGAGTCATGGTCCCGACAATGGCCATGGCCTCAACCACTCGAACACACCACTGAACTACCGGACATTCTTCCCATCCAGAGCGACACAGCTCTCACTAATGTCTCTGAATACCCACTCACCCCACAAGACAACATGTCATGTCAGCCGCAGGTATATCAAGACATCAGCAATATACAGTCACCCCTAATGGGGTCAGCGAGGCTGACTCGAAGGGCCTACAGAAGGAAAACAGGCATAAGTGACATTACCAACTGGATGGGAAAGGAAGGAAGACCGGGTGTGGTGACAGCGACAGATCATCATCGGATGAGAGAGAAAGAGGTCCATGCCCAGATAGTCAAAAGGCTCACCAGTCTCGGGGCGAGACAACCAGAGGCAGCAGATGAGTCCCCAAACAAAGTTAGGGTGACCCTGTCAGATAGTGCCCTACCGGCTGGCATGCATGACTCTGAACAGGAGGACAGTGCTGCCCTTGACCGTACAAGACAAAAGGAAGTAGAATTATGTGCGGGTTCTCGGACGAGAACCAGAACAACATCCACTCACAGAAGAGATCGAGCGTCAATCGAACAAGAGCCACGAAGGAAGACGGATTGCCGTCATCAAGACGAGCCCTTCACGGTCACCTCCCGAGGGGCAATCATGGTCGCCTCAGAAATTGAGGACGAGTGGATAACCCAGAAGCTCATAAGAAACCGCCATGGATCTAGGACACACATCACTGAATCAGGACACCAGAACAAGCTGATCGACCCAGACGACAAACTAGACGGCCGGAGCGTCTCAGTGAAGTAATCTAAGACACAGTAAGACTTTGCACAAAAGGGGGAGATGTCATGACGTGACTGCCTGCCCCTGTCTGCGACAGGACAGGCAGCAGAGGAAGGGGCGTGGGAAGGAAAGGAAGTGAGGAAAGAACGGGCAGTTAGGAGGTAGACACTGGTGAATAAAGAAGTGTCTCCCACCATCAGCACGGCTCCTGTGTCTTCTTTAGGGGGAGCGTGACAGAGACAACCAGACAGCCCCGTTGCTCTCAGTTTGGGAGGTTCTGGCAGATACAATTGAGCATTAATGCAAATAGTCTGTTAGGAAGTGTGGGGAGACACAGAAGTCCAAAGTAGATTGTTGAATCAGGCTGGCCATACTGAGGCAAGCCCAAAGATGAAATAGGATGGAAGGAGAGGGAGCCCCTTCTTCAGAGCCAGCTGTTTACATCACGAGGACAGGATGGGAGACCCTTTTGTAGGGCCACGTGCCTCTGGTCAAAGAAACACCAGGGAGGTGGTTGAAGACAGGAGGGCAAAAAAGAGCTGGCACCAGGATACACCAAACACTGATCAGTGACAAGATGGCAGAAGAGAGGGTCTAAGCAGGACCCACCAGTCAAGGAACAGTTTTGCAGGCAACTCATTAGAAATCTTCGTGACTGGGATGCCACTGAAACAGAAGTCAGGAGGAAGCTCTGAGCAAGTAGGCTGCTGAGAGGGCACATCTTTACATTGAGAGTCCCAGGTTCCAATACAGGATTCCAGTGAGAATGAGGGGGTTAACTCGAACACTCGCCCCCAACTTGTGGCAGCACGACGACTGGCAGAGAGTGGCAGCCGGCATACAGCAGAGGGTGGGCTTGCTTTGACATCTAGAGAGACCCCAAAGACCTTAAAGTGTGGCCAACAAAAGAAAGAGCAAGTGGGGGTTGTTATAGCACGCGTGCATCAGACAGGTCTCGGACCTGAACTCAGGGGCAAACAGTCCGCAAGAACAAAAAGAATGAAAGGGCCGCAGTCTGACAGTGTGGTGTTCAGGGAAAACAGTGTAGAGGAATCAGGGAAAAATACATCTGGCAAGGAGAGAAGACAAGTAGAGGATGGTGCTAACTGAAGAAGAGAAGGAGAGGATGGTGCCACGAGTGGGCTTCACAGGAGAGGCGAAGTGGCAAACAAGAAAGGCTAGCAAAAAATTCCAATGGAGAGTCTTACAGTACCCAAGAGGAAACTTAACAGAGTAGGTGTCAAGTCAATGGAAGTTTGATGGGGAGACAGTGACAATAGGAGTGCAAAGACATACAGCCTGCAGAGGTGCAACAGGAAGGAAAAGAGAGAATGATCAGCAGAAAGAAATACAGAGGGGAGAGATGGTAGTGTCAAAAGATCTAGGTTGGCCTGCAGCTTAAGAACAGTCAGTGCCAAAATATAACATGTGTAGGGAGAAATGGTGAGGGGATGAGGGGTGATGAAAGCGAAGAGGAGACTTGGGCAAATGAGATGTCTGGGGATCAAGGGATGGTGAAGAATGAGGTCGGAGACAACTTTGAGGATTTCCAAAAAGTCAAAAAGCACGATGGGAATTGTGGAACAAGGTTTTGGAGAGGAGAAGATAGAATGGTAAGTGGATAAAGGGTGGAAAGTGGGACAGCAGACTGTGCTGTAGCAAGAGATGGTGCAAGGTATGGTTAGCAATGCACAGTCGAATTATGGGGGCCTCATTTATGAGGCTGTGCGTCACTTTTACGCCGCCAGTGCGTCATTTTTTGTGACGCTCCAGTGGCGTAAAAAATGCACCTTGTTGTGCCATATTATACCTGCGCCAGGTATAATGTATGCAGGGGGGTGTATTGACACAAGAAAGGGTCGTAGAAGTGACGCAGTGAAATCTATAAGATTTTACTGCGCCACTTCTAGGATGCAAATGCCTCAATATATTACGCCTGCCTCACAGCAGGCATAAGACTGACGCAGGCCCTTTCACATGGGGCTTGCCCCATGTGAAAGGATGCATTGCTGGAGTTGCGTCACTTTTGTGACACACTCCAGCAATGCGTCACTTTTGCGCCATACAGATACGTCAGAAATACTGACGTATCTGTAACTCCTTGCGCAATGATGCATCATACTGTAAATATGACGCATCATTGGTGTCGCAAGGAGGGCGCAATGAAAAGTGACGCATCGCTGTTTTCACGCAGCGATGCGTCACTTTTCATAAATGAGGCCCTTGGTTATTAAGTCCATCTAGTGCACCAACCTTTTCAACGGGCTCAGAGGGAATATGAACTTCCAGCACGCCTTCAAAGGAACCATTGAACTTCCAGTTAGGCACTGATTCCAGGTCAGGTGGAGCAAATTTACCACATGAATTGTCGCTCCACCTGATTTAGAGTGGGCCGGCGTTTCAACACCCATTTTTCCCGGGTGTTGGAACATCAGTTCCGATTTTTCCAGCTGGTAATTCCAGCAGATTTTAGCTGCAGAAGCATCCATGCCTCAAGCAATGCTCCCCTCTACCAGACCGTATATTTCTCTTCTGCTCACTCCGTCCCCCACATCGACATCACATCTTTGCATACATTTTGCAAAGCGGGTGGTAAATATATTTTCAAATGCATTGGAACTGGTAATTCTGTGTGGTTTTATTACCAGAAAAATCAGTCCCATGTGGTAACTCCTAATTTCATGGGGTTTAACTTGTAATTGAATGGTACTGGCATGTCCATGTACCGCCCAACACATAATCAGCCCAAAGTAGGGAAATTAGTTCATCAAATGTATGGAGCAGACAAGTTATATTGAATTTTGAGACAATTACTTTGGCCTTTCCTCCAACTTTTATTCTGACGGGCATATCCATCTAAATCTATTTATGATCCACCAGGACTCTCCATAATAATGTTGACAGCCCCCCCCCCCCTGTGATGACTGACCCTATTCATAACAAGGGGTGTGGATTCAGTGCAAAATTACTCTGCTCCTCGACTGAAACACTTTTTTTATCCTGATGTCAGGCTCAAGGAGGGTACACCTTTTGAAAGACCATTCCTTCGCCGAATCTCTTTGCGGATGTATTAAGATAAAAGAATGCTCTTAGTAGAAAAGGGGGTGAGAAAGAGACCCCAGTCTGGTTTTGGTCCTCTCGATATAGTTGCCTTAACGGTAAGGTGGTAACAGGTCTCAGACCCGGGAAGGCAACATGTTATCCACAATACCCAGACCAGCTATTAGAAAACGTTTAGAATGCAGATGGATACAAAGTATTAATCAGAGGAGAATAGCATTATAAAAGGTAGAATCAGGCATAGGAGCCTTAGCATCAACTGTTGCGTTGTTGTGATAGGCTCTCAACAGACCAAGATACTTTAAAATGAGGTCTTGGTACATACCCCAATAAGAAGGGCACACCAATTTGGATACAATACTGGACAACCAGTGAATGTAGACTATGTGAAACTGTATTGCATATTGTTTGTGGCTATCCAAAAAGTTAAAAGTACGCTGTACATTCTTAAAACCTTTATTTCTTAAAGCCGGGGTGAGATCTGATTGCCAGGCTCTCATTTTATGCCTATCTGGTGGTTCTATTCCATTGATTTGGCACATGGTAAAGTTTTTTTTTTTTTTGTTTAAGAGATTTTTATTTAAAATTTTTGAAAATACAATACATAAGCCATATCAAAACAATTGTTGAGCTAAAATAAATTAAAAACACAAGACATATGACATATGGAAAGCGAATATATATTAAGAGAAAAGAAAGAGAGAAAAAAGAGAAAGAGACAGGAAGAAAGCAAAGAGAGAGAGGAAGTAGAGAAATGAAAAGAAAAGGAAGGAAAAGACAAAGGAAAGGAAAAGGATATCATATAAGTGAGGAATACTTGCAGTAAAGAAAGAGATAATATTCTAGAAAACGGAGAGTTAGAAGAAAGATAGGTAGTAAAAGGAAACCAGAGAAGATCAGATTTAATTTTTAGAGAAACAGAGGAAGAGGAAGAAGCAGCAATCCTATGTTCATCACAAATAAAGTTCCACCAGGTAAGTACAGATAATTTAGAGTTATCCATCCAGGAGGATAAAATAACTTGAAAAGCTAAAGCAATAAAAAGATCAAGTAATCCTGCAGTGGAAGATACAATATCAACATCTGGTGATAAAGAACCTAAGAAAACATTCAATAATGATAAAGAAGTAGTACAATTAAACATTGGCATGCAAATATTCCAAACCGCATTCCAAAAGGATAAAACAGAAGGACACTCGTATAGTTGGTGTTTAAGCGTGCCCATTTCCTTAGAACAGGACCAACAAAGTGGAGAAGATGATGATGAGAACTTACAAATACTAATAGGGGTAATAATAACTCTTTGATGAATAAAAAACAAAGATTGAGTAATACGGGCAGAAGCAGAAACTTTAAACATTTTGGACCATAGTTTATCGCAAGTGAGAATAGGAAGGCAAACAGATAGGTACTTTTCCCAAGCAATCTCAACAGAGGATTTAGAACGAACTAATACATTTGATAATACATTTGATAACAACAACTTGTAAACAAGTGCAGCTTTAGGTCGTTGAGTTGAAAATAAAGGGTATAAAGGTGTGGAGGGAGTAATAAGTGGAGAGGTAGGAGGCAATATCAGGGTAGATAAATGGGATTGTATGGCATTCGTGATGATGGTATATTCATGAAATAGGGAATTGGGTAATTGGTAAACTATTTGTAAATCATGAAAAGGGATGACAGAGAGGTTAGAAAGAAATTGATGGACAAAAGAGATGCCCTTTTCCTTCCAATATTTGTAGTAGAAAGATTTGCCTAGGTATTTAAGGAATTTGTTGTACCATACAATAGAAAATAGAAAACATTGTAGAGGTGAAAAATTCTTAGTGAATGTGTCATGAAGCAACGATTGGGAATATTTGAGAACGGGGACTGTGGTCAAAAAAGAACAATTGGACATGAAAACAATATGTTGACAAGAAAAATCCTTTAACAGTGAGCGTTCAAAAAGAACCCATCTATGAACTGGAGTGTATAAAAAATCATAGGCTAAAGAAAAGGATTGTTTAATCAAAAAAGCAAAATGGTAGGTTTTGAAATTGAGAAAGCGAACACCACCTTCATTTTTAGGGCGAATAAGCTTACTTAAAGCAATACGCGGGTGTTTATTACTCCAGAGGAATTTGGTACAAATGGAATTTATATGAGAGAAATAAACATTAGGAATTTTAAAAGGGAGCATAGAAACGGTATATAACACATGAGGGGTTATCATCATTTTGATAGTGTCCAATCTACCCCACCATGAAAGGAATACGGGGGACCAACTTTGTAGGAGAGATTGAAGTTTCAGTAGAAGTGCATTAAAGGTAAATTTAAGTGTGTCAGTTAATGACGAGGAGAACCAAATACCCAGGTACTTAATTTTGGAGGGACACCAAGTGAAATCACTAGTATTGAACAGGTACTGATAACAAATAGATTTTAGGGGTAATACTTCTGTTTTAGACAAGTTAAGCTTATAACCCGATATAGAGGAGTACAAGCAAACCTCGTCCAAAAAATGGGGAAGAGAATCAACCGGGTTAGCCATATAAATCAATATGTCATCCGCATAAGCAGAGATTTTAGTTTCGACAGAGGAGAGCTTAAACCCAGTAATCTGCGAATTAGTTCTGATTCGTTCTAAAAAAGGTTCAAGGCAGAGGATAAACAATAACGGAGATAGAGGGCAGCCTTGTCTTGTACCCCTAGACAGTGAAAAAAACTTCGAAAATTGATTATTAACAAAAATACTAGCTCGGGGGAAGAATATAAAAGTTTGAGAAATGAAATAAAGGAGGGACCAAAACCAAACCACTGGAGAGTTTGAAACATAAATTGCCAATTGATACGATCTTAGGCCTTCTCAGCATCCAAGGATAGGGCTGCAAGAGGGTCTTTACATTTTTTGCCATGAGAAATAATATTAGAAAACATACGGGCATTATCAGAGGCCAATCTGCCTTTTACAAATCCAACTTGATCGGTTTTAATCAAAAGGGGGATAACGGAATCAAGGCGGGATGCTAGAATTTTAGCGAAAATTTTACAATCATAGTTAATCAGAGATATAGGATGGTAATTTTTACAAAGGGAATGGTCTTTGTCAGGTTTAGGAATAATTACAATCAATGCGTCCATAAAGGACCCAGAAGCTTTAGCCTCAGAAATAAATGAATTAAAAAGTTGCAATAGTTTGGGAGCAAAAATTGAATGGAAAGTAGGGTAGAATTCAATAGGCACACCATCAGGGCCTGGTGCCTTCGATTTTTTCAAAGAATTAATAGGTTTAAGCACTTCCTGAAGAGTAATATCCTTTTCAAGTTGCTCAAATTCCTCGGGAAGTGATGGCGGTGGAGGGAGACCAGAGAAAAAAGAATATAAGTTCTGATCAGACGGGTGTGTGTCATCAGTATAAGGAAATTGATAGTAATCATAAAAAACCACAGCAATTTCTTCATCAGATAAGACTAACCGATTGTTAGATTCGTTGAGAATCGGACCAATAGTTTTACATTCAGATTTGATTTTTAAGTAGTTGGCTAACAATTTTCCCGCTTTATTTTGTCCCCCATGGAATTTGGCTTTAATCTTGAGTAGGGTATTACAGGCTTCAAAAGTAGCAATTTTATTAAGCTCAGTTTTCGCTACAATCAGATTTTGAAGGGCATCAGTGGATTTAGAGGAGAAATATGTATGTTCAAGGTTTTTAATAAGCTGTAATTGTTTCTCATATTTGGATCTATTTCATTTCTTTTTTTTAGAGACATAAGAAATAGTGAAGGCTCGAAGTGCAGCCTTAAAAGCATCCCGATTGTTAGGGATAGGGGTGTCCAGTGGATTGTTGAAGTCAAAAAATTCATTAATAAAGTTAGTAACTTCTTTTATGAAAGCATTATCAGACAAAAGGAAGGTATTGAATTTCCAACGACTAAATTTAGATGAGGAGAGAGATAGGTCTAAAACAGTATAAACAGGTGCATGGTCTGAAATAAAAATTAAACCAATTTCGAATTTTTGGAGGGAGGGAAGCAGAGTCTTACTAACCAAAATGTAATCGATCCTGGAACAAGTATGATGCACATTAGAAAAAAAAGTATATTCAAGAGAGTCAGGATTAGAAGTTTTCCAAGCATCATATAACAGGCGAGAGGTAATGGCAGAGTGGAATGACTTATGGGTTTTATCAGGCTGGAATTTAAAAATAGAAAGTCTGTCAGAGAAAGGATCTAGCCATTGGTTAAAATCACCCGCAACTATGATATTGGGGCAATCAATGGAGGAAAGAAGAATTTTAATGTCACTCCAAAATTTCGGATCAGGTCGAACAGGGCCATATATGTTTAATAAAACTAATGTTTTGTTTTGAATCAAAACGTTTAGTCATTACCCATCGCCCTTCCTCATCATTTTGAGTAGAAAGTATTTGAACAGACAAAGCTTTGTGAAATAATATAGTAACACCCCCTTTTTTGTTGGTAGAAGGAGAGTAAACAACTTGGCCCACCCATTGTATTTTCAGTTTAAGTGATTTCGACACCAGTACAATGAGTTTCTTGAAGAAAAACAATTTGGGAGTTAAGCTTTGATAAATGTGACAATACCTTTTGACGCTTGATAGGATGTCCAAGACCTCGAACATTCCACGTAACAAAATTGCACATGACGGAAGGTAGGGAAGGTGGGAAACAAGCGGATTTGATACACTGCAAGGACACAACTACAAAAGAAAACAAAATAGATACAAACATTATATGTGGACATAAGATCAAACACGCTGACAATGCTATGACATAATGGACCCAAAACTGTATTAGAGGGCAATAAAACGACTGAAAGAAAAAAGAGATTGATCAGAAAAAGGGCAGAAGAGGAATACACGGGAAAAGAGATGGTAAAAACATACAGGGATAGTGAAAAACAACCAAGAAGAAAAATATCGAAGAAGTGAAGAAAGAGAGAGGAAACATATAGAGAGAGATAGGAAAAAAGAAGTGGACAGATCAAGGCATAAGAGCCAGGTCTGAGGAGAAAGAGAAAACCAAGACAATGGGGACGTAGTGATGCCAAAGAGGACACGGACCTCAGCGAGCAACGCAAGAAACCAGAAAAGGAGACAGAACCTCGAGAAGGAAAATGAGACAATGAAGAGGGAATTACAAAGGGGACAAATAGATTACAAATATCAAAGCAATCTTATTCGGAAGAAAGAAAATCATCAATTATTAGTGTCCATCCCAGAAGGAGAAACACTCTGCAAAAACGAGGTAAGTTTCTGTGGGTCATCAAAAGAGCGAGTACGACCATTGTGTGTAATTTTACAAAGACATGGATGGAGGATGCCATATTGGATATTCAACTGTCGCATTTGAGGACGAAGATTAAAAAATTCCTTGCGCCGAGCATTTGTTGCGTTGGAAGGATCTTGAGAAATAAAAATATTATGACCAGACCATATGAGATGTCGTTTGAGCTTGGCCGCCTTCAACACATTCATCAACTCTGTAAACTCAAGGAAAAGCATAATAAAGCCACAAGGTTTAGAGGCATTAGGATTTAGACGCCCTAGCCGATGAGCTCTCTGAATGTTGAGAGGATGAGACGCAGGTAGAACATCCAAAAGTTCACGTAGAAATTTCTGTAGGAATGACAGCATGTCTGGACCCTCAATATTTTCTGGAAGACCATACAGGCATAGGTTATTTCTATGATTACGATTTTCAAGGTCCTCCGTATGAAGCTTCAGCTTGTAAATTTCTTGTTCCAATAGAGGGATCTTGGAGGAGACATCCTGAATGTCACTGACACGTTGTTCCAACGTAGAAACTTTGCCTTCCATGACAAGCCATCTCTCTTCGATTTGTTTAAGTTTTTCATTAGTGGCAGACATAAAAGGTTGAAGACCACGGACCTCCTCTAGAATAGAATCCAGAACAGAATTTGACGATGAAAGAATAGGAGAAGGCGGGTCATTTTTTGACCTCTTTGATTTTGCTCCAGTGAGAGAAGCTTTTGTACTCAGTGAGTCATGTGCCATGGTGAAATCGTGAGGGGAGCCCCAAAAAAGTTAAACGGTGATGGCTGGAGAACAGAAGGTGATTCACAGAGGCACTGAGACAAGGAAGAGAAAAAGTTCCACAAATAGTCCTGACCAAAAAATATGAGAGCGGACTTAAAATGGACTGGAGGCAGGCGCTGGCAAAAGGATAGGAAGCCACTTCCAAGGTAATATTATAGAGTCTTTGAGAAAACAGTCTCAATCAGAGGAAAAAAAAGAAAGAAGATTGCAAAATAAATGGCTACAGCAACGAAAATAAAGCCATTATAGAGAAATAGCAGGTCAACTGGCAATAAAGAGCATGACCGGACTGATAGCACCTCAAAGACAGGCTTTCGCGCCAAGATGCAAAATGGTGGCCGTTTATTTCATAAACGAAGTAAAAGTGAGGCAGCTGACAAAGAAACGGCGGAAGAACAGGAAAAACATCGCGTTTTATGCCACATTGGGGTATGTGTAAAGTGGCTACGCAAAATAGGGAGCTGATGGAAGGGGTATCATGCCGGTAAACACCCTGTGCAGGCTTAATAGAAGGACGCGGGCACAGCGGCACAAAATGGCGGCTGCCCGCGTCCAAAAACTGAAGGAAGTTACCGGCAACAGCAAATGACGGAATATGGGCAGGAAAGCAGTGGCGAAGCCTCCCTCATGAGCAGCCCATCATCCGCCCTCAGAATATCCGGAGCAGGACTTGCGGAGGTGAAGAACGAGGTCTGTAATCGCCTCGAAGATCCGCAGGTCTATGGAGCTCACGTAGATGCCGCCATCACCCATTGATGCGCAAGACACGCCCCATGGTAAAGTTTTTTTAATTTGTTGAAAAAATGCTGGCATCTGTAGCTCAGATTTGCCTGTATAAGCACTTCTAAAGGTTTTTTTAGGATCACATAATAGGTTATTCATTCCTAAGCACTTGGCACTTTAAAAGGTTGTGCAAGTGTTTTTAGGCTGTTGGAATTTGATGCTTTCCTGACTCGGAGATTTTAGCTCAATATTTTTAAATAATGTATTTAATTTAATTCCTATCATTATGAATTTGTATGGGTATTTTTTTCTCTCCTTGTATATGTGTATTTCATGTATTGAGAAGTGTAATTTTGTGATGATTTTTATTAATCAGACAATAGATTTATCATTTCATTTTAGACCAGATACCAAGCGAGAATCACAGGATGCCAGAAAGAAATGCAATGACCACCCGTCTTGCGCCAAACCTACATTTATCTATCCATAGAGTCAACCCAGTTTTCCACCACCTATGTAAGGTGCTACATACTCTAGAATCATGTTCTTCTTTAGTGTTACCAAAAAGTAATCTTGATAGCACTTTACTCCTGACAACCCCTTTAGCACAGATGCCATCATTCTCTGAAAAACCGAGGGCACAGAGATCAAACCAAAGAGCATTCTTAAAAAATGTGTATGTCCCCATAGGGTTGATGAATGTGGTAAGTTTCTGTCAATCAATCAATCAATCAATCAGATCATTTGTATTGCGCACTACTCACCCGGAGGGTCTCAAGGCGCTGGGGGGAGGGGATCCGCTACTGCTCGAACAACCAGGTCTTGAGCTGCTTCCTGAAGGCGAGGTGGTCCTGGGTCAGGCGGAGGTGGATCGGAAGGGAGTTCCAAGTCTTGGCGGCCAGGTAGGAGAAGGACCTTCCTCCAGTGGTGGCTCTTCGGATGCGGGGGACGGCGGCGAGGGCGTGGCTGGTCGATCGAAGCTGGCGTTTGGGAGCGTAGAAGTTGAGGCGGCTGTTGAGGTATCCTGGTCCTTGGTTGTGTAGGGCTTTGTGTGCGTGGGTGAGGAGCCAGAAGGTGATTCTCTTGTTGACCGGGAGCCAGTGCAGGTCTCTCAGGTGTCCGGAGATGTGGCTGCGGCGGGGGATGTCCAGGATGAGTCGTGCTGAGGTGTTCTGGATCCGCTGGAGTCTTTTCTGGAGTTTGGCGGTGGTTCCGGCGTAGAGGGAGTTGCCGTAGTCCAGACAGCTGGTGACGAGGGCCTGGGTGACCTTCTTCCTGGTCTCGGTGGGGATCCATCGGAAGATCTTGCGTAGCATGCGCAGGATGTTGAAGCACGACGAGGAGACGGCGTTGACTTGTCTGGTCATGGAGAGGGAGGAGTCCAGGATGAAGCCCAGGTTGCGTGCGTGGTCAGTTGGTTTGGGTGCGCTGCCCAGGGCGGGGGGCCACCAGGAGTCGTCCCAGGCGGAGGGTGAGGATCCCAGGATGAGGACTTCCGTCTTGTCTGAGTTCAGTTTCAGGCGGCTGTTCGACATCCATTTGGCTACGTCTGTCATCCCTTCGTGCAGGTTGGCTCTGGCGGTGGCGGGGTCGTTAGTGAGGGAGAGGATCAGCTGGGTGTCATCGGCGTAGGAGATGATGTTCAGGTTGTGCTGGCGTGCGATGGCTGCGAGGGGGCTCATGTAGACGTTGAAGAGTGTTGGAATGAGCGAGGAGCCTTGAGGGACGCCGCAGATGACTTCGGTGGCTTCCAATCTGAACGGAGGGAGGCGGACTCTCTGTGTCCTTCCGGCGAGGAAGGAGGTGATCCACTCCAGTGCCTTCTCCTGGATTCCAACGTTGCTGAGGTGCTGTACTAGGGTACGGTGGCAGACAGTGTCGAAGGCCGCGGAGAGGTCCAGGAGGATGAGGGCCGCTGTTTCTCCGTTGTCAGGCAGGGCTCGGATGTCATCTGTAGCTGCGATCAAGGCGGTCTCGGTGCTGTGGTTGGCCCGGAAGCCAGACTGCGAGAGGTCGAGGGAGCCGTTCGTCTCGAGGAAGGCGGCCAGTTGCTTGTTGACGGTCTTCTCGATGACTTTAGCCGGGAACGGGAGCAGCGAGATGGGGCGGTAGTTCTTGAGGTCGGTGGGGTCGGCTGATGGTTTCTTGAGTAGAGCGCTGAGTTCGGCATGCTTCCAGTTCTCCGGGAAGGTAGCGGTGTCGAAGGAGGTGTTGATGATGTCCCGCAGGTGGGGTGCGATGACAGCGTCGGCCTTGTTGAAGACGTGGTGAGGGCAGGGGTCTGTTGGGGATCCGGAGTGGATGGAGTTCATCGTGCGGATGGTGTCTTCGGTGCTGATCGGGGTCGAGGCGCGGAGGGTGGTGGTGGGGAGCGGTGGTTCAGTCGTGGCGTGCGTCGGTTGAGTGCTGAAGCTGTTGTGTATGTCCGCGATCTTGTTGTGGAAGTAGGAGGCGAGGGAGTTGCAGAGGTCTTGCGAAGGGGTGATGTCGTTGTTTCCGGCGTTGGGGTTGGAGACCTCTTTCACGATGTTGAAGAGTTCCTTGCTGTTGTGTGCGTTGTTGTCCAGTCGTTCCTTGAATGCGGTTTTCTTGGTGGCGTGGATCAGCTGGTGGTGTTTTCGGGTGGCGAGCTTGAGGGCAGTCTTGTTGTCCGATGTTGGGTCTCTGCGCCAGGTTTTCTCGAGTGCTCTGCAGTTCTTCTTGGAGCTCTTGAGTTCGTCGTTAAACCATGGGGCTTTCTTGCTTCCGGGTCTACTCGGCGGGGTCTTCAGCGGGGCGAGGTCGTCTGCGCAGTCGCTGATCCATTTCGTGAGGTTGGTTGCTGCTTGGCTGGGGTTCGTAGTGCTGGTGGGAGGGTTCTTGTTCAGGGAAGTAGCAAGCTGGTCTGCAGTGATCTTGTTCCAGCTTCTGCGGGGAGCCTGTTGCTGGTGATGGTGGAGCGTGGTTTTTCTGTAGCTGAAGTGGATGCAGCTGTGGTCCGTCCAGTTGAGTTCCGTGGTGTGGCTGAAGGCGATGTCCTTGCTGGAAGAGAAGATCGGGTCGAGTGTGTGTCCGGCGTAGTGGGTGGGGGTGGTCACCAGTTGCTTCAGTCCGAGGTTGGCGAGGTTGTCCAGCAGGGTGGTGGTGTTGCGGTCGTTGTTGTTCTCCAGATGGAAGTTGAGGTCCCCGAGGAGGATGTAGTCAGCGGAGGGGAGGGCGTGCGGGCTGATGAAGTCGGCGATGTCTTCGCTGAATTGTGTGCGGGGTCCCGGGGGACGGTAGATCAGGGTGCCTCTGAGGGTGGTCTTGGGGTTGACGTGGATCTGGAAGTGCAGGTGTTCGGCGGGTGCGAGGGTGTCGTCGGTGTCGGTCGTGATGCGGATGGTGTTCCTGTGGATGATGGCAATGCCTCCTCCGGTCTGGTTGGCGCGGTCCCTCCGGATGATCTTGTAGCCGTCCGGGATGGCGATGGCGATGTCGGGCGCTGAGGAGGCGTTCATCCAGGTTTCCGTGAGGAAGGCGACGTCTGGGTCTGTGGTGTCGAGCAGGTTCCAGAGCTCGACGGCGTGTCTGTGGACGGAGCGGGTGTTGAGCAGGATGCACTTCAGGTGGGTGGTGTTGCTGCTCGTCGAGGTCATGAGCACTGCCGGAGTGGAGCCGGTCCGGTTGCAGGTGAACTTGCAGGCATTGCAGATGAAGGGTCCGTGGGTGCGTCTCGGTGTGGCTCGGTAGCAACCCGTGGTTCGGCCGGTGTTGAGTGCGTTGAGTTCGGTGGCGTCGTAGGTTCGTCTGGTCGGCTTCCGGCGGTGGGGGCCAGGGGTCCTGGCACTGGGCGCGGTCCAGGCGCGGACGGGCGCAGACGGGCTTACCTTTGGCGCACCTTCGGCGCTCATTCGGTGCTCCCGCTGCGCGCGTCCGCTGCGCGGTCGCTGGGGGGGCGACATAAGAGGGGAGCCGGGAGGGCGGGTCAGCTGGGAGCCGGGGTCGCGTCCACCAATCGAGTGGCGAGGGGGCGAGGCCGCCGGCAGGAAGCGGCGGGAAAACGGAATCGGTTTGAGCGGGCGGCCCTGCGGCGGCTGGAGCGCTGCTCTCGGCGTTGGTGAAGGTCTGGCACAGCAGGGGTCTCTGGAGCAGGAGCGCGGAGGAGCGAGGGGGCAACCAGGCCAGAGGCGCGGTGGTCTGTGAGAGTTATTCTAGTGCAACCTGATGATAGCCTAATGCCAGATCTAATGTAATGACATTTTTTACCTGTTAATATTGAAACTACCTAATCTATATTAGGCAGAGAAATCTTATCCACTACAACATCTCTGTTTAGTGTCCTTTGGACAATATAGAGATGAATTTCTCCATTGACTTTCTTTGCCACCACTATGGAAGCCAATAAATTGATGGTCTTTACTGGTTCAATTATCCTCTAGACATTCAATTTCCTTCTGTACTCCAGCCTGAACAATCAATGGTATTCTGAACACTTTTTCTGTGAAGGGTTGTGCCCCCCCTTTCAAATTGATAACATGCTTGTATCCACTCAAACATCCTAATTCATTGCAAAATACACCCTCAAACTATTTTGTAAGTGTACTGGGTGATTACTTACCTCTAGTACTTGAACTTGTGGCTAAAAATTGGGATTAAGTCTCATACCTGCCTTTAATGTGGCAACCCTAAAATGTCTACTCCTTTTTTAGATACAAACACTTTACCTGCCAACATTTTTCCTTCAAATTCAATTCATGCCATGAAGTATCCCCACATCTCAATTGGTACAACTCCATATCCCACAGGGATATATCCATTCTGCGAATTTTGATCTTGGTTCTAAAGTGTACATCAAACATCTTTTTCAAAATCATGGTGAGATGTGAACACGAGTCAAATTTCATCTCCAAATAACTCCCTCCACTGTGACTTTATCAATAGGATGAGCACTCTGGTGACTACCCACTTGAAACACTATCTCTTTCACTTCTTCTCTCATCTCCTTATTCCCTTTACCTCTGCAACATTTTGAAAAATGTCCTTTTCTCCTGCATGCATTGTATGTGGATTGTAATGGCAGATATGTGTTCACATTTGCCTTGTGTCCTCTCCTCCCACATCTGAAACATGAGCCTCTACTCTATCGTGTGACTTTCCCTTCTGTGCCATGTGTGACCTTTGGTTTAACTTGACTCACTACTACCTATACTTTGTCAGTTGGCTCTAT
Organism: Lissotriton helveticus; assembly: GCF_964261635.1. Lineage (NCBI taxonomy): Eukaryota > Metazoa > Chordata > Amphibia > Caudata > Salamandridae > Lissotriton > Lissotriton helveticus. The sequence continues at coordinate 122,634,982 of NC_136067.1, forward strand.
CTTCGACTTATTTTATGTATTACTCAGCTCATCCATGCACTGAACCATGTATTCGTATTTGAAAAACAGGGGACCCCTACTAAAGAATGCGTTTGCTACTTGTAGGGAAAAATAATCATTTGTGAAAAAGAAAACAGTAGCAAGACAAATTATATCATAAATGCCATTTCAAAAAAGGTGAGCATCTGTGACAATTTAAAGCACAACAACAAGATAGAAAGGAAGAAATCTGATTACTAACTGATTATTATAAAAATATATTTTGTTTATTTATTTTTATCATTTTGAATATATTTGATGTAATTTTTAAATCATTTTTATCAAGGAAGTACAAAAAGTAATTATACAAGAAAAAAGAAAAAAGTGCAACAGACAAAAAGATCAAATGACTAGATGGTTTAAATGGCTATTGAAGATGGCAATGCGGTGCGTTGTGAACTACGCGCGTTTCGGCCACTGCCTTCATCAGGAGACCGTCATTTGCATCAAAACAGAAAGAAAGTGAAGAACCACTAAAAAAAATATATACAAAAACATATATCAAAATTACAGTTGTGTACAATCTTTTTATGCAGTATATTTACCTACAGAAAAAACACCTTTTAACATGGTCATTGTTTTTGCATCAACAAAACAGTCATCATGTATATTATTAACTAGGGTAGCAGCTAGACATTGTGAAATACATTATAGATATGATAATCATTTTAGAGATTTGTGAATACATAGTTTTGATATTGTTTTCAATCTAATTACTAACTAATTTTTTAAAAAAGAGAATTTTTTTCCCTTCCAAAGACATATTCTACAATGGTTCAGTTATCAAGACATACACCACAGTTTTCTTCTATGTCTACAATCATTCAAACTTGGCCATATTGGTATATCCTCTTATCCTCAAGTCAGAAAAGTGAACTCAAGAAGGAAAAGATCAGAATGAATAAAAAAGACCAGTGAGAGGAGAGTTTGTAGAGATTGCTAAAAAACCTTATGTTATTGTTGTCAAATTATTCTAGTCGCATTAGGTCAGGTGAAATAAGGAAATTATATGTACACTTACTATCATAACGATCATAGTGGTATTGGGTGTTTACCCAGATTTGATGTAATGGGCTTCTACTTATAGAACCAGTATTTTTTCCACTTCTACTTTATATCTGAAAAGTAAGTTAAGTTCTAGTTAATGCCTATTTTCATTGTATGTGTTTATGAATTAACACTATTAAGTATTAGTAAAATCGTATACCGATATTTTTCGCTTCAGTATTGAGACATCCACCTTCAATTTATTGGAAGACTGCGATATTCAAAGTGTGCCATTGTCCATTGGGTTTAGATTTACATGAATATTATTTCCTAGATGGTCGTAAATAAAACATTATCAATACAAAAACTATCACTAGGGACAGTGATACATAAATGGACAAACAAGGTAATTATAAACTAAAAAGAAACAGATCTATACCTGATAAAATTAAAAGCTGAGTGTTGATGATTATCGTGACGTTCTTCTCATATTTAAAGCTTAAAGTTTTTAAATTTTTCACAGTTTCAGGTTGCAGCTTCCTAGGTTTCTTATATATCTCTGGTTGCCAAGAGTTGAACCTACTCTAGGCATGTCTAGGCAAGAATTAGACAGCACTGCCCCCAAATTGTTGATATACAGTGTAAATAAAACCGGGTCAAGAATGCAACCCTGCCGTACTCCTCTTTTTACATTCCAAGCATTAGAGAAAGAGCCATCTTCATTATATCTCACAGAGGCAGTTAGATTAAGATGGACCAATGCAAGAAACGTACTAAATTTGTGTCCATCCCTGTTTCTTTTAATAGGTGCCATAACTTGGCCCTGTTTACCCTATCAAAGACAGATGTTAAGTCCATTAAAGCCAGTGACATGCGTCCTTTTTTGGCTAGGGTATATTTACTAGTATTCATAAGTAGATTCATGCATTGCTCTACTGTACCTCTCCCTTTACGAAAACCAAATTGTAATTCTGACAACACTTCCCTTTCTTTCAGCCAGGTTGCTAGGCGATCTAAAATTACTTTTCATATTATTTTTGCTGCGGAGTCCAATAAAGAAATTGGGCGATAACATCCCGGGTCTTCCCTGGCTCCTTTATTAAAAATTGGCAATATCACTGCTGTTAGCCATGAATGAGGTTGACCAGCCCTTAAGGCTGCATTGAACACTCTGGTTAAAATGTTCGCCCATACACCCGCATCTGACTTATAAAGGTCCACCGGTATCCCATCGGGACCAGTGGCTTTCCTGGCGGGCATACCCTCAATAGCTTTCTGAACCGCTTTTATTTCCAAAGACAAATCTAAGGGTAATGGGCTCGGTACCCAAGAGGGACCTATATGTTCTGCATCAACCTCTGAATAGATTTGTTCAAAGTGGCTAACCCACCTATCAGCTGGAATTACACACTCTACTTTTGTCGTTTTGTTGTCTTTAAAAAAGGAGCTGTTTACAACTTTCCAAAAATGTTTCAGCTTGTGAGCTCACCTGTGTTAGATCGTCCCATGCCAGTTCCCTTAGAGAAGCCTTCCTTAATTTTAAAGCTAAATCATAGGCTTTTCTACAGGATTTAATCAATTCGGGAACTTTGGGTATGCTTTTTAGGACAAGCATAAGGGCTTTATTGGTTTTGGAGCAATCAGCGTTAAACCACTTAGCCTCAGTGTGTTCCTGCCGTGAACTTTTTGCTTATTAGCTTATTACAGATTAGCTTACTTATTTTGTCATAAGCCTCTAGTACTTCTATTGGCTCACTGTGAGTATTTAAACAACGCTTGATTTCCTCTTTGCCCTCAGTATATAGCTCATGTAAAAAGAGTTCTGGGACAATTTTGTCCCATCTTATTTTTCGGTCCTGGGCCATAGGTCGAAAATCCCTAATAGTCAAAGCTTTTGGCTCCACACCCCGAAAGACCAGGTAGCCTTTGGTTTCCAGAATAATAGGGTTGTGGTCACTAAAACCAGTTTGAACCACCCTAACCTCCCGAAAATATGTATATATATATATATATGGTGGCTGAGATTACAACATAGTCTATGGTGGAACTACAACCTCTACCAAAGAAAGATGGTAGCACCTCTGTTTCTTCCCCAGGCTCTAGACAGTACAGATTATTATTTGCTAATAAACTATCCAGCCGAGTGCCTTGTATTGAGTGTTTAAAATGGACCATTGGTGGTAAATCTTCATCGGACTCCCTGCCTATCACTCAGTTTAATTTGCATCGATGAATATTAAAATCCCCCATTATAACTAATTCGTAGGGAGTGTGTCTCCCCTTGCAAGTTCCTCTAAAAAGACATCAAGACCAGTCAGATGTTCACTCTCAAAGTCCCTACAAAACAAATTATAAAAATGTACAATCACTAGAGTTACCCCACTTGAAAAGGTCAGTTCTACTGCTAAAATGTCTGGCGATGAGCTTGGAAGACCCTTGATGGTACAGGATAGTTTAAGAGAAATTAGGGTGAGCAAATCACCCTTCGCTCTACCAGCAATCGAGGGTGATGCAGTTTTAAAGAAAGGGGAAGACCGTCCATTACAAAAGTATCCCAGGTCTCTTTGAGTGCAATGATATGGGCCGCCCTTATTACCATTGACCACTGTTCGTCGTCTTTTATTGCCTTACAAACCAGCAATATTCCATGTCATTAACATGCTTACCAAGGGATCTGTCACTTTTTCACATAGTGATTCTAACGGACCAATCGGTTGTACTCTTACTGAATAACTTGTACTAACTGTGGTCATTGATGGAATTTGTTGTCAATCTACACTGTCCAGGTCCCTTAATGGTGCAAATCTATTTGAGAGTGGAATTAGTATATTCCTGGCAGGGCTGACTGCTTTTATTTGCAATTCCCTCCCTTGGGCCTGAATGTATCTATTGCACTCCAACCAGGGTTGTAAAGGCCCTTCTGGATAAAAAAAAGCAGAGTGGGAACATCTGTATTCCCAGGAATGCAGCGGCTCTCATCTGGCCTTGTAACATTGCTCTTGCATGAGCAAGATGAGTTACATTAACCACAATGCAATCCCCACACCTATCTTTTCTTGTGGTTTCCCCTACTGTTAGAAGCGGCTGTCTCTAGTTGGCAGAGGTATACACTTCTGACAAATAGGGACACACCTTTTCTAGTCAGGGCAAGGAGATCACACACTTAGATAACCCCTGCTCACCCCCTTGGTAGCTTGGCAAAGCAGACAGGCTTATCTCAGAGGCAGTGCGTTAAGCATTTATGACCACATGCAGTAATAAAGTGAATACACTACAAATGGACACGACACAGTAGTATTATAAAAATAAGTATTTTTATATAAGGCTTAGCACAAGACCAAATAACGACAAAAATATACCACAATCTTAATAAATACTCTTGGAAGGAAAAATAATAGTTCAAGCACGGTTTCTTCTTAGCACAAAGTCTTTAGTATCAAAAGCAACTCTTCTTCTCTAAAACACAGGTCTTGGCAACAATGTAACCCACACGGGAGTCACACGACGTCGAGGCAAAGTTAATCCAAAGGTTCGGCGTCGACCGCGAGGAGCGCTACGTCGAGCCCGGAGTCGCACAGACCCCAACAACACAGTACCTTGGAAAAATGAAGCACTCGATGATCAGCGGCGTCGAGATGTCCGGCGTCGCGTCTTCGGCGTCGATCGGGCCTCGGAGTCGGGGCGATCTGCAGCGGCGTCGACCGAAGTCAGGCGGGAGCAGCGCTCACGGGATGAAGCAGGATACGACGTCGTCGATGTCGATGTTGCAAGAGTGAGCAGCGCTCACGGCGTCGAGAGGGCTCGAAGTCGATGCGATCAGCAGCGGTGCAGACACGAGGTCACTTGGAGCTGGAGCCGAACTCACTACTCACTGGCGTTGCTGCTGGCGTCGATCGGGCCCGGCGGCCGGCGTCGAGGAAGCGGGACACTGGAGCCGTTACTCACGATGTCGAGCTGGATTCGGCGGCGTCCGTCGGCGTCGAGATTGCTGGATTCTTTCAGAGGTGCTGGATTCACAAATTCCAGCAAATAGCACTTTAAGCAGATGAAGTCCTTTAGCCCTGTGACTTCAACAGGAGACTGGCACTCTTCCAGCCCTTGGAGATTTTCTCAGCAAAGAGTGAGAGTACACACACAGTTCCTCTCTCCTGGTTCCTTGGCAAAAATAAAGAAGCAATGCAGGATTCCCCCAACAAACAGCACTCTGGCAGAAGGGGTAGGCAGTCCTTAGATCAGCAGGCTTCTTGTCCTTGGTTCAGGTTTCCTTGTCAGAAGTGATCTGAATTCTTGGTTCAGGGGTCCTTCTCTTATACCCCTTTTTGGCTTTGATCCCTTTGTCCATGCAGGGGAATTTCCCCCCATCCTGGGTTTGTTGTGGGTGTTGCCAGGCCGAAGCACCTGGCCTATTCACTGGGCAGGGCAGAGTCCTCAGCCGCTCAGCAGGAGTGGAGCCAGCATTGTCACTGGCAGGGGCAGGGCCATCAGCTGCCCGGCAGGAGGCGGGCCAGGAAAGTCCCAGGCAAGCACAGAGTCATCAGTCGCCTGGCAGGGGGGGCGGAGCCAACATTGTATCAGGCAGGGCAGGCTATCAAGAGCTACTCTTCCCCTACTCTCAATGCAAATGCCCCACTCATCCCACACTGACTCATTCAGACTCTCTGGAGCCACCCAGCTCCTGTCACACGCACACCAGAACCAGCAGAGACCAGTAGACAGTTAGACAAGAAAATAGCTACTTTCTAAAAGTGCTATTTTCAAACACAGAGTCCAAAAACCATCCACACAAACGGATGCGTTATTAAACCCTGAGTTCAGGGATACCAAACTCGACACTGCACCATGCTCCCCGAGCCCGCTAGGATTATAGCATTAATAATCCTGGCAGCCCATTCTAACTGATGGAGAGCAGGTTACCTTACAATAGTGAAAAACGACTATGGCTGTAATTCACTATTAGGACATGCCAACCTTGTCAGGCTTGTCCTACCTTATGCTTACAATGCACCCTGCCCGTGGGCCTACCATAGGGGTGGCTAACATGAAGTTAAGGGAAGGTTTAGGGACTGGCAAGTAGGTGTACTTGCGCAGTCCTCGTGACAGTCAGACTGCACGTGGTCTAGCAATGGTAGACCTTCAGACATACTTTTACTAGGCCGCTTTTGTGGGTGGCACAACATGTGCTGCAGGCCCACTAGCAGCATTTGTATTTACAAGCCCTGGCACTCCTGGTGCACTCTACTAGGGACTGACAGTAAACCAAATAAGCCAAACATGGAAGTCAATCAATACAGCAATTTCACATAGGGAGCACTTGCACTGTGGCACTGATCAGCAGTGGCACAGTGCCCAAAGCATATACCAGCAAAAACATCGTAAACAGAGGAGGCAAACAGAAAAAATGGAGGAGAGACTCATGCCAATGATGCCAGGTCTAACACCTACCCAGCCCACTCTTCTGGCCATAATATTGTGAGGGGCAAAATATGACCATATAATTGAGTTTTCCCCAACCAGTGTGTTACCTTATGGATTAGGTCCCTTGTTGTCTCTTTAGTATTTTCCAGTAAGGGTGGAACTCCTACTAGGACAGTCACGAGCGGGGCTGACTCGGGGGGCAAGTGTAGGACATCAGAGCTTGGATTCACCGGGCTATTGGGCTTGGTCGCTTTCGACCCGCTGGGTTCATTTCCGTGCGTCTGTCCTGTCTTCTCAGATGCCCCACTAAGTGGGTTACATAGGGCTAGGGCTGTATCTGGGGCACTTACTTGAGCTATGCCATTTATTGGTTGACCAGTCATTCCTTGAGGGCCTCTACAACTTGAGTTCTGCGTATTTTCTCTAGAGGTCTGCTGTTACTCCGCATGTACCCTTGGATAACTACTGTAAATTACCACATCAGTATTTTGTGATTTACTGCTACACCCATTTTCCTTAGCTTGCCCACTTTGTACTAAACCCGTACATGCCGGAGAACTAATAGTAAGACATTCATTTGCCTGAAGTAGAAGTGATTCTAGTTTATCGAGCCTGGTAAAAATAGGGCCAAGGTACAATTTCATGAGTTCTTCAACTTTTAAACTAAGGCTGTTAAAAATTTGACCCAAACCAACATTGATTTGATATTCAATGGTTAACACAGTTTGTTTTTTGCCTGGGGAGCTGTTTTCCTGCTCCACCTCTTTTCTTTTTTACTGGTGGTTCAAGTAAAGAGGGTCCCTCATCTTGATTACCTTCATTCTCCTCAGTCAGAGGGGAGTTGACCAATGATAGTGTCATAGGCCCACTTTGTACAGTATGAAGTGAGGTGGTAGATGTTGACGTGCTTAAAGGTCGACCAGTCAAATCCAGTGAAAGTTTACGTTCTGTTAGGGCGATTTCGTTAGACAATGCATTGGCAGCTCTGGACAAATATGAATCTAGGGTAGTCACCGCTGCCCCCCTCTAGAGCCTTTCATTGGCCTTTCAATGGTTGCTTCCCCTTAGCCATACTTTCCCCTGGTAATGAACAAAGTGGGTCATTTATAACTAAATACAAAAACTAAAATAATATAGATATAACCTAATAATCATCATCAGGTCATAGGGACCAGTGAGGAAAAAGTCAGCTAATTCTCGATAACAACGAAATGTTCATCGCACAATATGGATTTACTTGGTCATTTAACGGGCACTATGAAACCCATAACCCTCACAGTCTATATATTAACCCCACAGTCTCGTACTCACTTATTTTATGGCTGGGCAAGAATCCATGAAGGGAGTTCAATAGTCTTTGTCAATGCTCAGCCATGCAGCCCATATGTCGAGGGAAAGAGGGGCGGCCCAGCCCTGCCACTTCCTGGCCATGACGGGCAAGGACGGGCCAGCCCTTGGCCCGGGCTTCAACCGGGCGCTGCCCGCGCTCCTCCCGCTCTGCTCGAGCCTGCTTTGATCTTTATCCCAGCGCCTCCTGGCGCTGCTGCTGATGCTGATTGTGCGCTCTGACTGATGCAGGATACACCCTGGGACAGTAAGTCCTTGTCCCCTCTGGTCCCACCTCAGCTTCTTGGAGCTCGAGCAGTAACGGGCTTCCTGCGCTGCGGGAGCCCGCTTTGATCTTTATCCTAGCGCCTCCTGGCGCTGCTGCCGACACTGGGTTTGCGCTCTGACTGACACGTGATGCACCCTGGGGCAGTAAGTCCTTGCCCCCTCCGGTCCCACCTCAGCTTCTTGACGCTCGATTAGTAACAGGCTTCCCGTGCTGCGGGAGCCCGTTTTGATCTTTATCCGAGCGCTTCCTGGTGCTGCTGCTCACGCCGGGTGTGCGCTCTGACTGACGCGCGATGCACCCTGGGACAGTAAGTCCTTACCCCCCCGGTCCCACCTCAGCTTCTTGGCACTCGAGGAGTAATGGGCTTCCTTCTCATATTCATTTAGTGATGTGTGATCTGCTGCACTAAGTTTAGGTACATTTTCTAAGATCTCCTGACCCTCTCCCCCAAAAGACAATGTAACAGTAACAAATATTTGTGTTCAGCACTTAAATTTGTGTTAAAGACCATTGTGTAATTGATTAATATTTTCTTCCACTTTGCCACTTCACTACAGGTTCTCCTATACTGCTTAAGAAAAATGGAAATGGAATGACGTCCTGCATTTCACATTCTTTAAGTTATCAAAATTCCATAAATACTTGTCACAGTGTTCATCTTATACACCAGTTTACTTTTGAGTGGACACAGTAAACTGAATTGAACACCAATACTTCAACAGTCATGTACCACAAGAAACCATTTTTCTTTTAGTGAATTCAGGTGGGCCTTTCACCGACTTATTATATTACAAATAAACGATATTATCACAATGTTATTAGCTCACAGTAGCACCTAAATGACTCACTTGCTGTCAATTTTGCAGCAACTAGTTTCCTAACTGTTTATTTTATTTACTTATTTATGTATTTATTAACAGTGTAGTCAGATACTCAATACTTGACTTGGAGCAATAGTGAAATCAACCGAGCATGTTTGTCTACAGTCAAAGCAAACACAAGGAGATGATGGACACTCACCCCCAGTCACATATCTTGGTTGAATCCATCATCATCCTTAGCTCACTAAGCCACCTCAGTTCAGACCCAGCTATATGCAAATCAGTCTTGACGCTGTACTTCTTGGGAACAATCCAGCCCGAACTGCCAAGCCAGGTCTTCCCTGAACCGGAAACAAGCATCCTGGGACCGGTTTCTGGGTAACACCCTTCATCAGCCAGGCTAGCTTGAATCCAGTGGCAAAGTGAGTAAAGGACCCACGTCTGGGCATACCCTGCCAACTTAGGGCCAACAAAGCAAACACAAGGAGACGATGGACGGTGCGCTGAAACCTTTCAGACACTCACCCCCAGTCACAGATCTGGGTTGAATCCATCAGCATTCTTTAGCTCACTTCACCACCTCTGACAGACCCAGCTATATGCAAATCAGTCGTGACTCTGTGCCTCATGGGAACAGTCCAGCCCGAACTGCCATGCCAGGTCTTCCCTGACCCGGAAACAAGCATCATGGGACCGGTTTCTGGGTAACACCCTTCATCAGCCAGGCTAGCTTGAATCCAGTGGCAAAGTGAGTAAAGGACCCACGTCTGGGCATACCCTGCCAACTTAGGGCGAACAAAGCAAACACAAGGAGATGATGGACGGAGCGCTGAAACTTTTCAGACACTCACCCCCAGTCACACATCTGGGTTGAATCCATCATCATTCTTTAGCTCACTTCACCACCTCAGTTCAGACCCAGCTATATGCAAAAAGTCTTGACCCTGTGCCTACAGTCAAAACAAGTGGTGTGCCTATCACCATGAAGGACAGCCATAAGCGGTGTGCCTATCACCGAGATAGGCAGAATCTTACTCCCAGAAGCTGTGCCTGTCACCAAGATAGACAGAATCTGACTTCCAAGCTGCTTGTCACTGAATTGCCTTTACCTCGTGCTCTTTTCTCCTTTTTAGGTTGAGACTAGCAGCACGCATGCCCTGCTCTGCGAGGCATGCTATGTCTCCTCTATGGGCATTCCCATTGGCTTTCTATTGGTTTCTTTGTGTGCTGTTAGAAATTCCCTTCCTTTCAATGGCTAATTTTCATTTTTGTCCTACCTTTTAGTGGGAGGTTCCCAGTCCTGGCAACTGGCCCTGTTACGTGCAGTATTGCTCTTCTGTTTTATTTCATTACGCTTCGTTGTACTTCTTTTTCTGTTTCCTTGTTTTTAATTCTGAACAGCATGGTTGTGCGTTTCTCTTCATCAGTGCGTCACCCCAATTAATCTTTAACCATGGCGGCTGCTTCAGGAGGCCGCGCGCCCTCAGGTTACATATTATTCATAATGAGCACAACGGCCGCCCACTTGATCTTTAACCGCATGCGCGCCAGCGGTTTTCACGCTGTGCGCTGCGTTTTTTTAAAAGCCGCGTTACATGACGAGCTCAGCTCGTCATGAGCCTACGAGCGTCGTCACTCTTGACGAGCTGAGCTCGTCATGAGCGCCGAAGTGGTTAAGTATGGCGGCCACACACCTTTGTCCGTGTCAGTTGTTATTCCTCTCCTACCTCACTTATTCACCATCACAGCGTGCGAGTACTGCAAAGGACAGCATTGATTTATATTTGATTTGATAGTTTATATAGTGCTTGAATGCCAGGGGGCATTTTGGCTCGGCTTACACGCTTAATCTAGACTGTTAAGCTCCACCCTGTAGCTAGTTGTTGAAAAGCCAGGTTTTTAGTGATCTCCTGAAGGACAGGAGATTTGAACATTCCCTGAGCTCCAAAGGAAGAGAGTTCCAAAGTTTTGCTACATATCAAGCCCTGGCACACATATGTACAGTGTTTTAGGTAAATAACTTATATCAGAGAAACAAACATGTAACATATAAATCGATTTAATATTTTCTTCTTGTAGCTCCAGCCAACACGTGTTTCATCTATCGGGACAAGGGACCTGCCACTTCCTCAGGGCTGGAAAACATATATATATAAACAAGGTGTAAACCCATACATATGGGCACAATTATTACATTCTTTATGTGTGATATACAAGTGGTCCCAACTGTGCACATAATATAAATAAACCTCAGAGGTCAATCTATGAATGTGAACCAATCTTTGTTCGCGTTGACGCCTATTGGTGTGACATAAACCTTACAATGTTTTGTACACGAATCCATAGTGTTAGATATTGTCTAACGTGGTGAGCACATCAACATTCACACCAGAGGGGGACATTTTAGATGGGTTGTGGGGTATACAAATATATAAATAAATTAGATGTACAGGTGTGGAGGGGGGAAAACAGACGATTATTTGTAGACACAATGGAAAGGTGCGCTTAGCTTTTATGTTAACAGTGTGCTGTAGAACGTAATCGCTGGGTGGAGGCCCAGGCCCACCTTCATATATTCAGTAAAGATTGTCGAGCCTACAATATATGTCAAAAATTTCATAAGAATACTATACGGTCCTATATTAAAGAGAAAATTCAGTCATGCCTCATATTAGGTAAGGGATATACCTTCTGGTTGGTTATAATTCCGTCCCAGCCTAATCTGGCTGGGAAATTCCAAGGGGAATAGATTCTTCTATCATAAAAGAATCTCTGAATTAAATTCGCAAATATTAGGCCATTTTACACGATATCAATGACATTTCTACATCCCCAATTGATGCCAAAGTAGTGCCAAGTCCGGTGAGAGTGTATGGATATGCTCAGGGCACAATCAACCCTAGCAGTATTTTCCAAAGTTTTGCTGTTCGTACAATAAAGCTTTTTCCACTCTGATAGAGCAAGGACTCGTAAAATAGAGACTTGCTCAGGAGCGATCCGCTCCTTTAACTTACTAACAGGTTATTATAATAGTTCTGTGTAAAACTAATGCCCAACGTACGAATACACAGGTTAGTGAAGCTTTCTTATGTGTATACTATCGATAAAAACATGAATGATGGACTAAAACTGCTTTAAACTGGAAATCTTTACTGTGTATGCGTCAACTGTATCTACGCAGTGTGACGAGCTAACGCTTGGTGGGAAATTCTTGCGCATGAGCAGAAGACACTAAAATGGAGTCTTGAAGACTCGCGTGCATGGCATCTGCGTGCTTGAAACTAAAACAGGCTATTCTACTAATGCTAATACAGGGAAAGTATTAAGTAAAGGGGAATAGAGTAGAGATGGGTGGTATACAGTGTGACCACTTTATTTTTTAATCTAATATCTGTCTTTTGACTTTATCACTAGTGTGGATTTTGGTCTCTCATGTATAACTGAAGTAAGCTGAGTCATGTGATGACTGCGCATGACAACTGAAAGTTAACCAGGAATGACGATTCGGATGTTGAATGAAAGCCAAGGTCGTAAAGTGTCCTGTCCTGGGAACGGGTGGTGAAAAGTTCCACGATGAAGACTTGTACTTAGACTGTATATCATTTTGTTGCAAGTAAAACATGAATGCGGGTGGGAAATAAAATTATGAATAAAAATTAAGAGGATGGGTTTGTGAGCAATGGTTTGACTGAATTTAATGTCATGTAAGCATGGTGTGATGATCTTCCCCCCCTTGCCTGACCAATCAGATTTAGTATTTTTACAATATTGAAACATGAATGGGTGGAACATGTAGAACGAAAGGTATAATTGAGATAGCTTCAGTTAGTTAGTTAGCGTAGTTTGGGATGCTGTTGCTGCGGGAGATACTGATGCTGGGAGAGAATGCTGTGAGATGTTGATGAAGAATCGAATGCAGAAACCTCTATCCTAATTTAATTGGGCTAGAAAGAAGATCGCTGAAGAATCTCGAGGAGGAAGGGGGTGTCAGAGAGGGGTGCGATGAAACCTTCAGTATTCTAGAGAGGTCATCCATCCTGTCCTGATTCCTGTCCTGAAGCTTTTGTCACCTGATCTATCCCAAGGGACCCTTACCAGCCCTTTGGTCAGGGGGTTGGTCTTCACACCCTTCTCGGTAACCATGAAAGTCTTGCTATAGGTAGATGTTCTTTGCTCTCTGTCCTCTCCCTTTCTGAGCATTGATGATTGTATGAGCCCGAAGTATATGCTTAGTGCCTAATTAAATGAATTTCTCTCCTATGAATGAAGGTGACTATGCTGTATTTTTTAAGTGGTTCGCATGCTTTTAATTTAGATAAAGATTTAAAATCTTCCCGAGTCTGTGGTTATTTTCATTGAAAAAAAAAGTATCATTATTTTATGTCATTTCCCCCACAACTAGTTCAACTAATGGTCCATTGACTAAAGGAAAGAACTTTTTGATCAGTGAAAGGTTAGTTAGAAGTTTTAAAACTAATCTTGAACACTGTGGAAATTTATTAACTAGACCCCAGAGATTTTGCACACTGTGAGTGCTTTTTGGGCCCAGGTGTGTACATGGTAGTGGAGTATTTGTTGTTGTTGAACTCCTGGCTCAACCCTACTGAGCTCTTTAGATCCTAGGGACGACGAGAAGTTCAGCACTGGACAACCTTAGTTGGCTCGTTGAGGAATATGAAATATGACGTTTTTTTTTAAAAGTCTGAACCATTATTGTGTAAAGCCATGATGGCTATGCATACGGATTTAAACGTTATTCTTTTTCATATTGGAAGCCAATGGAACTTGGTTAAACCTTGGGAGATTTATTGGTACTTGGGAACTCCCAATAATAGTTGGGTTACTTCATTCTGAAATATCTATAATTTTTGCAGTAACCTGTTTTGGATGTTAAGGAATAAAGCATTCCCTTAATCCAGTTTAGATAGGGCTAATTCAGTGATCACTGTTTTGCGAAGGTCTGAGGGAATATTAGGGCAATCTTCCTTAGTATTTTCAGAAATACTGAGGATATCAGGGTGTTAATATGATCTTTAAAGGTCAGTCTATTGTCAAAAATGAACCCTACGTTTCTCGGCTTCTTCACAAGGGGAGACACAGTACCCAGATCCATTGGCCACCAGTTTAGTGACCAGAAGGAGGTGTTATTGCCCAGGAGGAGAACCTCAGTCTTCCCGGAATTAAGTCTGAGGCAATTGGTCTTCATCCATTCATTAATCTGGGCCATACAGGTATTGAAAAGCTTTGCTGTTTCCACTGATTTGCTTGAGATCGAGTCCACCAGCTGATTGTCATCTGTATATGACATGACTGAAAATCGAAACTGAATAATCAGTTTTACCAGTAGGGTCACGTAGAGATTAAATAGGGTAGGGCTCAAAGACAAGCCCTGCGGTACCCCGCATGGTAGTCGAAAATGGTCGGAGGATTAAGGCCTCATTGTAACTTGTTGCCCTCTATCTGACAGAAAGGATGTGAGTGGTGTCAGAGCTGTACCCTTTATTCCAAGTTCAAAGAGCCATTTAGTTTGGATACTAGTAACAAAAGAGGGGAGGCTCTAATCAGTAAGGCTGAGCCCAATCAAGTTAAACAACAAACGGAGTGCCAATACTGATGTATTCCTTTGAACCACACTGTCTGGAATACAAAGACCACTTTACAATGCAACCAGATGCTATTTAATAGCTGTTTATTTAGAAGCTTGTTCTTCAAAAATGTAGTTGAAATTAGGAAGAAAATCACTATACATTTTAAATATTAACAGTGAAAAATAAACACAGAGCATAAACAAAAAAGTGCTTCAAACCTTCATTCATCCGTACTCAAACGTTTGAAAATCATACCAGACACAAACACTCCAAAAAAAATGAAAAACATTTTGGGTGGAAAGACAAATAAACCAACCGAAAAGTAAAGGGTCTGCCAATTCAAGTATCTACATTTGAAAAATGGTTTTAAAATACACCGTAAACAGTTCTAATCAGCACTATATTACATTCATAGTAAAATATAAGCAACACGGTTGGGTGTATTGTTGCCACAAGAAAAATTGCGAGAAAATTAATTGGCCAATCACGGGCAACTCGGCAGACCCAAAGGCCTCATTTTGTTTGGAGTGTTTGTGTCTGATTTGATTGTGAAATGTTTGAGCACGGATGAATGGAGGTTTAAAGCACTTTTTTGTTTATGCTCTGTGTCTATTTTTCACTGTTAATATGTAAAATGTATAGTTATTTTCTTCTGAATTTCAACTAAATTTTTGAAGAACAAGCTTCTAAATAAACAGCTATTAAATAGCATCTGGTTGCATTGTAAAGTGGTCTTTGTATTCCAGACAGTGTGGTTCAAAGGAATACATCAGTATTGGCACTGGAGGAGGAATGAGCAGGTCAAGGATAGGAGTCGAGTGGGGGTTGAGCCAGGTTTCGGTAAGGAAAGCAATATCAATGTTTTCATTAAGAAGGATTTCAGCAATATCAGTCGCATGGCAGGAAGCGGATCGGCAGTTAATCAGCATGCAGCAGAGGGGTGCGGTGTCGGGGGGTTGCGTGCTGGGATCAGGAAGGAAAGAAGTTAGTTGTTGAGGGGGTCTAGGAGATATCGTGTGAAGGGGGAGACGACTCGTTCCTAGGAGGACAGGGATAGTAGATTGAGGGAACTGGGGACTGGAGGGCGGTGGGGAAGGGGGGAGATGGGAGGGTTCAGGGATAAGTTAATCTCCAAGGATATTGGGTCTGCAAAATGTTGGGGAGAAGAAATCAAGGCATCCGTATAGGGTAGGGGTGCATTGGCGGGTTCCATGGGTTTAGGTGAAGTAGGGGAGTTTGAAGGGAGTAGGGCGACAAAAGAAGAGTGCTCGATGATGACTATAATAGGGGAGTTGTTGCTATGGGAAGTAGAAGGGGAGCTGATGAGTGATGATGCGCTTTTAAATGAAGGGGCAGATGTGCATGTGTGATCCGAAGAGTGGGCTTTAGTAAGGAGAGAGACTTCAGATCTGAGGGAGGAGAGATCTAAAACAAGGGACGAGAGAAGAAGTTTGATATTAAGGAGTGATAGTGTAAGGAGAGAGGAGTGGAGAGGATCAAGCGTTTTTGGGAGGGGTGAAGAGTAAGTGTTATGATTAGGTAGAGGAAGGGAGGAGTAACCAGGGGGGGAAGGAGAAGGGGGTTATGATGGGTTTGATCTTTCGTGGTAGGGAAGGGAGGGACCAAGGAGATAGGAGAGGTTGGGGAATTGTGTTTAATAAGATCGTTAGATAAAGGAAGGGGAGGGGTAAAACAGGATGTGGAAGTAGGTGTATTAAGGAGGGTAGGAGGAGAGAGCAAGGGCATGTGAGAGGAAGTGGACAGCGGGGGAGTTGTAAGAGTTGCTGTGGGATTATGGGGGGCGAGGACACGGAGGGGGAGGTGATGTATAGCATGGGCGATATAGGAGTCGGAGGTATCGCGGTGGTACTGGGGGATTGAGAGGTGAGGGGGCGGGGAAGTAGTGTAGGGAGTTGGGGATGAAAGAGGGATTGAGGGAAGCGGGACAGGGGGAGTAGGGTTGGGGGTCAGGGATGGAGGAGGGAGGGGAGGGGAAAGAGGGGGGAAGGGGAGAGGGAGCCATTAGTGAAGGTGGGTGAGAGAGAAGCAGAGAAGTTGGGTGATTGTGAGATAAGAGGGTCGGAGCAATTTATACAGTTAGGGGTATGGGTGGTTAGTATTGGTTGAGAGAGATCCTCAGGGATCATGGAGGAGGAGGGGGAGACGGTAAAGAGAGAAAAGGGGGAGAATGGGTGTGTGGAGTCAGAGCAGGTGATAACGTGGTCAATTAAGGGGGACAATTGCGGTTGGGTGTGGGTAACAGGGCTGGATGGAAGATTGGGTGAGTCAGAGAGGGGGGAACGTGAGGCTATGGGGAGTAGGGTGGGGAAGATCGTAAGGAGAGATGAGGGGGAGCTTGGTGGTAGGGAATCAGAGCTGGTGATAATGCAGTCAGCTATGGGGGACAATTGTGGTAGAGTGAGGGGAACAAGGCTGGCTGGACGATTGGGTGAACCTGAGGGGAGGGGACATGAGGCTGGGGTGGGTAGGGAGTCGATACTGGTATCAGTATTGAGAGTTCGAGTAGACAGTGTAGGTTGGGAGTAGATGTCACTGTTAAGAGAGGTTGTAGGAAGATCTGAGAGAAGAGTTATGGAGGTGGGAGGTAAAGGGGGAGATAAAGGGACTGGGGGGAGCGTGGGTGGGAGGGGGGGTTCAAAGATTGATCGAGGGTTTGGGATAAGATGCTAAAGTGGAGTTCGAAGATGTATAGGTGATTTTCAGACGCTTGGATGAGAATTTTACCAGATTTGAAGATGGAAATGTCAAGGTTTCCAGGAAAGGAATAGGAGGGGGAGGTGGAGAGTTTAGCACCATACGGAATATTGCGGGAGTTAGAGATTGGGAGGTGTTGGAGAAATAAGCTTTGCCATTTAGAGGGGCGTTTGGAGAAGAAGAAGCAGTTAGTAATTAAGGAGGAGTTGACTGAATTGTGGAAATCAGCAAATAGGGTTCCAGGGTGTAGGCTGAGGAGCTTGTGTTTGAAGTTTTTCTTGCCATGTTTGGTGAGATGGGAAGGGTATGTACGCTGGAACAGGTAACTGAAATGCCTGGAAAGGTACAGAGCAGCTCATAGCAAAGTTATAAAGTCCATTTGAATGGGACGATCTAAACTAAAGCAAACTACACATATTTCTTTGTGTTAAGCGCCTCCTCAAAGAGATCTGTGTGTAACCTGCTGATCACTGGTTCAGCTTATGCCAAGAACAGACTTAGCCTGTAATGAATACGGGGTCGATTAATGGTATCATGAACATGGATATAAATACATTCTTAGAAGATCACAACAATACAAAGCCAGTTTGTTGTAGACTATAATCTTCTCCTGCCCAATATAAATATGTAATTAAGGGTAGCGTGAATTTCTTTGGCTTTTGTGAAATTGACTACTACAATCTGTTGATGTGAAGCAAGACTACAAGTACCAGCATTCACTGCTATAGAATAAAGTACTGCGTCTTTAGTGATACACAGTAATTAGTAACCTGCCTAAAGTAAACATACGAGACATGCCTCATAGTTTAGTTAGTGTTCTTTCGCACTCATTGGGCACAGTCAATCAACTACTTGTGTAATGTTTATTCAGCCCCCTGCCCTGGAAAGGGTTATACATGGACGCTCTCCAGGTTATTTTAGACAGCATGCCATTTATTGCAGGAAACTATGTCGTCCGTCTTTCCCTGTTGTGAGTGTTTGTCGCCATATGCATCTTTCAATCCCGCAGCAGGCTGTCTATGTATCTCATAGGAATTGATGCGGTAAGTGAACAATTATAATATCTAAAAAAACATACAGGATAGTGCGGTTTTGGATTTACCGTTCTCCTCTTTCTTGGTATTGGACTGTTATAACTAACAACAAAATAAGGGAGCGGGATTTAAATACGAAACAAGAGCCTAACATTTGGTTGTGAACAGACTTCACATTTTAAGATGAAACAATATTTAAAAGGTTCATCTTGATGGCCCCTCCCACTCTCCTCCTACTGTCTCTTATGTTTTGACCCTCTTGAGCCTGATGTCTGTATCCTGCTGTTTCTCGTGTTGCTGCCCTCTTCCTGCTGTTAATGTTAGTCTTTCCATGACTGCACCAGATCAGTGACAGGTTTTAATATAATGTGGTGGTACACGGCAGGGATCGGACATCGAAAGCCGCCACAGGTTTCTGCTAGATGTCTGTCCCCTCCTCCACTCACAGCTGTGGCCCAGCTACTCCCAGCGGGCTAAGTTACTTACTGTTTGTTACCTTCCTCATAAATCAGCTTTCTGGGAGAAAAACAACATGAGAGCTACTAACCTCTCCAGCTCGATGTTCTGCATACACTCCATGATAGGCATATCAGTGTAAGCAGATCTCAACAGTCTGAATTTGTATTTGTTTTCATAGGCTGTTTTTCAATACTCCTACAGTCGCGCACAAAATGTTATAGTGCTGTTGACTTTATTTGAGGCATTTGTCTTTCTGTCTGAGTGTTAAAATACCTTGTTTTTGTTGCAGCTCTTTATTGTTCTATTCACTCTACTCCCCTGTAGTTATTTTAAGCTTTAAAAATTGTATTTACTGTGAATTTATGATGGTGCTGTTGTGTTTTATGCAGATTTATGTGTATGTTTATTTAGTTGTATTGGCTGCCAAAGTATTGCACTTTATTCTCTTCGGGTGGTTTAAGACCCTGTAAGCAGACGGAATTTCAGAAAAGAAATGTCGTAGTTTATAAAATGCAAATAGTGCAGTAAATCATCTGAGAACCATGGATCATGGCTAAGTGCATGTGTGGGGCTGTAATCACAAAAGAACGGGGATTAAGGCTACTTTGCCCGCACCGGTACTGAAGTCCTTAACGTAAGTATCTACTAAATTGAAGGTGCAAATGGTCTGGGACACAATCCCCTAGGTCCCAATAATTAAAAGCCAAGAGAACTTGACCTTCAACTAAAATGATCACACTTCTTAATTAAATTCATAACATTATTTGACTCACTGATGATTCCAAAGAAGTTCTCCCAAGAATTTCACATGAAGTCTCTTCAATTTAAAATGGATTCTTTATTCTCAACGATGTTTTGAAATACAATAGCCAACGCGTTTCGTCCGTTACCAGACTTCTTTAGCGCTTTAGAGGCATCCTTATAGAAATAAATTAACAAAATTCTTCACACATTGATGAAGGTCAAATAATTTCAAAAGCACCGAACATCAAAATCCCACATGTGGTCAGCTGGTTAACCAGATGACCACATGTAGGACAAGACGCGGATACTCGTTGCGGCTTTCACTCCTCTTTGTGAATTTCTACTTTTGAACCCCTTATATTATGGGATTTTGATGTACGGTGCTTTTGAAATTATTTGACCTTCATCAATGTGTGAAGAATTTTGTGAATTTATTTCTATAAGGATGCCTCAAAAGCCCTGAATAAGTCCGGTAAGGAACGAAACAAATTGGCTATTCATTTTAAAACATCGTTGAGAATAAAGAATCATTTTAAATTGAAGAGACGTCATGTGAAATTCTTGGGAGAACTTCTTTGGAATCATCAATGAGTCAAATAATCTTATGAATTTAATTAAGACGTGTGACAAATCTTGAAGGGTGCGGGGTTATTCTTGTATCATGTGTGGGGCTGTGCATTTGGGGGACTAGTATTTTTTGAAGATTGATGGGTAAAGAGAAAAAATTCAAACCAACTGCTCTGTAGCCCTTTACCTTTACTTTTGTTGCTCCTAGACTCACTATTTCATCTATGACAACAGATTTGGGCTCCCCTCCCACTACCAAGGCCATCAACCTGCTTTCTTTCATGTACCTCAGTATCACTTAGCACCACCTTATCACCAGAGCAGCACCATCTCATCATCAGCACAGCACCACTTCAGCACCAGTCAGCATCACTCAACACCAACACAGCAGCACAACAGCAGCATCACAGCAGCACCAATTGAGCTTCACTCAGCAGCACCATCACAGCACCACCTCAGCACCACTTCGCCCCAGTGCAGCACCACCTCAGCACCAGCAAAGCACCACCTCAGCATCAATCAGCAACAGCACAGCAGAACCAGTTGAGCATCACTCAGCAGCACCGGAGCACCACCACAACACCATCAGAGCTCCACCTCAGCACCACTCTGCCCCAGTCCAGTACCACCTCAGCACCAGCAAAGTACCACCTCAGCAGCACTCAGCAACAGCACAGCAGCACTTTAGCCCCACCTGAGTACCACGCAGCATCAGCGCATCATCACCTCAGTACCAATGCATCAGTGCAGCACTGCATCAGCACCACCTCAGCAACAGCGTAGCACCATTCAGTCATTCAGCACAACTTCAGCAGCACCACCTGATCATCACTCAGCAGCACATGAGCACTAGCACAGCACCACTTCAGCATTACTCAGCCCCAGTGCAGCACCACCTCAGCACCAGCGCAGCACTACCTCAGCACCAGCACAGCACAACAACAAAATATAACAAACTACCTTTAGAACAAGCAGGAAGAAGTTGTCAGCATTTCAAGGACAGAAAAACTAGAAAACATTGTATTTGTTAATTATTTTTTTAATAGGGTCGCTCAGTTGCAGATAATGTCCACTTGGTTATATATAAGGTAACGAAAATGCTTTAACACTTTATTATAAGTTTTCAACATGGTTCACAGTAGCCACACTGCTCTACAACATAGCTTAAAGACATTGGCAAAACCGATATACTTGCATGGGATGACTCCCAAGTCCAAAAAATGGCTGCTGACGTGCTTCCAGTATGCATTCAGGGCTATTTCTGAGGCAGGTGTGTCCAAAATCAAACTGGCAGCCAAACGCTGATGCAGAAGCGATCAAGCTTTTTTTCCTTAGGAGAGTGGAGGTTGTTTTACAACTAAATCTCCTCTCTGGATGCCAATTGGCGCACCAGTTTCCAACCGCCACTGTGGAGTGCAAATGTGTTCCACTGAGGGCCGCAGCACCACAAAGACCTCCCAATACCTGCAACAACTCACCAGATGCACCAGGATGCCTTCCGAGTGCCTAACAGCAATTCTCCTCTCCTTGAAGTCTCCTGTCGGCTTAATTAGATGTGTCTAGGAAAGAGGGGGGGGCGCTCAGCCCCCACGCACACATGGCTGGGCCCGGCCCCCCTTCGCCCGCCCTGATTGGTCCGTGGTCCCGCCATTGACCCGGAGGCGGTTTTACGCTTCCGGGTCAAGGGGGCGGGACCCGTAGCAAAGGGGGGGTTTAAGAGCCTTGGGAGCGCAGGAGGCGTCCTCTTTGTGTCCCGCGCTTCCCAGGCTCGCTCCTCGCCCCGCCGTGGGGCTTGTAATTTTCTCTAGTTTCTATTTTAGGTGCAGTTCGCGTTGACCGTGGGCGCGGTTTCGTGGAGCAGAGGGGCCTGGTGTACGTCGTCGGATCAAGGAAGGAGCCCGACCCACGATCAACATCAGCGTCAGGAGAAGGTTTTGGTTCGAAGCAGTCTCGGAATGGAGATTACATCTGGAGGCTGTTACTACGCGGGAAGCTTCGTTCACCAGCTGTACTCGATACCTGGGGTGGCGACCGGAGTGTAAGTATCCTCATACTGGTGAGGGATACTGCTGCACGTATTTGCCGGGCATTATACTGCCATGGGGCAGGCATTTTAGTTTATGGGCACTTTGTGCGTTGCCTCATTTAACTGGTGATAGCGGTCCGTACGAGGTAGAACAAGCGGTTATAGCTTGGCACTCTGAATAATAAGGTTGCCGGTTCGATCCCAAGGGAGGTCATGCAATGCTACTAAACTCTGTTTACTGCAATGTTTTCCTTCTACGCAACTTGGTTTGAGTGTGATGTTTTTTTTTCTTGCAAAATATCTGAAGTTATTGATAAAAGAACAATAAGAAGTAATGTCTCTCACTCGCTGATCAATACTTAAACCAATTTATTAAAATGCGGAAATAATGACATAATTAGGAGAAATATGAAGGGAAACGCGGTGGCTTATAGTGTTGGAGCAGAGCAATCGGCTTTCAGATTATGAACGCGGGTTCGATCCTGCACCACCCGTGATTGTAACTTCTTGGCGTCCGTGCCACATTGTATGTTTGACTCTGGTAGTTATAGGGGGCAGGACATATGTGGGGGTGTAGCGGGTGGATTGCGGCCCTGGTTTCTTGTTCGTATAAACAGAAGGTTTGTGAACAAATATTGACATAATTAGAAGAAACATGAAGAGAAACGCGGTGGCTTTTAGTGTTAGAGCGGAGCAATCGACTTTCAGATTATGAACCAAGTTCGACCCTGCGCCACTCGTGATTTTAACTTCTTGGCGTCCGTGCCACATTGTATGTTTGACTCTGGTAGTTATAGGGGTCAGGACATATGTGGGGGTGTAGCGGGCGGATTGCGGACCTGGCTGCCGGTTCGTACAAACAGAAGGATTATGAACAAATAATGATATAATTAGAAGTAACATGTGTGATTTCACGAAATTCGTCGTAGATGTATGAAGGGGAGTGCTGCGGCTTATGGTGTTAGAGCAGAGCGATCAACTATTAGGTTATGAGCGCAGGGTCGATCCTGCCCCACCCGTGATGTTAACTTCTGCAGGACATATGTAGTGGTGTTCCTGTACATATGTTTTGCCCTGGTAGTTATAGGGGGCAGGGCGTATGTAGTGGTGTCCCTCTGCGTCTGTATAAGTTAAAACACATTATTCGGTACTAAATACGCAATTTAAAAGAATCCGACAAGTGTGTTGATTCTGCTCTCTCAAGACGCAAGCGTGGCTATTCTTTTGGATCAATTCCACAGAACGTGCTGCACAAAGTTTCAGGATGCGGCGCATATTGCACAATAAGGTATCCAACGAACACATAATGTAGTCTTCTGCTGCGGCACAACTTCACCGGCCACCACAGTGGGTTATATAAAGTAAAACAGTGAGGTTATGTGTAGCCTTTAGAGCGAGTCATCTTGTAGGCCAATGATAAACATCTTGCATCCACGTAATACTCAAAGAGTATAATGCTAAGCACTGCCTATAGCCCTGATGAGAAATGCACTGTTTGAGGTTTAATGTCCTCTTCTTTATACAGGAGATGAACATTATTTCGTTCTGAATGCAAAACATTTCATATGCGCTTAAACTAGCAGGAAAACGCGCGTTTAAAGAAAACCGGTATTTGGCAGTTACGATTTCACTGTTTTGGTTGTACCTAAGCGCTGCGCGACGGCATCAATTCATGACTATTTCAATGGCATGAGCAATGCGTTCTTGAGGGCAAGTTTTAAGGCAGTGAGATTGTGCTATGCTGTTTAGATGGGAAACGTTGAATTGGATACATAAAGTAAGGGATAAATTGCGGAAGGCAAACCGTAGCAATCGGTTTAGCATGTTTTGGGAGCTTGGTCAGCATGCAGGAGACGGGATCTAGGAGCCTGAGCTGCCATCTAGTGGTCAAGTCACAATGTCGGAAATAATTCGGTAATTACATACCTTTGGCCGACAGTGGTAGCCTTTTCAATCCGTGGCGGCTGCTTATTTTCTCGGTTCGACTTAATAAGGGTAGCATTATCCTTCTGCTCGGTTTTCACTAGAATTGGGTACCTTGTCCCGGTATTACAGCTTTCTTTTGGAGGACTCGAGGGCAGCAGTCTTGTTGTGGGGTACCCTGACGGTCGGCCAGGTAGCCTTTTCATAATTATATACAAATCACGGTTACTGCTTAATTATCGTACTGGCTGTTGGCAAAACCAGTAGTCAGGAAGAAGGGGTATGATGCCTAGGTTGTATGCCTTGATGTGAGGACAGGACAAAGCTACGAAATATGCAGCGCAGTATGCTAAGCACAGTGCGACTTATGCCTGGTTACAGTGGTAAAAACCTTTGACGCCCCCAGACCAAGCTAATGCTACTTACAACCATAACATGGCGAAGTGGTGTACGTAATCGATATATGTATCGGTATTATTGACAATACAATTCCTGGGTCACCTGTGTGCTTGCTGATTCAAGTCACACTTGCGTGTTTACTTCACAACATTTGGCATCACCCCCCCCCCTTTTGTATTGCCTAATGAGTCAGCCGTACCAAATGTCAACCAAGAAATTGCCATGCCATAGTATGCCTATTAGTTTCATGTCATTTTCTCAGAGGGCATACAGCACGCAAAGGGCTCACTATAATAGAGTAGATCTAAAAAGGAAGGTTGTGACCATGCCTAAATCCCATCTCTTAGGCTGCTGGTGCTCTTATACAGGCATGAGGGTCGGACTGATTTGCATATGACCAGGTCTGAACTGGGGGCGGCAGAGTGGGTTAATGAACGGTAACGGATTAAACCCTGATCTGTTGAAATTAATGCTGCATCACAAGTTATGAGATATGACGGTAAACTATGAAGTGATTGGCAAAGTCTTACGTGGTGCAGCTGGCAGCTGGAGGGTCACCTGTCAACCTATTAAGGGACTCATGCCCATCCGGCTTAAGGTGACTGAAACGGTCTAACTGGTCATGGGTTACTGCTTTCTGTTGAAGACTGCAGGGCAGCTCTATGGGCGCGGTGTTCACTAGGCGTAAGATCGGTATCCTAGCAATAGTATATATAGGCTATGGTTGCCCTTAATTATATTACACATTGCCATTGTCAAAGCCAACAGTCAGGCGTGAGGGGTTTGATACTTATAATACGTATCGCTCATTGAGTTGTTGTTGGGGGGGAAAGCTTTTATCTCACAAGTTCATCTAATTTTAGAATTACTATCAATGGCATCAACCGAACTGCTAGTTACAACAATCGTGGGAACTTCTTCACGCTGATGCCCTCTTTCTTGGGGTCCTGATATTCCTACACACCCTGGCCCCTGTTGTCATACCTTCAAAGGTGTCCCGGTGCCCAGTTGCGGCATCACATAGGCAGTGGGGGGCCGGTGTCTAAAGCCCTAGGCTCCAGGTGCTGGTAGTGTGCTTTGGTATAGACAGTGAGCAATCATGGAGGGGCTATGGCATTCACTTTAGCCTACAGGCTTATTCTTAGGCAAGGTTATACTAATAGGCACCCCACGGTAGCATTGAGTTAAATGCGCTACATGTGACACAAACTGATGCTATGCTGATCACTCGCAGCGGCGAGTAATGAGGGAAATGCGTCTGGGGTTAATCTCAGCTAGGGCTTAGCATCTGAGGACAATGAATGCAGACACGTGTGGGACAGCTTTCGTTAGGAAGCCAGAAACCCTACCCAACCATACAGCACTATTGCACAGCATTTCACAATGTGTATTGTCCTGAAGTAATCATGGATGGGCTATTGCATTCACTGTGGACTACGGGTCTCGGCTTTCATGAAGGTCATACTACCAGGGACCCTCACGGTAGCCCTAATGTAAATGTTCCGCAGGTGACACAAGACGGTTGCTATGCGACACACTGGCGGTTGCAGGTTGGATGGAAATGCATCCGGGGGCAGACCTTAGCTAAGGCTTAGCGTGTGGCAACAACATAGTACGGGCATGTGTACTGTATCTTTCGTCCGGAAGCCAGAAGCACTAATCGTCTGTGTTTATTTTTTCATTTTATGTCTGACCGGACCCATGGTTGATACCTGGGAAGGGCTCCACACCACAACTGCACGAGGTGGACAGCCAAGGGGATCGTTACACCTGGATCAGGAGTGTCAAAGAAAAGCATCAAGTGTGATGAGCGGCTATTTCAACGGTTAAAGCGGTGCCGGCGGGTAAAGGTCCTACCCATGTATGATAATTGTAATATGTGATGGTCACTCATTTGGGTTGCCTGGGGCAGGGCAATGCATGTCAGGTGTATGCCGTCGCAGTTTGACCAGGAACACAAGTCACGGAGGGGGCATAACAGCAACACCCTCGTTGGGAAATGGATACGGCTAGGGGGGCGCTTGGGCTCGCAGGCGCCTTTTTTCATAAATAACACTGCGTGGTGTTAGGAGGCTCCATGGTAGAAGGTAGGCTGGCACAGGGCTTAGCCTAACAATGACAGTGTTGCATCAACAGCAATTAGCATTGACGTGGGAAGTGTAAAGTCCGGTGTACCATGATGCGACGGCGGAGGCCAGGTAGCGGCACCGAGAGGGGGTGTTAAGTGCCTATGAGTAGGCCAGCCCCAGCTTTAGACCCTGCAACTTGAACAGGATACTGAGGTAGGTCGGGTGTACACGTCTAGGGCCAGGATACCCCCGGTCACTGCAACTACAGGGACCCCAAAGATGGGGTCTGTCCGTCCAGAGTAGGGAGTGAGAGGTACTCGATAGGCAAACCCCACCACCCTCAGTCATTATCTGATATGCGGGCAGTAACAGTTTGGTTTAACTGGGCAGGGGGGTCCTGGTGGAAGGGATAATCTCAGTAGTAAGCAGTTTAGCAAAATAAACCCACCATAGGGGGTCTCAGTTGTTTCCTAGGCTGCAGTAAAGGGGTGGTGGACTCTGTTAGTGCGCTGAATCACTCGGTGAAGAATCACTCGGTAAAGAGGATGAACACTGGGATTGAGAGATTATTTCAAACACCTCAATTGCAGTATATTCCACATGGGTGCATCTGAGAGGGACAATTTCGATTAGCAGGGTGGGGTTCACTTGAAGGGGACAGGCAGTGAGCTGCTGACAAAGAATAGTTGGCCATGGTTGGAGGGGTTGTTTCTAATTGCGGGATGGGGTCCATTTGACAGAGTCAGGGAATGCCCTATTGATAGGGAACATACTAGCAGGTGTAGAACGTTTTATTAGGAAGATATGACCTTTCAGTGTAGGCAGTTGGGGGGGGCCAGATAGTCGGTCAACTATGCTGGCCTGTGGCGGTAAGGTCATAATCGGTGAGCAGCAATTTAAGGTCCTTAGGGGGCGGCACCATTCATCGAATGGGGTCGCCCAAGGGGAGGGGCCATTGGTCTCTCCCAGAACTTCAGGGGCAGGATATCCGCTTGCTTGGACGGGTGCGGGAGAGGGAGTCACCCTTTCCTCAGGCTGGTAGCCACCCCGCACATACACTATGATGTCATCAAATGGCTCGAGTGTAAGGGCCCTCCTGTTATGGTTAAATGGAGTTCACGGTGCGTACGAGGGTAACCAGGAGAGGTACGTACTCTCCCGGTAACCGGGCCCTTGTCACGCAGGCGCACTCAGACGTGAGGGCGTAGCTGGGTAAAGGATCTGACACCGGTTAACGACCTTGCTGTAGGACCAGAAATTATTAGAATGCAAAATTGATATGTAGGATGTTAGATTCGGTTAGGAAACACGCTGTATTAGTCATGTGTTAAGGTTAGCCCATCATACCTGTCTAGCTCGCTGTAAATCTAATGTCTGAATTTTGCATTTAATAATTATGTAAATAATGTGATTTTATTTAATTTTTGATTTGTTTTATATTTTAATAAATACGGCCGGGGGGTCGCGAGACCCCCTGCCTTCCAAAGAATTCTGTTGCTTGATTGATAAGTTTTGTTTACTATTGTTGGCATGATATGGCGGGGGTGGCCGGCAGTCCCAGACCATGTGATTGTTGCCTGTTACCAGTGTGTCACTTGTCGCTCAAGCGCTGGGACACCTCCTTGGCAGTTTGCGCTCAATGAATGACTGTATTATTAGTATTACTGTTGTGTTGAGAAACAGTTTTTGGGGGCAAAATCAGGCAAGCTGTGTAGCAAGATGTTGAGGTGCAGACTTTCACCAATAAGTGGATTCCATCCTCCTTGACAGTGTGGCGTCCCTACGGATGCCAAAGAGAACACACACACTCGGATATCTTTAAGAAAGGTCTTTAATGCATCTCAGCCATCACTCTTCGAGTCTCAACTGACACATTCTTTCCCTTGCATGACATACCCACCCTTGTGTATTCTACTTAAGAACACTCGCTATGTCATTCCACACCAGATTTGAGCTGAGCTGGAATTACCTGGTGGTATGATGCACAAACAACAATAACAATGTTGGGAAACCATTGAGTACCAGAAAGTAAGAAAACAAACGAGAGAATGCAGCAGCTGGGCCCAAACTATTACAAAGCGAAGAGCCACAACAATAGAGGACAATTTAATGGGCATCTTCTCCATTTTAAATGTGTCCTAAATACAGGCTCCATGAACTCTTCCCCAGAAGTACCCAGAAGTACACCTGTAATCCGGATGTGGGTGAGCCATAGCCTGTTGTGCAATGTCGCGTTTGTGTGCCTTCAAACTTCACTGCCATGTTCTCCTAAGCTTTCAAGAACTTCCAGACCCATGTGTAGTCAGATACCAGTGTCATGTCCAAATCCTGACAGTAGGTAGCGCCGTCACCACAGGTGCACCACCACTGCACCACTGCTTTAGTCTATATTTCCCAGCAGCGTAAAGAAAAACTAAAAATGATAGAAAAAGAAGAAATAGGCATGACAAGCTGTAAGGTTAACAATGCATTCCCTTCTGTCACATCACAATTCGGTACCATGCATTAACGCCTAATGTGATTAAACATATGTACATTACTTAACTTTCAAGCACAAATGAGATATTTTACGAACTTGCCTTTATGCACACTCACTACCCCATATTTTGGCTAATGAATTTTTAAACGTTTTCAAGTTTCGGAGCTCATAGAGTTGAAAAAATATTGTTTACAATTTTTGAGTACACTTTGAGGTTTTAATCGAGCAGCAATAACATTCAGTCTGGCTCCAGTCATTCTTCTAAAATCGAATATCTTCAACAATATTTAAAATACCATCAAAACATTATTTATGCCCTTGTAAGTTTTTATATTTTAGTCATCATTAGTGAATGTCCTGATTATGGTTCAATTTATAGTTTTGTACTTAGGCTCGTCTGCTGCATGTTTTAACTTTTTCTATTTTTTAGGTCTGAATGACAGCACAGCGGTCGGTAAGACCTATCGTTATCACTGCTTTAACATATAGGCAGAGTGGGCTTTGGCTCCGCGCCATGCGAGAATACTCCTCTCACCACATGCTATTCTCTGTTGGTGTATCATTCCGCCTCCTATGGGTGCATTCATTGCAATGCATGACGCACTATTTTACATTTCATAACTACATTGAATCATTTCAAAAGTACACCGATTCATCGCACTTTATATTTTTTATCGAATAGATGCATTGTACAAACAATGATTTATAGATTTATAGTTCTTTTCACTACAGCTGGATTTTTTAATAATATTTTAGCTAACACGCAAAAAGCAAGCTTGACCTATTGGCTTTGCCAACACTGTAAGAGAAAGGTAGGCTGCAGGCACTGGAACCTTGTTTGTGGCTCTGGAAATGGTCAGATGGTGGGTGAATTATAACTCATTATGCAGTGGCAGACAACATTGAAAAATACTGGCAGGGTGGGTGGAGGAGGGGGAGACTGGGCCAGCGGGAAGTGCACGGTTGGGGTTAATGATAAAAGTTTTTAAAAATCACTTATCTGGTGCTGCCGGCCGCATGGTGCTTCTCCGCTGCAGGTCCCTGGTCCTAGCAATCCCTGGGACAGCATCACGACTCCCCATCCAATCTCCACACTACTCTCAAGCATGAGAGCAGCGTGGGGATTGGCCTGAGCGGGCAGGATCAACGCTCGCTCAAGCACAGGGAGTCTCTGCTGTTTCTCCCACCCAACTGTACAATACAGCCGGGTTGGTGAAACCTAAGTGCTGACGTCAGTTTGGCAGGCCTAAGACCCCCGGCCAAACTGACATGTGCACTTAAAAGTGCACATCTACTACTCCTCCTCCCACCTCCCACCACCCGGCCCGGCCCTGCCCCTCCCTGCACATGCTGGCTCAGAGTCAGCAGTAGAAAAACAAAATGATAGTAAAATATTGTTTTATTTTCAGCTGCTCGCTCTGAGCCAGTGGGGCGACGCTTCTCCGTCATTGCGCAGGATCCACCGCTGGATTTATGTCCACAACAGACATTCTTTTACACAAAACTTGCTGAAATTATGGGACAATGAGATTATTGTCCACCTCTAAGGGCGCCAGTCCCAAGCCTGCTGCAGTCGGATGAAATCTCGGATACAGGTTGACGCGAAAACCTCTTCAAACTCTCATAACATATGTTTTTACAACTCGGGTAACTGAGGACACGGTTTTAAATTTTTCACATATGATTGTAGTGGGAAATACTTCTGCCCTCAGGCACTGATTATTGCAATGCAATCAGTGTGAGCTTGTCATGCAAACAGCCACCGGAGACTGCAGCGCACTCAAAATACAGCCGCAAGTGTATTGTTTGCTCTGTGGACAAATAGTCCTATTTCCAGCAAGATTAAAGAACTTCACTGGCAATCTATTCAGAAAGGAGAAGGTTTGCAGTCTTGTTCATTTTACAGAGATGTTTTCATGCGTCTAAACCTGTATATTTAGCAATAACAGCCTTATGTAAAACCTTTTTAATGGTCCCAAATACTCTAATTTACTAAATCAGAGGTTTTATGCTTTTTTTTGTATTAATAATGCCTTGATGCAGTTGTAGCCTGATCATAAATGTTTTTATAACATATCTTCTGATAGTAATACACTTCAAATGACATACTTGTTTTGACTGATGTTCATTGGTAAATAATTGTTTTATTTCAAGGGTTCTGATATAAAATAGGTAATGAGCTCATATAATCAGTTAGATTTTTTAACTGAGCAACATCATTGGATTCTAATTAGCTGTCATTGTACACTCAACATTTAATTACACCAATACTGTTTTCCAAAACGAAAATGTAATAACCATTCTTGACACTTTGCCTAATGTGTTGGTACATGCAGTAGTGTTCAATTACATCAGCTGCCAGCTCTTTCATTCATTAAAAACTTGCAAGTTAATGCAGATCACACTATTTCACCCTGGCAGTATTGCAGAATCTCACTGTAAGGCTATGCATGAATCATTCAAGTACAGACCTTTTACTAAGGGCTGAAAATAGAATTTTGTGAGTGCCCCTGCTTAAATAACATTACCCTCTAAGCTGGGGGGGGAGGGGGGGTGGGCAGAACTTGCAGAGTTTGACCCCACGGAATTCTGCGGAGTTACTCGCTGAAACCTCAGCACGAATGGCACCAAACGGCAGACCAGACGGCGTGGCGTCTCAAGTTGGTTTTGCTGGTGCTTGAGTAGATTTAACATTGAGCGTCATCTTTCTCACCGCGATTGGCTGCGACCTCCCGCATAGGGAAAATCTAGTCAGATGTCCCCCTAGTGCTAGGAAATTGCACTAGGTGATGCTAATTCTCTCTCCTTCTTGCCAACTTACCATTGGAGAGCTGCGAATGAGAAACAACTCTGTCATCATGCAGCGATTGGGAGAATTTATCCAAAACTCCACCAACTCCGCCAGCGTAGCAACATTTATTACCTTACGCTACTCTAAACTAACCTACTTGCAGCCCCAGGAGTAAGACTTACAAACAAAGGGCCTCATTTATGAGGCTATGCGTCACTTTTACGCCGCTGGGGCGTCACTTTTTGTGACGCACCAGTGGCGTAAATATTGCGCCTTGTTGCGCCATATTTACAAAGTGACGCATCTAGGTCAATGTGTCACTTTGTAAACCCCTGCGCAATATTATACCTGCGCCAGGTATAATGTATGGAAGGGGGGCATATTGACGCAAGAAAGGGTCATAGAAGTGATGCAGTGAAATCTATGTGATTTCACTGCGCCACTTCTAGGACACAAATGCGTCAATTTCTTACGCGTACCTCACAGCAGGCGTAAGACTGACGCAGGCCCTATCACATGGGGCTTGCCCCATGTGAAAGGATACATTGCTGGAGTTGCGTCACTTTTGTGACACACTCCAGCAATGCTCCACTTTTGCGCCATACAGATACATCAGAAATACTGACGTATCTGTAACTCCTTGCGCAATGATGCGTCATACTGTAAATATGACGCACCATTGGTGGTGCAAGGAGGGCGCAGTGAAAAGTGACGCATCGCTGTTTTCACACAGCGATGCGTCACTTTTCATAAATGAGGCCCAAAGTATCAAAATTATGCCTGTCAAGTCAATTAGGAAAAAATTACAAAAAGGGGGTGGTGATGGACAGAGTATCTGAGTTAATCAGAACACTCCTACCCAGTCAACAGATCAGGGCTTGATCCATCACCGTTTTTTAGCTCACTGCCCCATCCCAGTTCAGAACCTGGCTATATGCAAATTAGTCTGTCCCTGGCCCAGTGCATCATGGGAACAGGGCAGACCAAACTACCAAGCCAATTCTTCACTGGAAATGAAACAAACTTCCGGGTACCGGTTTCTGGCATTACATCCGTCTTCGGCCCGGCTTGCTTGAATCCTGATGGTGCAATGAGCAAGGGACTCATGTCTGAGCATACCCTTCCACACTCATGGTGGCCAAAATAATTACAAAAAGGGGGTGGTGATGGACAGAGTATCGGAGTTAATCAGAACACTCCTACCCAGTCAACAGATCAGGGCTTGATCCATCACCGTTTTTTAGCTCACTGCCCCATCCCAGTTCAGAACCTGGCTATATGCAAATTAGTCTGTCCCTGGCCCAGTGCATCATGGGAACAGGGCAGACCAAACTACCAAGCCAATTCTTCACTGGAAAGGAAACAAGCTTCCGGGGACCGGTTTCTGGCATTACAGCCGTCTTCGGCCCGGCTTGCTTGAATCCTGATGGTGCAATGAGCAAGGGACTCATGTCTGAGCATACCCTTCCACACTCATGGTGGCCAAAATAATTACAAAAAGGGGGTGGTGATGGACAGAGTATCTGAGTTAATCAGAACACTCCTACCCAGTCAACAGATCAGGGCTTGATCCATCACCATTTTTTAGCTCACTGCCCCATCCCAGTTCAGAACCTGGCTATATGCAAATTAGTCTGTCCCTGGCCCAGTGCATCATGGGAACAGGGCAGACCAAACTACCAAGCCAATTCTTCACTGGAAAGGAAACAAGCTTCATTGCACCATCAGGATTCAAGCAAGCCGGGCCGAAGACGGCTGAAATGCCAGAAACCGGTCCCCGGAAGCTTGTTTCCTTCCCAGTGTACGAATTGGCTTTTGTAGTCTGGTCTGCCCTGTTCCCATGATGCACTGGGCCAGGGACAGACTAATTTGCATACAGCCAGGTTCTGAAACTGGGATGGTGCAATGAGCTAAAAAACGGTGTTGGATTTAGCCCTGATCTCTTGACTGGGTGAGAGTATTCTGCTTAATTCAGAGACTCTGTCCATCACCACCCCTTGTTGTAAATATTTTTGTCCACCCTAAGCGTGGAAGGGTATACTCAGATGTGAGTCCCTTGCTCATTGCACCATCAGGATTCAAGCAAGCCGGGCCGAAGACGGCTGAAATGCCAGAAACCGGTCCCCGGAAGCTTGTTTCCTTCCCAGTGTAAGAATTGGCTTTTGTAGTCTGGTCTGCCCTGTTCCCATGATGCACTGGGCCAGGGACAGACTAATTTGCATACAGCCAGGTTCTGAAACTGGGATGGTGCAATGAGCTAAAAAACGTTGTTGGATTTAGCCCTGATCTCTTGACTGGGTGAGAGTATCCTGCTTAATTCAGAGACTCTGTCCATCACCACCCCTTGTTGTAAATATTTTTGTCCACCCTAAGCGTGGAAGGGTATACTCAGATGTGAGTCCCTTGCTCATTGCACCATCAGGATTCAAGCAAGCCGGGCCGAAGACGGCTGAAATGCCAGAAACCGGTCCCCGGAAGCTTGTTTCCTTCCCAGTGTAAGAATTGGCTTTTGTAGTCTGGTCTGCCCTGTTCCCATGATGCACTGGGCCAGGGACAGACTAATTTGCATACAGCCAGGTTCTGAAACTGGGATGGTGCAATGAGCTAAAAAACGGTGTTGGATTTAGCCCTGATCTCTTGACTGGGTGAGAGTATTCTGCTTAATTCAGAGACTCTGTCCATCACCACCCCTTGTTGTAAATATTTTTGTCCACCCTAAGCGTGGAAGAGTATACTCAGATGTGAGTCCCTTGCTCATTGCACCATCAGGATTCAAGCAAGCCGGGCCGAAGACGGCTGAAATGCCAGAAACCGGTCCCCGGAAGCTTGTTTCCTTCCCAGTGTAAGAATTGGCTTTTGTAGTCTGGTCTGCCCTGTTCCCATGATGCACTGGGCCAGGGACAGACTAATTTGCATACAGCCAGGTTCTGAAACTGGGATGGTGCAATGAGCTAAAAAACGGTGTTGGATTTAGCCCTGATCTCTTGACTGGGTGAGAGTATTCTGCTTAATTCAGAGACTCTGTCCATCACCACCCCTTGTTGTAAATATGTCAAGTCAATTAGGGGCAGGTTTATGTTGGACCTGCGCCACGTTTATGTCGCCGTTGCGTCACGCAATGGCGGCGTAAACATGGCGCATCCCTGCGACCCATTTACAACGTGACGCATCTAGGCAGCTGCGTAACGTTGTAAAGCCCTGCGCCACATGTGGGCGTTCCGGCGCAGGGTGGGCGTTCCGGGGCAGGTGCGCCTCGCAAAAGTGCCTGCGTGAAATCTACAAGATTTCACGCAGGCACTTTTAGGCCAATGCTGCGTAAAAACCTTGCGCCTGCTTGAAGCAGGCGTAAGGCTTGACGCAGCATTCGACAGATAGGGCCCCCCAGAGCATTGCTGGAGCTGCGTCGTGCTTGCGACGCAACTCCAGCAATGTGCCGCCTTTACGGCACAGATGCGTCATGCATCTGTGTCGTTTTTGCCCCATGGTGTGCGCTGCATTGTAAATGCGGCGCACCATGGGTGGCGGAGCTCCGGCGCACAATAACTGGCGCATCCCTTGGGATGCGCCAGTTATTGTAAATCTGCCCCTTAGAATTTAGTGTATTATTCGCACAGATTACAATTAAATAAAAGTTTTGCAAAATTAAAAAACAAAAACCTAAGAACATGTGTGAAAAAATAACCTGAAGTGTGCTAAACACAATTTCCTAACATTTTATAGTATAAGCCGAAAAATGTAAATAATTTGATAATACATATTAGATTTAATGAAACAATATCTGACAGGCTCTGCTCTTGTAAGTCAATTAGAGAAACGTATGGATATATAAGTGGCACCAAGTTTGTGAAAGCTGAATAAGTGGTTAGTGCAACTAACGTGTTTAACTTAATAAAAAAAAGGAAATACAACACAAACTCACCACATCTCTTGGTTTTGCGAAGAGCTCAGAAACAATATACACATGCCAATGAACAGAGAGGCGTTCAAGCCTAGCATACCAGCCGGCCAAAGTGAAAACAACTCTCAGAGACTGTTTTAATGAAATATGAGTAGCTTAACACAAATGTATATTTTCATTCAAAATCACGAATGCAAAACATATGGAAATTATGTTTTTTTAACTGCACTCTATGATATAACTTTCTAGTACAAATTTGTTTCTTATCCTGAAGCAAGTGTTGGCAGATTAATGATTCTGGCATTGGGAAAATGGCTCAATTTAATTATTTTTTATTGCAAGCATGTGCACAAAAAATAAAGAAAGCGTGCCACCACCACTTCATATTCTTGAAATAGGTTTTTTATTGCATTTATTACCCTGACCCTGGTCAGGGTAATTACTCTCCCTCCACGCCGCTCTGTCCTTAAGGCACTGCCCCCAGCACCTTCTAGTCTCCAGGTAGGTGTTCGAGGCCTGCTCTTCTGCTGGTCCGCTCGGTCTGCCTCTCCTGCCTTTCACTGTTCTGATGTTTCCTGTTGTTTTTTTCTGCCCTTTCTTTCTGCTTTTCTGTATTTCTGTATTTCTTGCAATTCTTTCTGTTTGCCCAGCTTTTGCCTTTTTTTCTTGCCACTGCTGGCCCCGCGGCCCGCCCCCTAACGTGTTCCTGCTTCTGCCTCCCAGCTGCTCTCCCTCCCCTGTCCCCTACTTATTTGTGGCCGCTGCTCGACAGGGTGAGCAAGACCTCTGACCTCTTGGTCAGGATAATTGCTCTCCCCTCGTGCAACTCCGTCCTTAAGGGACATCCCCCACTGCCCTCTGGTCTCCAGGTAGGTGTTTGACGCCCTCTTCCACC